>NC_134405.1:97368411-97724556 GCF_038048845.1 Mixophyes fleayi | reverse complement strand
CATTTAGTGGAAATTTGAGTTAGTCTCGCTTTAATTCTGGGATGTAAATATAAATAGTGCAGACTTTTGCCTCGCAAGCAGTATAAAGATTAAAACAATAGTGGTTATCCATCATCAGGAAAAAAACAGTGTGGACGAAAAGAATTGAGTGCCTACAAGCTATACAATGATGTATAGTAATTTACACTGACTTCAGTAATAGATAGGATAGTCCATACACAAGTCACTAATACCACTCACAATGGCAAATACATATCCTATATCCATCCATAGCCCAGACATTATCCCCCTTTTTGTACTGTGAATACCAAGGGCTAGATTTACTAAGGTGCGGGTTTGAAAAAGTGGGGATGTTGCCTATAGCAACCAATCAGATTCTAATTGTCATTTTGTAGAAGGTACTAAATAAATGAAAGCTAGAATCTGATTGGTTGCTATAGGCAACATCCCCACTTTTTCAAACCCGCAGCTTAGTAAATCTAGCCCCAAGTTTTCTATTGATTCAGCTAAGAATGGGTTAACAAAATTATGTAGAAGTGGTACATTTTAAGGCTCTTGGCTACCTGGCTTCTGGAATGTCCAGTCTTACTGTAAAAGACTGAAGATAGCATAAATTATGTTGTAGTTTTCATTTCCACAGGATACTTAATGGTTGTGATGTTATCACCAAGGATTTGGGTCTGCCTACCTTTATAGTGTTCTGCTGTAATATAGTATGCCCTGTATTCAGCGATAATTTAAGATTTACAACATAACATTTTCATAGAATTGCCTATTATAATACACAGGGTATGTTACTACAAGTATAAATGTTTGTAAATATCTATATAAAACAGTGAAGTCTCATACCATTGCCCGCAATCAGCGAGCTGTCATAACTTTAGTATGCATTATAATAAGCCTTGTATGTTATAATGAATAACATATCCCATACTATATATTCTGGATCTTAGCAGTCACCTTGGAGATCTATGACCTGTATAAGAGAGGCACAGGCTTTGTGCAGCTATCATGTGCATTTTATGTATGGGTCAGTTGTAATATATTAGGCCCTGTATTCAGGGGTAATTTGTTGGAGTCATTTAGGGTTCACAAACCACCACCTTTTCACAGAATAAGCTATTATAATATATAAGGGATGTGCATATTAATATATGTATACACGTTTGTGAAGAATATTTATATAAACATTGAATTATGATGCCATAGCTCTAGAATTTACCAATAAGCTTTGTGTATTTATAAAGATTAACATATTCCCTGGTGTAAATTCTGGGTATTAGTAAATCACCTCAGAGAACCATGAACTGTATAAAGGCTCAGTCCTTGGTGACTTGCAGGGGCAGATATAATTTGTCACAATTATGTAGTAACCTGGCAGCTATTTTTCTGCGTACATTACCAGCAATTACAGTAAGGTAAACGTGGCTCGTTTTTCCAGTGCAGAAATAAGCCAAGATCCTTATCTACATTAGCACGTGGTAAGCTAGCTGTGAGGTTACTACGGAGCCTCACTGCTAAATGTTCCTACAGTTTTATCATAGAGGGTATATTATTCTCTTAATCAGCATTAAGACTAATTGATGACTAATAATGAAATAAACTGACACTTTTTATAGTTTCTCCTGCTCTTAAAGTCACTGGAGGTGATCTAGGTGTTAAGCAAAACTGCCCAATCTCCTCCATTACAAGCAATACATTTTTTTCAGAAAATAACATGAAAGTCACCACAGTATTATAAACATCAGTAAATAACTTGTAACTCTTTCTTTACTGTATGCAGCACCTATGTGACATAGGTAAGTTTAAATTATATTTTGCAGATTTAGGCTACAATTCCCCTATCTTTGAACAACTGATCCAAATTTCTCTCCATCACTGTGTTTGTGCCTCTCAGACCGTTTACCACTTGGAATGCCCACTGGAAATACTCTTCTACTCGTTGCGTTGACCATCCTATAGAAGAGAAACATGCCCAAGTACAATTAGGAAAATGAATAGCAAAGTGCATATTAAGAGTTACAAAACTTAAGAGTGCTTCCTCTTCATTCTACAAGTTAAATAAATGAAAATTGTGACATATAATAAAATGTGCATCATTTAAAGCACATTTGTTAATACTATTGCTTGTTAATGTAAATTAGCCAATCAAAAGGCAGCAATTCAATGTATAAAAGCATGCATACATGGTCAAGAGGTTCAGTTGTTGTTCAGACCAAACACCAGTATGGGGAAGAAATGTGATCTAAGTACTTTGACCATAGAATGATTATTGGTGTCAGACAGGGTGGTTTGAGTATTGAAGTGGATGGGCTACAGCAGCAGCAGACCACCTGTAGCCCAATAACAGGAAACAGACTGCAGTGGGCACAGGCTCTCCAAAACCAGACAGATGAAGATTGCAAAAGCGTCTCCCAGTTTGATAAGCCTCTATTTCTCCTGCAGCATGCAGATGGTAGGGTTAGAATTTGTCGTAAACAACATAAATCCATCCTGGCTTGTGTCAGTAGTGCGGGTTAGTGGTGGTGTGTAAAGGTGTGGGCAATGTTTTCTGACACCTTAATACACACCATGTCACATCATCATCATTTATTTATACAATGCCAACATATTCCGTAGCGCTTTACAATTGGGGACAAACACAGTAAATTAATAAATAAACTGGGTAAAACAGACAAATAGTTGAGAAGGCCCTGCTCGCAAGCTTACAATCTATGGGACAATGGGAGATTGATACATGAGGTTAAGTATACATTTTGCATTTCGGCCCAGCCAGACTGCAAAGGTAAAAGTGACTCATAAGCTAAATGATCCTGTTACACAACAATGTTGGTCAGGGGGTAGTTGTCTTGTGTGAACTTGTGTAACGGGTGGTAGTAGGGTAATGTAGTGAGGTTAAGAGGGTAGTTGAGGAATATTATAAGCTTGTCTGAAGAGGTGGGTTTTCAGAGAATGCTTGAAAGTTTGTAGACCAGAGGAGAGTTTTAAACACAAGTCATCTCAAGCTGGTTCCACGAACATGACAATTTTAAATACATAGAAAAAAATAAGGGACTCATTGTTTAGAGTTAGTACCACCATATTAGTAGAAGTGCCTTGACAGGGTGGATGGCTTACCATACACTTACAAGTGTGAGCAACTGAGATTTCTGCATTTTTAGGTATAAATAGAAATAGCAACTTCTGTGCTGGCTATAGCAGTATGCTGGGGGATTTTTCTCTGTGTTTGTTTCTTTCAGGATTACCCCACCCTTTCAAGCACCTGCTATGAACCTATAAATTGATTGAGCAACTTCCACGTCTGTTTTAATTGTTGAATACATGCCAGAATTCAGGCTGTTCTGGGAGGAAAGAGGGGTCCTACCCAGTACTAGAAAGGTGTATCTAATTAAGTGGCCACTTACTATATTTATACACATTAGTTGCACTGTATAAACAGAGTAGTCATGGCATAATTTATTTCTGCACATTAATCTTCTTTGCCTCCCTGAACTAATCTTGACCTTTTCTACCCCTTCCTCATTTCTTCCACTGACCTCAAAACTTTTTCCCATTAGAACCTATATTGTATGGGTCGTAGTGCTAGCTTATTCATATTTTATTTAGTTCTATTTGTACCTCTCACATAGGTAAGAGAATCTACCATGCGTTTGATGCAGTCCGATTTCCTGGAACTGAATACATTTTAATAACGTGAAATCCACTGTAGAAGACAGAAAATCTCTGGGTCAGAGCTGGGACTAGCATTGGTTATAGAGGTCCAGGTCATGGTGGTGTCGCAATCACACTTCTATCATGTCAGTGCAGCACTATTTTGAATGTATAATAGCTGGGCAGATGACAAACATTTGAAATGACTCACACCACACAGCACTGGTTAGCATTGCCTCTTCTTGCTTTGTGGTGCAGCCACAGAGGAGCAGGTTCCAAAACCACTCCAGGGCCAGTAACTTCTCCATGTCTGCACATGCTGAGAAACACTCTACAAGGACGTAAATCAATGCAACACTCAGGTGTCCCCCTGCCAGAATAAAGCTGCTGCAGAACAGACACATAAATCATAGAGGTTCCATAGTGCCAGACAGTCATCTTACAGATAGGACAAACATGAGGACTTATGTATCACCTGAGGTCTCTCCTTATTGCACAACCCATTACTGGGTGAAGGGAGAAACAGTCTCTATCTGTTCTGCAGCTGTTTTATGCCAGCAGGCAGTGAAATCAGAGGTGAGGTGAAGGGGAATGGAGCTGATCTGATTTACATAATTAGAGTTTATTACTAACTTGGTGCCATCACGTGAGACATGACACAAATACCATGAAGAGTCAAACAATATTTTTTAGCATTGAAACATGGATTCTATCACTTCAGATGTTTTGAAATCTGCTCCTCTGTTGCTGCACGAGTGAGGATGAGGTGGAAAGGGTTTATATTACCAGGCAGGTCATATGGAATTAATATACCCCCATCAATATGTATTCAAAATGGCACTGCATTCAGATTAATAGGACAGGACCTCACTGTAACAGTGGAAAATGGAGTCATCAAATCAATACAAATAAGGGCCTGTGGACGGCAGTTCAGGATGGCTGCACTTTAGATCCTACCTCCCACATCTTCTTACAAATAGAAAAGTATTTGTGAAGGCAATGGGAATTTACAGCGTAGTACTGACAAGCTTCATTACACCAAGGATGATCTACTGTAATACCATCTAAGTTCAGCTGTTGGACCCAGTGAGTTGACTGCTCATTACTGATACCATCTCAGTTTCTCCTTTGGTGACCTCCACGGTCGCCTTGGCTGCCGCCACAACTTCTGCCAACATGGGAAATCAAGTGTCCAGCAGCAAAAATGATGCCTGAGAAAAGTACCGGGCACACAGCTTATCTGAGCTGGCAGATAACCACAAGAATACAGAGCACAAATGTAAAAGCCTTTTCCAGAACTAGAAAAGGAAGTAGATTTGGTTAATGTAAATGCTGAAGGACAGTCATGGACTATTCTAAGATTTCTGCAATGACCAATTCAACTTTCACGTATCCATCACTGGGCAGGGTCATCATTACCTTCTGTTTTCTGTAATTTTATGTAGGTTCCCTCAGGGTAGAGAACTGTGTAATATGTCATTGTTTCATAAATAAACAATAATAATAGTAAATAAATTATACAATAAATTAAACTTAAAAACAACTGTTGAAAGGGATTGTTCAGATTGATGTGAATGGGTTCTCTGTACAGCGCTGCGGAAGTAGTGGCGCTATATAAATAAGTGATGATGATGATGTGATGATGATTGGTGGGGGTCCCCCACTTCCCTGAAAAAACACCATTTATAATATGGAGAACAAAGTTTTCAGCTCAGGGAGTCATTCTAGGGATCTGTTCATACAGAAGAGTGTACTGAATGGGGCACCATGTGACCCGGTCAGTTGCTGAATTAGATGTCACATTCCCATCCTACAGCACTGACCACTGTCTGCTCCTCACAGTGAGAACAAGTGCAGCACAGCTGATATCACCACATCAGGGAGTACCCCCGAAATATTAGATTTGTGCCAAACTTAAGGGTTTTTTTGTTCAATATTTTTAAATACAAAACTGTAGAGAAGTTTTTTTAATAATAGATAAGTCTGGATAATATTGGCTATAAGCTACTTTTATTTTGATAAAAATGAACGGATATGAAGTCAATGCTAAAAACTTCTTGTTGTGCACAGCTACTAGACAAGTATGTCTCATAATTAGTATAATTACCTTTAGGAGTGCTGCGGTCCAGGTCCCGTAGGTTGTACAACTTGTCTGCCAATTTGACCAGCTTGGCCTTGTGGCTGCAGTGTGCTGCATGCTCTATCTGCAGCTGCTTTCTTTTCATTTTTGGCAGTGTCTTATCATCAGTCACCTCCTCTACTATTCTCCTGACCTCTTGCCCAAACTTCACCTCAATTTCCAGAAATGTTGTGTTGGTATCTTCAACAGTATCATGCAGCAGAGCTGCCTGGGAAACAAATTAATGAAAGGATATAGGTATTTTTGCTGGTAAATGTTATCTTACGCTTCAGAATTAAATATTTACCACTACATATATATACACACACATTCTTGGTTACAATAAACGGTAATTCCCACCATGACAAAATTATTTCTTGGGTAGAATTAGACCAGACATGTTGCAGGAGAGGTGCTTTAAACAAACAAAACTTCAAGCAGTGTTGTCAAGGCCCCTTCCATGTGATCTTCATATTCATTCACTAAAGGCATCAAGGCAACTACCAGGCCAGAGGATTGGGGTTGGGAAGGATGCAGGTAAATTATATTTTCTTATCTAACCCAATTTCACCAAGGTTTTAGTTTTCTCCTTTAATGGGACATTGCACTCTAGAAATAATTATATTGTTTGACTTGTCTTGTAGAGTAAAGCAAGGATACCACTGTATCGCAATTCTAGTGACATACGGTGTGGCAAAGGCAAAGACTAAAAAAAACCCAAAAAAACAAAAACAAAAACTAACTTCTTTTGGAAGGTGTTCAAGTAAATTACAGAAATACATTGTAAGAGGCTTTGAGTTGACCAAAATGTGACATTTTACACACATCTTTACCTGCAGCACTGCTAGATCACTGATTCCAGCCTCATGAGATAATATCCTAGCCACACCTACAATATAAAGCAATACAAAGAGTGAAAAATCATTGATTGAAAGAGGGATACAAGCTCTGATAAATTAGGTTTTTTGGAGCTTGCTAAATAGCCCCAGACCGCAGCCCCAATTCAAAATGATGGGGACTCCGGTATAATGTGAACCTTAGCCTACTTCAAGTGTTAGGCTTTTGTTACATAGTAGTGCTACTAAAAAATGCCAAAAACATGCGGAAAAAGTCATTTCCATATGGTTTATGACTTAATACATGGGCCCCATTGTGTCTGATCAGCCAACAGCTTAACAAATAAAGATCAATGTTTTGCTAGTAAAAAATGAAGCTGTTAATATGCAATATAAAAGCAATATTATACAAAATTGCTATAGTAATATTAACAGTGAGAATACATTTTATAGCTTTTACTTTTGCAACTAAACCTACATAATTGGAAAACAACAGGTAGTTTGGTGTACAGGTCACAGGCTTCCTCCTAGTTACAGTTTGTATTGTATTTTCATTAGTATGCACTGCTCCAATACAAGCCCTGCTTACTGAAGAAATATGAAACATGACTTCAGTTATTTCAGTGGTTTTAGTTTAGGTCTCAAGGAATTGGTACCCCCTATACTTTGAAAAGTATCAGTATATAGGATATGTGTCATCATCGTATATTATACTCTCTCCTTATTGCCCAGGTAAGTCATGCTTCTCATAGCAATGGGTAATAACAGGATAATAGAACGATGTACATGATAAAACGAACAATAGAACCTTTACTTGAAATCACACATACAATAGTTCGCTTCTCCGTTTGAAACGTCAAAAAAAACATACTTGGAAAAAATAACATTATTATATAAGTAGTGGGGTAGCAAGTGCTGGTGTGTAACATGGAAGCTAATTACCTATGGGGTGGTTAATATAAGGCGTCTCCTCAACATCCTTTCTCCTTTGCAGTCTATGCTTCACGGCAGCAAAATCTGCCGTCTCTATAATGAGAGCAGCCTCAGACCCCATTGTAAGCACAGATGTATAGTACACCCAGCATGGATCGCCCCATAGAGCTACACGGAGCATGCGCAGTGCCTCTCTTCCGGGGTCCGGCCCCTGTACTACATCTACTGCCCGCAGGGGGGCACTAAGCACACAGAGGTCATTTTTGACAAGGGCACGTTGAATGGCTGCACTGCTTACAGGAGGTCAGGTTAGGTTTGATTGACATGTGTAGCTCGAGCATGCTTGACTAAAGTGGTGTTGCTACAAACGTTCAACAATAATCTTGACACAACAAAATCAGTATTTTTTCCTGCTTAAATATAGCAGGGAAAAAGTAATAAAGTGCTTGAAAGGACGGCCACCCCCCAAGCTGGTCCCTTAGGCTACTTTGAACTGGGTCACCTGTATTTTTATTTATTTTTTTATTTAAAATGTTCTTAATAGGCTGCTGAGTCCAGTCTTGGCCCCCAGCCCCTCCCCTGGTCACCCCCTTCATGACAATTTTAAGTTTGGAGCGCTTACATTTCATCTGGAATATCTTATTTTCTTTTATTACCAAAGAAAATTTTATGTAGATTTTCTTAGGAGAGACATCTTTGGCTGCATATTCAACATATAAACATCTAGTTCGATATTTTAGAGGGGTAGGGGGTGATCAGGGTGCAAAATTAGGAGAAAAATACATATTTAGAGATCCTGATTCTTAACTTTACAGTTAGTGCAAGTTCATGAATTTACCCAAAGATTTAGGGGTCTATTTCAGTGGTGGGAACTTGCACCCCCCACCAACGAAAAGGGTGGATTCAGCCAGTTATCACTGGTTCGTCAGAACAAATACCTAATTTTAGGTTCGGTTCTGCAAACCAGTGACTACAGGCTGAATCCACCCTTTTCGTTGGTGTGGGGACAAGGTTCCTTAAAAACAAAACAAAAAAAAACACCTGTCTGTGGTGTCAGCACTCCTCCTCCCTGCTGCGTCCACACTGAATGTCAGGCGTCACGCCTGACATTCAGTGAGGAGTGATGCAGAGAGGAGTTGGCGGCAAGCAAGAAGACAAAAGAGACGAGAAGAAAGAAGTGAAGGAACGGAAGCAAGGAGCGCAAAGGCAGCATGTCAGAGTGTGAAGGGACAAGCAAAGGCAGCATGGCACAGGGTTTTGAGGGGCAAAGGCAGCATGGCACTGTTTTGAGGGGCAAAGGCGGCATGGCACAGTGTTTTGAGGGGCAAAACACATTTTTGTATACTTAGAACGGTCATTAGGGCACAGAACCAGTTGTTAATTTATTTTAAGCCCACCACTGGTCTATTTACTATATGTGTGAAGTGTACTATGATAGACAATATTATGTATCGCAACTTGACGCTGCAATGCAAAATGTTGTAACATATGTATTTACTAAAACTTAACTTCTTTAAAGTGCAATGCGAAAGTACCCCTCTTCTGCAATAGAGGATGGGTCTTCACATTACTTCTTACTCTGCTGCTGTGGTCTTAAACAAGGTTCTTCCGTACTTTTGATCAGGTGCGCATGCGCAGTTTACAGGCTGTGCAAGTTCATGTGTCTGCAACATCGGTTGCCTGAGATGGCGTTAGGATTTTAAGATTTGCTACGAAAAGTAATGTTTGTCATAGCTTAATAAATTGGATACCTCCTTCGCAGTCCAAATATTGCTCTTTGGGGTAAATGAGTTATAACAGCAAATCAGATTTCTCCTTTGTTGATCCCTTGATAAATAATATCCTGGAAAGCTGTGGTTTTCTACATTTTTATGTCTGAAGTTTTAGGGATTTTATAGAGTAAAATCAATTTTTGATGTTTTCTAACACTATATAGTATAATATAAAACATTAAATGATACAAGGCTATCCATCCTGTGTCCCCATCTCCTGTGTAATAAAGATAATGGCAGTCAAAGCATATGGACTCAGAAATAAGAATGGTACCTTAGCATTTGTTATTTACAAGCCTATTATGTTATCTGGACTTTTTTTTTTTTTTTTTCAATAATGATTTTATTAAAGTTTTTCCTTTTTGTTACATGGAATACACATAAAACAAAAAAACACAGAAAAGACATACATTGTAAATTACAAGAGATGAATGGGGGAGGGCAGAGGGGGAAGGGAGAGAGGGAGGCAGTACATATCAATACATATCAATACAAGTCAATAGCATGACACAGAACCAATCTCAACCATTTACATTGTTTACATATCATTTGAGACGCAGTAAAGATATTAGATAATAGATAGGAGCCCTTGGATATTACTGTGGGGGGTTAGATGGAGTGCCCCCGGGGGCGGGGAGAGCTAAAGGCTTGGAGACATAGTGATTCCACGGGAACCATATGATGTGGGGACAGGAGGCAGAGGAAGAGTAAGGGACTCCCAACGTTTCCATGTCGCAACTTAATTGAACCTTGGAAATTATCTTGACTATGGAGGGCAGCGTAGTTGTTTTCCAGGCTTGGGCAATCACCGCACGGGTAGCTATAAAGATGTGGCCTATGAGATACCGATCCCCTAATAACACTTGTGGGGGAAAGAAATGTAAGAGGGCAACTTCTGGTGTACAAGGAATTGGGGTTCGAATAATTTTAGATATTAAGGCATACACCTCTGCCCACAAAACTCTGACCACTGGACAACTCCAAAACACATGGAAAATATCCCCTATCTCTCCACATCCACACCAACAGGTCCTGGACTGATCTGGCCATATCTTATGCAACCTATCGGGGGTCATATAGAGTCTGTAAAGCAACTTATAAAGCATCTCCGAGTGGTTCAAACACCTCGACATCCTATGGGCATTTTGGTAAATTTTGTCCCACTGTTCCGGCTCAAATTCCTGGCCAATATCCCTATCCCAAGCTAGCTGGGAAGAGGCTTTTATCGGGTGATGACTTGTGTTGAGGTGGGTGTACCAGAAGGAGATAGCCGCTTTATTACTTCCAGATGAGAGTCTGGAGAGAAAGAGAGCTGGTGGGTATTGTAGGGAGGAGCCCGGTGGGTGCAAGGAATGTAACCAATGCCTAATCTGAAGGCACTTGTAGAAATCTTGATTGGGGATGCAGAATTTATCCCTCAGTTCTGAGAAGGGTAATAGCCCTGATTCAGAATAGAGCAATTTAAGACTAGTGATGCCCCTTGAACACCATAGGGAGAGGTTTAGATTGGGAATAAGTTTCGATACTGCACGGAGGGAAAGATTAGAGGTCGGGAGGTTGACGAGGTTAGAGGTCTTTAGGAATTTATCCCAGATTGTAAGTGCATCTCTCGTGAGACGTGGGAGGGTAGCCTGGGGAGGTCTCCAAAACCTGGGTATCCAGAGAAGATCAGCCAGTGGGAATGTACTATTGAGGCCTCTCTCCAGGTCGACCCAGGATTTAAGGGAACTTGGTAGAGACCAATCTCGAAGCTGAGCAAGGATGGCCGCTTCCTGGTATTTGACCAAATCTGGTAAGGCCAAACCCCCAGTCTTTTTTGAGCGTGCCATAATTGTGTAAGCTAGTTTAGGCGGTTTCCCCTTCCATACATAAGAGGTAAGTAGGTTGCGTAATTTGTCCATATAAAATTTGGGCAACTTAAAAGGCAAAGTCCTAAATAGATACATCATTTTGGGCAGGAGGGACATTTTAAACGCGGATATCCTGCCTAACCAGGAGACCTCATGGTGTTGCCACGCTTTTACTAGTGTATTTAATTGTAACAGTAGCGGACCATAGTTAGCCTCCAAGAAAGTGTCTAAATGGGGGGTTATCATGATTCCTAAATAGGGCATGGAAAGGGACCTCCAAGAGTATGGGAAGGCTGTCTTGAGGCGACCTAAGAGGGGCTCTGCCAAGTTAATCGGGAGAGCATCTGTTTTAGTTGTGTTTAATTTGTAATAAGAGGCCCTTCCAAACTCCTGTAGCAAATCGTGTAAGAGTGGGAGTGAGGTCTCCGGGCTAGTCACGTACAACAAGATGTCGTCCGCAAAAAGGCATAGTTTGTGCGTAGAAGTCGCTAAGGTGATGTCTGGGAGTTGAGGATGTTGCCTGATTTGCTCGGCCAAGGGTTCAATGGCCAAGAGGAAAATGAGGGGCGAGAGGGGACAGCCTTGTCTGGTACCATTTGAGAGTGTAAATTTAGCTGATGAGAAGCCGTTGCTATACACCGTTGCGGAGGGGCCCTTATACAAAGCTAATATGGATTGCAATATTCCCCCACTAAAACCGAACCGAGCAAGGACTTCAGCCATATAGCCCCAGTGAAGCCTATCGAAGGCTTTCTCCGCATCTAATGACATAATTAGCAGTTCATGATGGTGTTTCTTGGCTTGTTCTAGAATATTAATCGTTCTACGTGTATTGTCGGATGCTTGTCTTCCGAGGACGAAGCCTACCTGATCTGGGTGGATCAAAGCCGGGATAAGGGGATTAAGCCTATTAGCAATCAATTTGGCGTAGATTTTAATATCCGTATTAAGAAGGGAAATTGGTCTATAGTTCTGGCATTTAGTTGGGTCCTTGCCGGGCTTGGGAATCGTGACAATACGGGACTCTAGCATATCCGAAGGGAAATTTCCCTGGTGGGTGCCTGCATTAAATAACTGATCGAGGAGTGGGATAAGGTCGGTGTGGAATGTAGCATAAAAATTATTAATAAATCCATCAGGTCCTGGAGCTTTATCTTTAGGTAGGGATTTAATAACTTGTGCAATTTCAGACTGTGACCATGGGGCGTTCAATGAAATTAAAGCGTCAGGGTCCAAGGATGGTTTATCTGGACTTTTTGAGCTCAACTAAACACCATCATCATCTTATAAAGCGCCACTAAACATCTAACGATATTGCTCTCCAAAGGCCTGTAGGAGTGTATCTAACTATATTTTATGACAGTGGGGCTGATGCAGAGTTGGATGCAAAATGGAAGTAAATTACTCTTAAAAAAAAAAAAAAAAGAGCACAGAAAATGAGTGAATGGGCCACTCCAAAGGCCATGGTCAGAATCAAACTCATGACCCCAGTGCTGCGAGGCAGAAATCCTAACCACTAAGCCACTGCACATATTATTATTATTTATTAATAAGGTGCCACAGATACTGTAGCGCTGGATACAGACACAAGTAACATATAGATGAGGTAAGACATAAGTAGCACAGATGACTGTCAGTAATGTTAAGGTGACTCATACAGAGTGCAGCAAAATGCATGTCAGGACGTACAAGGGAGTCAGACAGTAGACAGACATGGGACAATAGGGAGAGAGGATCCTGCAGATGAGAGCTTACATTCTAGAGACAGTAGGAGCAACTGGAAGAAAATAGAGATGGCAGTTGAAGAAAGAGGAGGTGATGGAGAAGATGAACTAAGGGTGGTAGGGTAGGCGAGCTTGAAAAGGTGAGTTTTGAGCGAGCATTTAAAGAATTGAAGACTGGGGGAAAGTGGAGTGAGGCGATATAGGGGGTTCCAAACATTGGGGGCAGCACGCATATGCACTTGGTTTACTCGGTCATCATTACTTAGTAACTACTAATACTAATTAGCTTGGTAATAAAAGGCTTAGTGTATTCTGACACTGATTTCTACTACAAGAGAATAGTCATATTATTCAGTCCAAACATCCTCCATATGAAATATCAGGTCTTCTTTATTGCAGTTGTTAATGAAATCCAAGTATTTACACTGCTAAAAGCAAAGATATAAATGTTGATAGTGTGCTACTTACTTTTGGCTGCAAAGTTAATTTCTGTTGTGCAACAAGTAGCAGAAATCCTTCCCCTGAGCGGTCTGGGAGATTTGTATATAGTTGTTTGCTCTTGGAATGTTCCTGCCATCCAGTGGCTCCAGTGGCATAACCGCTTCTATAAATCAAAACGTCTGCTTTTGGCGTGGGTGTTCTGCTCTGCCTCTGATATATATTCAGAATGTAAATATTGTGGAGCTGCCCGACGCTTAGGCACGGTGGACAGCAATGGGACTTAGTTACAGGAGCCATCAAGGTTCAAAAAGGCTTGGAAGTTCATTGTGATACACTGCTATAGAGCATTTGTCCAGCTTCAAAGTAAGTGGGGAAAAATGCCAGTATATCATACCATCCCACTTCGACCACTGGTTGGTTATAAGTATCTAACATTTTGAAAGTGGTTTGTTAGACTTTCCAACATAGTCCAAAATGGGGCAGCACGGTGGCTAAGTGGTTAGCACTTCTGCCTTACAGCACTGGGGTCATGAGTTCAATTCCCGACCATGGCCTTATCTGTGTGGAGTTTGTATGTTCTCCCCGTGTTTGCGTGGGTTTCCTCCGCGTGTTCCGGTTTCCTCCCAAGCTCACAAAAAAACATACTAGTAGGTTAATTATCTGCTCTCAAATTGACCCTAGTCTGTGTGTGTGTATTAGGGAATTTAGACTGTAAGCCCCAATGGGGCAGGGAGATGTGAGCGAGTTCTCTGTACAGTAATGCGGAATTAGTGGCGCTATATAAATAAATGGTGATGATTAGTTTTCCATGCGAATGGAAGACTTGATCACAGTAATTTTCGTAGTTCAATTTTTTTAAAAAGCTATTAAGATTTAGCCATTTAAGCTCAAACAGGCAACATTTTAGTTTATTTAAGTAATGTCATTAAGAACAGCAAACTTCAAACAGCGAACGCAAGTTGAAAGTTTGTGGTTCAAGTGCAGTTGAAGCAGACGGGACTGGCTGATGGTGCTGCAAGCAAGTTCAAGGCTCTTGAACCTGCCAAATTTGATTGAATTTCGAACCAGTTACAATTATACAAGCATCTATACTAATGGTGTTAGCAGGTAGTAGAGATTACACCACCCTGGGAAAGGCCTCTCCTGGGGGAAGTCCTGGTGATGTCATAAGATTTACTCTTCAAACCAACAGAGCAGCGTATAGTATTAACTTTAACCTTTCTTTTACTTTGCTATTTCTCAAGAGAGCCAACACTTTCTGACTACTGTGTTCAAGCTTAGAGAAAAGGAGACCAACCCACCACACAATATAAATATTGGTCTCTAAAACACCCATAAGTCAATGTTAAATTTATAATTGATTTCTGGAGTTAAAATACTTGGGTGCTCTCATAGTAGTGTATTAGAATATACAACATGAAAGAGAGAAAATAACCAATATTAAAATGAGGCACTCTCTGGGCATTAATGAAGGATCTGTGTTAAAGCAGCAATGCAAAGCTAAGTTGGTCGGCAGTCAGTAAGTGGTTAACTTAAAAATAAGGCGAGAGCACAAAGTTTATCCCAATGTAAGAAGCCTAAGGTATGCATTTTAGGCTAGGTACACACTACCGAAATTTCCAACAAATGTGTTATCTACAACGATTGTACCAATGACTAAAGTTCTGATCAGTCTTCTGATTCATGCGTACACAGTATACACATTTTTAATGATTTTTGCACGATTTAGCATCCGGCTGTGATTTTGTCTGTCATAACATCATCTTAAAAGATTGTGGCTCCATACACACTGAACCGATATATATGGTCTCCCTGCAGCAATATGCTAAATAAATTTAAATAAAGTGCTGAACCTGGCGCATAAAACTCCCACAAAGATTCTGGAAAAAGAAATACATTAAAAATACAGATATTGGCGATTGCCCTAAGATTTTTGGCCACAGGAAGGACACTGGCTGATCTCAAATACAGCGCGGCAATTTCCATGCAAGCTCTGGGTTTGATCATACCCAAGACCTGTGAGGCTATCATACAAGTTCTGTGTGGACAATATATGAAAGTTGGTAAGAGAAATACCGTATATACTCGAGGCACCTAATTTTACCACATAAAACCGGGAAAACTTATTGACTCGAGTATAAGCCTAGGGTGGAAAACAGCGCTAATTTAACCACAAAAACCTAAATAAAAATGATAGGTTCAATCTATGAAATCATTTTTAGCTAAACCATAAATAACAGTACATGACAAGGAACATACATAAATGATTATAAAATCATTGGGTACAACCTAACCTAAATAAATAAAAGATAATGTAGGCAATACCCTAGGGTGCTCTTTTGTGATGTAAATTGATGGGTTTGTAAAAAAATGAAAAGTACAGTTTTGACAGGTGGCATCCCTGTATATATGAGAGTTGTAAAATGAAGTAGTTTTCACAGGTGTCAGTTTTGCTTTTACTGAAATTTCATTTTAATTTACATCTGTATTGGAACTTATTTTTATATATGTTTAACCCCAAAGGAAAGGTGTAAATACAGGCGGTTAAAGTAATGTGAACCGTTCCTCTATTAATATGTAACTTATGTGGTATTTAATAAAAAGATAATGATTGTTCTTTATATATGTTTTATGATGCAAGCTTATAAAACGTTTTGATCTATATATCTTTGTGCTAGTTTGTACCCCCCAACTTGTCATCTCACATAATGGATTTAACGGAAACATTTTTTTGTACTGCATAACCATGTAAACTTTTCAGTGTCCCCCAGTTCTGGTCCTGTATGATCAAAACCCTCCGTACCGTTACGCTGTGCGTGAATAGAATGCGGAGAAAGAAAGATCGAAGACACATTTTATATAGAGATTTTTTTACTTACCCCACAGTGGAACGCACGTGCGCTCCAACAACAGGAAGTTCGGCATTTGGAACGCAAGTTTGCGTTCCAAATGCCGAACTTCCTGTTGTTGGAACGCATATGCGTTCCAATGCAGAAGTTAACAGCCGAGGGACCGGACACCAGGTAAGTTCACCCGTGTATAAGCCGGGTGGCCTTTTTCAGCATACAAATATATGCTGAAAAACTCGGCCTATACACGAGTATATATGGTAGTCTGAAAAAAACTTTTTTTTTTAATTAAACTAGAAACTACACATATTAAAAACCACACAAACAAGATATACAGTACAAAATACAGTAGATATGTATAAGCGCTGCTTTTGGCCTATATGCTGTCAGGATATGGAACCCATCTCTGCCTATCAGAGATGGGTTGAAGATGGGAAAGCTAAACAAATATGAGAATTGAGGGCAAACATTGTTTTGTGTCTACAGGGGTATGAGACTCATCTCTGCTGTGCAAAACGAATATTTTAACTTAAATAGGGCAAACATAAAGCATATAGAACACTAATTATAAAAAAAAAAAAAACACCGGTGCCACAGTTGTTCATAATGTAAGTGTTCACTGTTTTCCAATGGTGATGGACTTCATGGAGTCATGAGTTCAATTCCTGACCATGGCCTTATCTGTAAGGAGTTTCTATGTTCTCCACGTGTTTGCGTGGATTTCCTCCGGGTGTTTCGGTTTCCTCCCACACTCCAAAAACATACTGGTAAGTTAATTGGCTGCTAACAAATTGACCCTGGTGTGTGTGTCTGTCCGTGTGTGTGTGCTATATAAATAAATGATGATGATGATTGAAATTTTGTGTCCATGGCCAGGAAACTCCCCAGACCTTAGTCCCATTGAGACCTTGTGGTCCATCCTCAAGAGGCGGGCATTGATTAGGCAAGAATGGGCGTCCATCAGTCAGTATGTGGCCCAATAGTTGATTGACAACATGCCAGGGCGAATTGCAGAGGTCTTTAAAAAGAAGGGTCAACACTGCAAATATTGATTCTTTGCATAAACTTAATGTAATTGCCAATAAAAGCCTCTGACACTTATGTAAAGCTTGTAATTTTACTTCAGTATATCATAGCAACAGCTGACAAAAAGGTCTAAAAACACTGAAGCAGCAAACTTTGTGAAAACCAATTCTTTTGTCATTCTCAAAACTTTTGGCCTTGACAGTAGCGTGTACCCAGCTGTAGTGTGGTAAACTACTAGGTATATTGGGAATCTGACTATTAATCCAGTCTTATAATTTCAGCATCTACTAAGGAATTGTCATTTTAATCACTCTGAGGGCTAGATTTACTAAACTGCGGGTTTGAAAAAGTGGAGATGTTGCCTATAGCAACCAATCAGATTCTAGTTATCATTTCTTTAGTACATTCTACATAATGACAGCTAGAATCTGATTGGTTGCTATAGGCAACATATCCACTTTTTTTAAACCTGCAGTTTAGTAAATATACTCCAGAGAGTGTGCGAGTGCAGAGAATATGATAAAAGTAATGGATTACGATGTCAAATATATAATATGCATACAAATATTTGATAACTTTATTTTTACACCAACATTTGAAGTTGATCTAGGACATGCCCTACCCCAATTATAAATATGTCCAAACATCTTTAATTTACCTATGCATTATGGTTTTGCCAAGGTGAAAAGTTCCTCATTTATTTGGAATCAGGCCCTGTGTTTGTTAAAATACGTGCACAGTGCACCGAGCACTTTGTAAAAAAATACCTTTTCACAAATCTGAAAGGCATGTGAGACTTTGTACTAAGAAAATTGTACAGTCACCAGTGGGCACTGCCCTACATTCAGTGGAAGGTAAATGCTGTGTGAACCGACCATAGAATAGTGACCAAAAGATAACTGTGATAATGCTCATGGTATGGACTCTGAATCACAATGGGTCCTAGGACCTTCCAGTGTTTATAATCAGTATTGGCAGTAGTCCTTTTACACACTATTCTGAGGTCCTTTCACTTTGATTGCAACACACCATAGACCATTCTTCAACCACTGGTATTTACTCTTCAATATCTAAATTACTTTATCAGTCATTTAAGAGAAAAAACAATATACTAAAAATGTAACCTTATTTCAGACGCTCTTCTCAGCCTTTAATATTCATGGTGACTTTTAGAAGCTTTAATCAACCTAATAAACAGAAGGACATTGAAGTGGCTGAAACAGGACAAAGAAGGTTGCACAATGGAGGATGATAGGAAAGCAGCAGAAACAGGTCTTTATAAAGTTAGGAGCCAGCAATTTTGTAAGCACCAATTTGCGAGCTGGGCAAAGATTACTTTTTGGTGTCTGATGATGCCCGTTGCAGGTAATAGTTTCAAACCTAGTAATTGCCAACAAACATTACATCAGCACACATTTTACCACATAAGCTGGTACTGCATATTACCAGTCTGTATCCCGATCAAGTTAAGCACTACAGTAAAAAATAGCCACAGATTGCTATTAAGGACATAAGAAACAGAACCCTCCTAGTCTGGTAGGACAAAAATAGTGAATGCAGTATGGGAGCAGGAGTTGGTTGTCTTATAATAGTTGAGAAAAGAGAATTCATGTAACAATGCCCTATCTATTTGGTGGATGTGGCTGCACTCATATTACATATAGAACTGACAGGAAAGGGAAAACAAGAAAGGGTCTCATCACCCCCATGTTAAAGAGCTGTGATGAATTCATGGAAAATAGTAAAGCAGTGCAGAATATAAAGTCTTTTTTATTGTTGGTACTATTTTAGCCTTTCTAAAAGTATAAACAAAATAAGTCCTTTGTCAATTTTGCATTTAATACAGCAGTTTTATGTACACCCGAATGTCCAATGTCTGAAAGTCAAATTCGATAAAGGAAATTCCCATCACTGTCAAAAAACTCTCTCCCTTTCTGTACAACTTTCATGCTGTTTTGAAGCCCACTGTTTGCCAATTCTTCCAGTTCATTATCACCCAATACTTCTCCATCCCATCTATCATTCAGCACTATCTGCTCCTCTTTCACAGGTACCATCTGGGCATGTTCTGCCTTACTGCTTGTGGTCAAACTCACATTGGACGAAGCAGAGACAATTCCTGACACGGTGATCTGTGACTCTTGTGTTCTGACTAGTGATTGCGACACATTCTTTTGCGCACTCCCTGACCTCAAAGCTAAATGAGAAGAATCTGATGTTTTTGGAGGAGGAAGACGTTGGGATGATTGGCTGACCAGCAGTTGCCTCTCATTCGACCCAAATGGCAATAGCGGTTGTGCTGGATTTTTAGCAGGAGACACTAGCTGTAACTGATCATTTCTTGAGCCAGGAGAACTGTGTCCTAGAAGTCTGGAAACAGAGGCATCCTGTTTCATTTTCCGCACCTCTGTTGGTATAAATTTCGACTTTAGAACTCTCTTTATTTCATCAGTACTAACATTAAAACCCACAGCCAATCGTGGCAATGTCCACTCCTCAGGGAATTCTTGTCTCAGATACCTGCCAAAACACAGGACAAAGGAAGAAAACATTAAAATAATGCCTAAATCCATTCCCTAGTATTGCAAGCAGAAACTCAGGCTATATAGTCAAAAATTAATATTTCCAAAGCATAAGTCTTAGCTGATTCAATACTGCCACAACCAACCCTGACCAACACCACTGCTGTCAACAGTACATTCATGTCGTCAAAAGTATTCATGATAGGCCGTCAAGCCTGGCGGGCCAAACCATAAGTATTCTTGCTGGTAATCACTGGCCTTTATTGTTCCTCCTAACCTATGTACAGGATTCCCCAAACTACATAAAGACCACCACATACTGTAAAGAAAATCAGAAAACACCATATTTATAAAATAAATAAATCTGACATCCTTAATCTCCAATGTATGGGAAGGTCCCATGTTCCCTATATGGCTTTATGTACATGCTAAGAAATGTAACTTTATACTAAACATCTGCTAGTATAAAGTCATGGTAAGGGAATACATAACAGCATGTAAACAAGGAAGGTCCAGTAGGAAGCGGTTATCATTAAATGGAGGAAGTGGATGAGGGTTTAAGCAGTGCAGGAAGGGTAAGGCCGCCTGCAACGGGTACAAACGTCTGTAGCATAAGACAGTGCCAGAGCTGCTTCTACCAACAATCCCTGCTCCAAACTGATGGAAAAAGAGTTTGATGTGAATAATACGAGTGTGTATTGTGCCGTCACTTGTGGAGGAGAGCACTTGGGAGTTAGCGAAGCTGTTAGAAGGAGGAGTAAATGTAATGACTGGGTGTAGAAGATGTTACGAGAGGGGTCGTGATCATAACAGGGGTGTGCTGTCTATATCAGAACTTCATGCTTTGCTATAAATACTATGTCCTATAACACATTTACATGTCTGTGAAACTTTATCTTCCTTAATGTCCTATATTGCTTTCCATAATGTTTAATTCTGCACAGCACTACAAATCATTGACAATAATAATTCTGTGTAGGTTGTGTGTGTACTAAGAGGTGATGATGTATACACACACAGTGTTTGATTGGGGTATGGAGGTCATAACATTAAATCCAGTTAGAAGGGCCCAATATAGCGAACATTTTATATCATAGATACACAAATGATTTTCAATATGGACTTAAAGAGTTAATTATTGTGGTAACAGAAGGGAATCAAATAATATTTTTTCCATCTATGCTCGTATTAAACATACAGTTGGAACCCATAAGTTTGATCATGTATGTAAATAATCTTTATAAGCAGGGCTCTCATTCATTTTGTCTCACATTGATGTAAATATTAAAAGTCATGTAATTGTTATAATGCCTTGTATGTATTATTTGCTCTGTACAGCCCTGCTGTGGACATTTGCGCTTTATAAATATATTAAATATATATACTTTTAATGATTAAAATATTTTTTTTTACTTTATCTGCTCTATTGCATTCCAGGTGAGGCGCCTTTCAGGAGATCCAGAGGGCTCCATCTCTCTTTTCATTCGTTTCAACAGGATTGCTTTCTGTCGCCTCTTCAGTGCGCTATGTAAAAGGAGATCAAAAACATTCAATTTGCTATGAAAAGTTCACAAAAACAGTCACCAACTCAATTTCTGTATTTGACTTCAGAGCAAACAAGCACCTATTGTGCTAATTTGTGTTGTTCTTACACCATGTATGTTTTTCAAATTGTGACACTTTCTTATAGATGTATGACAAAGGGGCCAATTTATTAATGTTTTTTTCCGTGTTAATTATATGACAGATGATTTTTCAGAAAAATTTATTAAAAAATCATCCCAGCGGCTACAGGAAAGGGGGGCAAGCAAGGAAACCCATTCTCCCTTTCGCAAAGTGGGGTCAGTAAGCAGCGACCAAAGCTCAAGGAGGGGTGGCTGGAGCATAGAGGTGGACAGGCAGTGTATGAGAAGCACCAGTATAGAGTCATTTATGTTTCTGTTTTGTTGTCAAACTGTTGTATTATTGATGTTTAATTGGGACCAATGGCATGCTGACCTGGAAACATGGGAGAGTCAGAATGCATGCTATATATATATATATATATATATATATATATATATATATATATATATATATATATATATATATATATATATATATATATATATATATCATACTTGCCAACTCTTCCGGAATGTCCGGGAGACTCCCGGACTCCCGGGCGAGTGTGGCAATCTCCCGCATCTGGATTGTTCTGCCCACTTCCTAGTGAAGTGGGCAAAATTAAGTCCCAAATGCTGCGATTCCAGGTGAATCGCACCGTTTGGCCCCGCCACCGCTGTCAAGTGACGCGTTTTGCGTCATCACGTCATGGGGGCGGGTCCAAAATGACGTGCAATTTTTGGAGCCCCGCCCCTGTTACGCCTACCTCCTCCGCAGGCTCCCGGATTTCAAGATGAGAAAGTTGGTAAGTATGATATATATATATATATATATATATATATATATATATATATATATATATATATAATAGGCAAACCGAGGGGGGGGGGGTTTCCTAATGCCTGGAAACCCCCCTCCAAGCCTGGGGCACTGTATAATTGAGGTTGCTGGACCCTGCTTGAAAACAGTGGTGCACACAGCATTGCCCATGTATATTATAGGGATAGGAAGAGTTGGAGAGCAGCCAAGCACTCTCTAAAATTATAGCCAGGCCCCCATTCATGCTGGTCACGCCCACTGGTGGCGTGGTGTGGAAACCCCCCTCTACAAATCCTGTGTTTGCCCCTGCATTATATATATATATATATATATATATATATATATATATATATATATATATATTTACTTCCCTGGTAGTGTTAACAGTGACTCTCTTCCTTTTGTTTTGTTACAGTTGCCAGGCAGGGGTAAGCGGTGCACTAGGTATAGGTATATAGCAGAAGAATACAGAATACATAATCACAATGAAAAAGCAGTCATGTGCCTGGCTCCAGCTTCCAACAGTTAGGCCTTCATGGGTGGCGTGTCATACGCAAACTAGGGGGTGTGTACTTTTGGTGCTCACATGGTGGACACAACACACCCCAATTTGGGGAATTGATAAAACTTGCATGCCGCTTTCCCTGTGTTCATTGTTTCCATTGGAAATAAAGCTGCAACCATTCTTTATGGCAACACCATTAATCAGTCATTTATTTCAGTTAGCAGGTGACAGCAGGACACTGCATGTTGGCCTATAAGGTGAACTGATGATTACATTCTGATAGGTTTTGCAAATAACCATTTTCCTGCACACCAGTTGCATAAAAGCCCACTCTCCCCTGACTTGTACATGGAGAGACTTCACTTTAACTCAAATATAGAATACATCCGTCCTTGGTATTGGTGTACAATACAGTTACCACATGTACTACAGGTAGATGACTGTACCTCTGTATAGCCTGATCTTCAGTCATATCCAGCTCCACATCACTCTCCACATCAGTGTCATCCCCGGGATAAGGGGTTACTGGGGTGCGGGCCCGCAAGCCCCGGCAACCGAGCAGAGACGACTGAGAGCCGCAGAAGAGACGGAGACCCCGGACAGATGACAGCAAGGAAGCCGCCATTACTGAGCATCGACTACTTCTGCCTGACTACACTCAATGAGCTCTGCGATCTATTAATCCGCCCAGCACCACATGAACCTATAGGGACACATCGATGGACTCCACTATGATTTAATCAGGATCGTCCTGTGGCCAAACACCATATGATATTAGGTAAGTTGCCCTTTTTCTAATACACATATGTACCAGTGTAAACAATGAGCTATCTTGTATCTGTGTGACATTGAGAAAAATCTTAATTTCACACAGAGGCGGATTCAGGGGAGGGGATTGGGGCGATCACCCCCTTAAACACCGCCATTACTGTATAGTACAAACTCACTGCCGACAGGACACCAGCCCCGCCCCCTCCCCACGGACTGGCGTTCTCTCCCTCACCGCTGGGTGCTGGGCTGAATGACGTAGCAGACTGGGAGGAGGGAATCACCAGGCTTCGCATGCATTCATTTCACGCAGCAGCAGGCATTCGTCACTAATATATTACACTCTGATTGGAGGCCCAATGAGAAGGGAGGAAATGTCATTTATTTTAGTGACCCAATGACAGTTTAGTCTGTCTGGTGGGGGGCGGGACTAACATTAGTTGACCAATGATTACACAGTACAGTCTGGGGGCGGAAACGGGTGCTGTGTACACAGGAAGTAAGAAGGAGCTGTGCTTCCCACTCCCACTTGTTTACAGTCGTCCTCCCTGCATGCAGCGCTCATTGTACTCTTACATCCAGAGACCAGGGGACCAGCCAGCCTAGTAAGTGGAGTGGGTAGCACCGCTTTGTGCATTTAGTGTGGTATCTCTGGGGCAGCTTATCACAGAGCGAGAACTGTAAGTTATGGTGTGTTACTGATTTCTTTAGAAAGGGGGCGAGTAGGAGAGTGGATTATGAAGTTTGAGCTGTAGGTGATTTTCTGTGTGTCTGTCCTCCATGGCAGCTGCAGCCCCAGTGTGTTTAAGTGTACCATTTAAAAAAGAAAAATGAAATCTTTATTATTTGCCACAAAACATAAATAAATCTCAATTTGTAAATGATAGCAAAATATAAAATAGTGACCTAAAGAAGTGATAGTGCATACAGTGTTTATAAAATGCAACTGCTTTGTTGTCTTTATCTATATTAGAAGTAACGTTTTTTAATTTGTGTAACAATGATGACTTTGTGTGATTTAAAATGGCTGACTGATATATAGGTCCCACTATCATGTGTATATATGTGTGTGTATACTTCTCTGGATCCACCTCTGCTTCGCTTCCTTTATTAGTTAAAGTACCGCAAGGCTCAGTGCTAGGTCCTCTGCTGTTCTCTATCTACACCGCTTCTCTTGGAAATCTAATAACTTCCTTTGGATTTCAGTATCATCTCTATGCGGATGATACCCAAATTTATCTATCCTCTCCTGATCTCTCGACATCTGTGTCCCGTGTAACTGATTGTCTTTCTGCTATTTCATCTTGGATGTCTTCTCGCCAACTCAAACTTAATCTTTCTAAAACAGAGTTTATTCCCACCCACCAACAAGAACATACCTGACATTTCTGTTTCTGTTGATAACATGACCATAAATCCCACCCCACAACCTCGCTGCCTAGGTGTAATCCTTGACTCGCACATATCCTTTTTTTCCCCACATTGACTCTATATCTAAATCATGTTGCATACATCTAAAAAAACATTTCCAGAATTCGCACATATCTCACAAAAGACACTGCAAAAACCTTAATTCATGCACTTATCATCTCCCGCATTGACTATTGCAATTCCCTCCTTACTGGCCTTCCCAAAAACAGACTCAAACCCCTACAATCTATTTTGCACGCTGCGGCAAGATTGATTTTCCTTGCAAATCGTTATTCCTCTGTTGCATCACTCTGTATGTCTCTACACTGGTTGCCTGTTTTCTACCGAATCCAAAATAAAATACTCTTACTAACCTACAAGGCCATCAACAAAGATGCACCAACATACATCTCCTCTCTTGTCACAAAATATCTTCCAACTCGGCAACTCCGTTCTGCACAAGATCTGTGTCTCTCATCCACACTCATTACATCCTCCCATTCCCAATTACAGGACTTTTTCTGGGCTGCACCTACTCTATGGAATTCTCTCCCTCGCACAATAAGACTCTCCTCTAGTCTACAAGCATTCTCTGAAAACCCACCTCTTCAGACAAGCTTATAATATTCCTCAACCACCCTCTTAACCTCAGTACATTACCCTATTACCACCTGTTATACAACTACCCCTTGATCACCATTGTTGTGTGACAGGATCATTTAGCTTATGAGTCACTTTTACCTTTGCAGTCTGGCTGGGCCAACTGCAAATGTAGACTTAACCTCATGTGTCAAACTCCCATTGTCCAATAGATTGTAAGCTTGCGAGCAGGTCCTTCTCACCTCTTTGTCTGTTTTACCCAGTTTGTTTATTAGTTTACTATGTTTGCCCCAATTATAAAGCGCTACGGAATATGTTGGCGCTATATAAATAAATGATGATGTGTCTGTGTGTATGTATATGTATGTATATATATATATATATATATATATATATATATATATTATAATGTGTTTGTGTGTATATATGTATGTGTCCACCTTCCCGTACATTTATTGTAATAATCCACTTCTCCATATATTTTTTTTTTCTGCCATAAGATTACAAGCCAAGAAATGAAGCGCAGCCAACAAACCATGGATTTATTCATAGCAAAGAAGAGAGTAGAAGATAAAGACCTCTTTAAGGTGGAAAAAGATAGTGAATTAAGCGTTGAATATCCTGAAGATTGTTTTCAAGCATGTGACAGCATGCAAAAGAATGATATCGGAAACTACATTGAATCCATTTCTACTATCGATGATCATTTGAAATGTGAGCTTCTGGAGAGACCATGGAAGCCTTCACTTGGATTCAAACTACCATTTTCAACTCATAATAAGAAAGGGAAGCAGGAAAAAAGGTTTCTAAATCAATCTCACCTGGACAGTTTTCCGTGGTTGATATACTCAGATGCTAAAAAAGGAGTCTTCTGTAAATATTGTGCCCTGTTTTTTACTGCAACAATGGGGGGCTCCCACAAACACGTTACTCTTCAGAAGCTTGTAAAGAAGCCCCTGACTGTTTTTGCAAAGCTGCTAGGCAAAGATGGAGATCTGTGCACTCATGAGAAGCGGCAATACCACAGGAATTCTGTGCAAGCAGCTAAAGACTTTCTGAATACCCATTGTGCACCAGAGAGGAATGTTATGAACAGGATTAGTTCACAGCGACTACAGCAGATCCAAGAGAACAGACAAAGATTGAAGCCTATAGTCGAAACCATTCTGTTCCTTGGCAGACAAAATATTCCTCTACGAGGGCATAGGGATGATGGAGAGCTATGTAAAGAAGCTGACACAGAACCGCTGATGAATGAAGGAAATTTTAGAGAGTTGCTGCAGTTTAAAGATAACAGTGGGGGTACTGCTCTTGCAAATCACCTGGAGAACACACATTCAAATGCAGCATATATCAGCGAAAATACACAAAACCAGCTGACTGAATGTTGTGCGGAAGAAATTAGGAGAGTCATTCTGGAGCGTGTCAAGGAGTCTAAATATTACTGTGTTATATTTGATGAAACAACAGATATTTCCCATAGTTCTCAGTTGAGTCTTTGTTTGAGCTATGTATACAAGAACCAAAGACATGAAGATTTCATTGCGTTTGAAAATGTTCATGAGTCGTGTTTCAAAGATTCATCACCATCTTTTGAGCCTAAAGTGAGTGGCAAAGTTTTGGGACAGCTAGTGATCAGGCAAATTAAAAAGTTAAATTTAGATTTGATGAACTGTGTTGGGATAGGTACAGATGGATGTTCCCTGATGATATCGGAGCAGTTGGGTGCTGTTGCAGAAATACAAAAGGAGGCCAAGTATGCCACTAGATGCCCTTGCTTTAATGATACCATAAACTTGTCCATGTCCAAGACTTCAAAAGTTCAGAGTATACGCAACTGTATCGGCATCATCAAGGAAGTTGCACATTTCTTTAATGCTTCACCTCAGCGGAACCATGTTCTTTTGAATGTTGTAAATGCTCAATTAAAGGATATGTGCGAAACACACTGGGTGGAAAGAAGTGAATGCTTAATCCAGTTTCTTGACCAAATAGAGAAAATTGTTGAAGCACTTGAATATATATCTCAATGGACAGAACCAGCATCATCCTTTAAAGCCCAGGCCTTGCTAAGCGCCCTACAAAACATTGAGTTTGTAGTGGCATTGCACTGCCAACTCGCGATATTTACATTGTGTTTACCGCTTAGCAGGCTGTTCCAGAAGAAAACTGTAGACTTGACTGGCGCTGCTGCCCTTGTCACGGATCTTCTGTCGGTTTTGAATAAACAGCGTGTAAACTGCAATGAAGAATTTTCAAGTATATTTTCTAAAGCATCACAAGTTTTGTCAAAGCCAGATGTTGCAATAGAATTACCCCGTATAACCAAAAAAAATCAAATGCATAGAGCTAATATTCCAGTCTCCACACCAGAAGATTATTATAGACAGGCAATATACATTCCTTTGCTGGATTCTGTAACATGCGATTTACAAAGCAGGTTTTCTGTTGAAACTTTATCATCTTGTGATCTCACTTGCTTGCTGCCAAGAAACATCTTGCTTTTGAACAATGAGGCACTGACATTGAAAGTTAAGACATTTTGCAGTACCTATGGAAATCTAATAAGTACTAATCCTAGTCTGGAATGGGCGCTATTATCAGAGGTTCACCTCTGGAAAGAGAAGTGGATACAGTCGGGTGACAGCATAACTCTTCCAGAGTCTGTGGAAGAAGCTCTGCAGGCTTGTGATGAAGATGTCTACTTGTTAGTGAACTCCTTTCTGAAAATTCTTCTAACTTTGCCCATCAGTGTTTCATCAGATGAAAGGAGCTTCTCTTCACGTCGTTTAAAAATGTGGTTGAGAAACCAAATGGGGCAGGAGAGGTTAACTGGTTTAGCTCTTCTACATATTCATCGTGAAATTAAAGTAGACCTGGACAGAGTGATTGATCGCTTTGCAAACAGCGGAAATTGAAGATTGGATTTTGTGTTGTAAAAAGTTACCTATTTGTATTTATTCTTGTTATTGTTGAACATTCTGTCTATTTTATTATTTGTTGCTCTCATTGTTGTGATTTTATAGTTATTTAGTGTTTTTTTGCTTAAAATAAAGAACAAACTTGGTCTTAAAATACATTTATTTGTGTGACACAGTGTAGTAGGAAGCATGCCTGGGAGGAGTCAGGACTGGAGAGGGGGAGGAGTTAGGACTAATTGGTAAAGCCCCCTCCCCCCAAAAAAAGTCTAGATCCGCCACTGATTTCACACAAAGCTCAAGAAAAGGGTCTTGCAGATGGGCATAGTTTAAGAAGCTCGTGTATGGCCCAGATTTCCAATTGGGAACGTTGGGAGGTAAGGTACAGACATATGGCTGGCTTATAGCAGAAATTGGACACTTTCCCTTACTACTCAGTACAAAAGAGAAACTATAAATGCTGGCATCACCTTTAAAGCTAGCAACCCACACTTCTTCCACCACCAAGCACATAGGCAAGGAAATGGTAAGAGGTTACAGACCAGTTGTACAGATTAAAACAAAGTGAAACTGTTTCTTATACTTGCTCCTTTTTGCAGAGCAAAGGGCTTTGTGTGTGTGTGTGTGTGTGTGTGTGTGTATGTATATGTATATATATATATATATATATATATATATATATATATATATATATATATCCTGAACAAGGCAGAGAATAACACATACATAGCATATGAATATTTTGTTGAAAGGGTGTGTGTCAGGATATGATTACTTTGCCACCCTGGAGAGGGGTTTTACAGTTTTGTCTTGCCTGTTACCATCAGTAACCCTGCCATTGTGTTAATAGTGTAACTTGGTCACCAGATACTTACTGACTGTATATTGCTAGCTTTTTCAGCAAAAGATTGCGGTTGTCAAGGTGATGCCTTCCCCTACCTGGGCTCAGACTAGAAGCTTAGCATGTCATATCCTGTGTCACAGCATGACACAAACGTGCTGTGGTTTATCCTGCCTCAGAAATGGCAGTAATTTAATGCACTTTTTGCCTTTCAATATTATACAAAGGCGCGTTGCACCCGTAATAGAAATACATTTATGTAATAAGAATTTATTTCCATTTTCATGTTTGGTAAGGTGGATCCAGACCTTGCAGATTCCAACTTTGTCTATCAAGATACTGCCATTGCCTCAAAGCACTCTGGTACCCATCAGCATAGAGCTACCATAAATTTGAATTGAATATCTGTGGTACCCATGTGACACCCCTTCCCTTATCCTACTAATTTGGGTGCAACAGGAGATTGCATTATAAAAAAGTAACAATTGTGAGTCTAAGATATCCGGTACAAAAATGGGGAATGACAGAACCAGTGAGAGAACTGGGCTGCAAGCTCTGCAACATGTTTTAGAAGAGGGATTCAATGATCACCATGAAGAAAAGATGCAACTGAACAGCAGTTGAAGGCCAAAGGAGGATTGCTGTACGCCATGTGTCATCAGAGACAGTGTCTGAAGCTTATATCCTCCTATACTGTAAAAGCTGCAAGGGCATAAGAGATTAATACTTCCACAAAATGAGCCAGGTGAGCAGGCTGGTGTAGGTACAAGAAGGTACAGGTGACAGATAATAATCATCCTTCAGTAACCAGTATTACTCATTTACTAAGCACACTCAATGTATTCTGCACAACGGATACTGCTCTCAGTAGACTCCTTTGTGTGCAGAAGCGGAAAAATCTCCATAGATGCAATGTGTAAACTTCAAAGTCCAACCTCCTACCATTTAAGTTCCACTCCATTCATTAAAATAACGTTTTTTGTTATCCTAAAATACTGCTGGTTTACCCATATTTTGTTATTACATGTGGCAGTTTTGTTTGTTCATTTTTTATTTTATTAAATTGCCCTGATTGTGCCTAGAAAAGCTCTTCACTGCTGAAGCACAACATGCAAGTGCAAAACAGGTCCAACTAAAGATGAGTTGGTGTAACATTCAAGTCCTATTGTAGAGTGAATGGTTGTGCCCCCATCTGCACAGAAAGGAATTCCCCCAAACATGAACCTTAACTAACCATATACATCGTTTTTAATAATCTAGCTCTGCAAAAGGAAATCTAATTTCTGCACTGCTTTTTAGGCTAGGTACGCACTACACAAAATTTCTCCCGATGCAATATCCTTAACAATTTTACCAACAAGTTAAAAAAAAAAAAAAAAAGTCCCGATCAGCGTGCTGAATCATGTGTACAGACTATACATGTTTTACACAATTTACCTTCAGATCTCTGCTCTTCATCTGTCATAACCATTGGCTAAAACGATTAAAAGATTGCGACTCTGCACAGTCCATAGAGATCTTTGGACACTGCCGGTCCTGAGAATTGCACTGCAGAATTGGAACAACATTGCTCCATTGTTGAACAATATTTTAAGTCCGGTTTAAAAATCGAATGAAATGATATGATGAGCTTTGGAACAACTATCATTCATTGATATAGCATACACACTAATGCAATATCGGGCCAAACAGTCGATTATCGTTTGATTGGCTGAAATTACTGTAGTGTGCACCCAGCCTTATTTTGCAAGGAACTTTTCAGTTTCACCCAACTCTTCTCTTTTGTGCTGAGAAATAGATGGTTTACCTCCTCTGCAGGTGTTGGTGTCACAGTGCACTACCTCTTGTGATGATGAGGAGTACAGTACAGGCACTGATGGGGAAGCAGAGTTGTTGTCAAGCAGTGAGAACTTGTCTCTGCTGATATCCTAAGCATTCGGTCATCTGTGGGCAGCACAGTGGCCTAGTGGTTAGCACTTGTGCTTCGCAGCACTGGGGTCATGAGTTTGATTCCCAACCATGGCCTTATCTGTGTGGAGTTTGTATGTTCTCCCTGTGTTTCCTCCAGGTGCTCCGGTTTCCTCCCACACTCCAAAAACATACTTGTAGGTTAATAGGCTGCTATCAAAAATTGACCCTAGTCTCTACCTCTCTGTCTGTATGTCTATGTGTGTGTCTATATTAGGGCATTTAGACTGTAAGCTCCAATCGGGCAGGGACTGATGTGAATGAGTTCTCTGTACAGCGCTACGGAATTAGTGGCGCTATATAAATAAATAAATGATGATGATCTAAGAAAATTCTTGCCTCACCTCATGGTAGGAATGACCCCGCTTTTATTGTACTATTGCCACACGTGTAATGTAATGGTGATAAAGTATCTTTGCACTGTTAGAATCATATACAATATTCATACATTTGTAGTATGTCAAGTTTAAAAAATGGACTGTGGAAACCATGTCAATGAACCCTTAAGGTTTCTGTGTGAACAAACCTATTAACCACAACATCCCATATATAAAAAAACTTTAGAAGACATCAGCCCAAACTGTTCACAGTGATCCCAATTATGAAAGAACAAGCTAGGACATGTATATGGAAGGCTACAGCAAATATCAATACAATGTTACATGAATCAACCTGTCACCGTAGCTGTAAATATCAGCTTTTATTTACTTAATACTCTCGGTTTACAATGGTGATCATTATAAAGGATTGATAGTGTCAGAAACATTGGCTATAACCTAAAAATCCAATTAATAGACGGTGATAATACCTTGTGCAATGTTTGCATAGTACAACTCCTTCTAATGTTTCTCTTACATGAGTTCAGTGATCCTATTGGTGAGTGTGAAATCAATTTGGCTGTGAGAAAATTGTGTAGCATTCTAAATCACACATCTATCTCAGACTAAAATGGTATTCCATCACTGAGACAGAGGACATCAGTGTCTTCCTCATGTTTTTATCTGCTGTTTAACGGTCTCTGACTGAAGTGGCAATTTCCTTGTGGGCCAGAGAATTAGTCCCAAATCAGGATGGTTGGCGTCTTTGTTTAATTGGCACATGCTCAAGTCCATCGCCTACAACAAAAGCAAAATATATCACTAAATTTGTATGTACCATTTCCGTTCATAGGTATGATGAACTATGGGCCTAACATCGAAAAAATACAATCTCACATTATGACGGTTGTAAATAAATTAAACATACAAAATATCTTTACATTTTGAAAGTGAAACTCACACAGACATAACATCAAAATATTGACTGAATCAGAAGAGAGGGTACTCTATTAGCACCTAATATTAATCAAACATTGGTAGTAGTGTAGTATGCCTACAGTGGCTTAATCAATAATAGCAACGCTTCAACATAGATCCTAATATTTTAAAATAAATACAATGTGACAATATAAGTCCTACCTAGATCTATCGCAGATAAATCCAACCACTGCCCATTGTTTTGAAAAGAGGATGTTCGCTTACTCAAGCTATCAACGTGATATAAAATATCCGATATTTTGGGCCTGATTCATTAAAGAACTTAAATTAAAAAGTTTCTTATTTAAGTCTCCTGGACAAAACCATGTTACAATGCAAGGGGTGAAAATTAGTTTTCTGTTTTGCACATAAGTTACATACTGACTGTTTTTTCATGTAGCACACAAATATCAACTTTACATTTCAGTGTACAAATAAGCTATCAAGTATCTGTGTGCTACATGAAAAAACAGTCAGTATGTAACTTATGTGCAAAACAGAAAACTAATTTTCACCCCTTGCATTGTAACATGGTTTTGTGCAGGAGACTTAAATAAGAAACTTCTTAATTTAAGTTCCTTAATGAATCAGGCCCTTTATGTTTATGCCTTTATAAACTGTATTAATATCAACTTCAATTTTAGGTTAAATTACCTTTCAATGCACTCAATCTAGTGTGAGTCTGTATAAGGTGCAGTGACTGTAGACTGACAGCGGTACAATTACTTCTTGTGAGACGTAGAATATGAAAATATGGCACTGGCCATGCTTGGAAAATGCATGTTTGTTTACGATACACAGACTATTGATATTAAAGCTCTATTACCAGTTTATGTTCAAGTTGAAGTTACCCATAGGGTTTTGCCTTGAATGATCTGTACGCTGTGCAATAGTAGCTGAACAGGATGAAATGGCTAATGGTCGATCCGCAGGTGAGGTCCCCCCAACAGCAGGCAGAAGGCAACCAACAGTAGGTGCACTCCAGCGTTTTCCATTAGGAGGAAGGTAATTTAGGGATCCAGAAAAAGCTCTACTAAAGCTGATTGGCTTCTTACTAGATGGACTTTCTGAAAGGAAAAACGTTTGGGTTATTTCTTTAAACCTATCTTGGACAAAGATTATTTTCTTTCATGAATTATTGTATTTGCTCAAAATATCATATTTTGTACTTTACATTTTTGTAAGTAGAACAATGATAACATGACTAGACTTACCAATGTACTATCAGCTCATAAAATAACTCCATACATAATACAAAACTACAGTTCATCAAGTCCAGGCCATAGATTTTGTCTTTGATCAGGTTAAGCCCAAAAGTATTTTCCGACATGAAAATAGACCTCGAGATTCATGAGACTACAAATATAACTGAATAGGGTTTTCATTGTTTTCAGTCTGGTCGCGTCCTGGACGTCGCTATGAAGATCGGGACATTATTTCCCCCTTCTCAGTCACCAGGGTAACGGCCGGGGAGCTTCCCTAATCAGTGGCGTGTCTCGCAAACTGACAGCCGGATGCATGCGCATTCTATAGACATTAGTAGCCTCCCGAGGAAGTAATTAGACTAGTTGGAGCTCTGGTCCCTCATTGGTCAGTGTGGGTATATAATGCAGGGAGGGCTTAGCCTCCCTGCCAGTTATAGCTTCTGTTCACACACTTGCAGACCTGCTACATATCCCTGCGGATACTCTGCCTGTAATCTGACTGATACCTGTTGTGACCTCGGCTTGTTCTGGGCCCTGCTGTTTGCTGGTTGCCCCTGATCTCTGCCTGTTTATTGGATCATCTGTTATCTGTTCTGGAAGTTCATGTCAGTATCGACAGACATAACAGGTTTACAATTTTTTGTCATTTGTTTGTATAACAACTGAATGAACCACATTGGTTCCCTGTGAAATAGGATACCCATGAAACTGCATATTATTGATAATAACAGGTGTGTATGGGTACTGATGTAAAGTAAGCATATAATACAAAACTGACATGAAATTATGTAGAATCACCTGTAAAATATAACCTCATATTTGCTGAGTATTGATATAATGAATTATATATGGTAAGTAGTGATGTTCTATGTTTCATATGCCTCACCACAGAGTGGGGGCCTGGGAGGCAGGCACTTAGGGGATGGGCCCCCATCACCTCTGGGCCCTATAGCAGCCACATCCCCTGTAATTCCGCCACTGTTCTCATGCTTTGTCCAGTTTATTTCTGTGTGTTATGTTTCTTTTTCAAACATCGTGCAGATAAGGAGAGGCAACAGAGAGGAAATGTGTTACCGACATAAATTATTTGCAGAAATAGGGTTCCTTTAAAAGCAAAATAGCCTATTTCACAATACGTTTTATTTTAACCTAATTTTCAAAGTAAAACCAAAAACACTTAGCACTAAGCTCTCTCCATATTTGCAATTTTTAACATGTGTCAGATGCTTGTTTCTCAGTTGTGAACAATTGTTAAGTACTTACTCTGCTCCATCTTGGTTTTGGCACTGGATAGCTTTACGTGGGTTTCAGTTTTCTCTTGAACGCTATAGGAACTTGGTTCATTGACAGTTGCCAATGCTCGTATAGATTTGACCCCATTCCAAGTTACATTTTTTTGGTGTACATATCTCCTGGATGTGTGTTGTGTGGCATGTGCGGCTCCTCCTTCAGCCGGGAAGCTAGGAAAGCCTGTCAGGTGCCCAAAGTGAATATGATTAGCAGCAGTACTTGCATGAGTTAAGGTCTCCATTGCTGTACCTCCCAAACAGGACAGTGGAATAAAGGAAATGTTTCCTTCTGTATCCTGGCACATTTGCAGTGCTTGACTAAACCGAGCCTGAAAGAATACAGCATGAGCCATATTAAAAACAATACCAAGTATTGGGGTAATGCCGAGTGAAGACCGAGCAAATTACACAAGTCTTAAATGTCATCAACATAAATGAAAATGCCTCATCAAGCTTTATATTATTGTGATGAAATAAATGTAGAACAAACAAAGAACATAAATATTGTTAAAATACCCTTGTAGTGTGCAATACAAAACTCCTGGGGGTATATTTACTAAACTGCGGGTTTGAAAAAGTGGAGATGTTGCCTATAGCAACCAATCAGATTCTAGTTTTTATTTATTTATTGCATTCTACAAAATTATAGCTATAATCTGATTGGTTGCTATAGGCAACATCTCCACTTTTTCAAACCCGCAGTTTAGTAAATCTAGCCCCTAATCACTGACAAATGTGAACATTCAGAACAATATCCATCCACATCATGTAAGCACTGTTTTCAATGTGCAACATACAGTAAATATAACAACTGAACATAGAATTTGACTAGTCTGCCTGGTTTTGTTATTTTTGTTGTTGTTTTGGGAGATTTTTCTTAATACTTTCAATCTGCCTTAACAATAGCCATATGATTGCCCCATTCTTGAATTATTTTACCGTATAACTCCCCACCTACAACTACTGAGATATTATTCCATTGATCTTTCCCTCTTTCTGTAAAAAAAGTTCTTACTCATATGACGGCTTTCCCTTCTCTCCTCTAAGCTGTACATATTAAGCTCAGTAGTCCTACCAGGGATGTTTTGAAGGCCATAACATTTTATTTGATTTTATGAATGACCGTTTCAGGATCATGATACTCAATTACCAGGCCCCATAGCAAAGCTTGTGGGGGACCCGGGGGTCCATTCCATAGGTCTCAGCTGTGCTCTTCCATGCATGCCACGGAGACCCACTTTCTGCTCTTCTGAGCATGCTTCCTTATCCCTCTACTTGACTGCATTGCTTGCTTACCTTCATATCACCTGAGACTATAACTCCAAGGATCCTTTTCCTCTGTTGCTCTTGTCATTACATCACTATTCACTCTGTATTCTGCTATTGTATTTTCGTGTCTCACATTAATTATTTTACTTATTTTGATATCACTTGTAGCTATCAAACAATACTGTACAATACTAATGAAGAGCCAATTAGCTGACAAACATGTGTCAAGGAAATGTATAGTCATGGCCAAAAGTTTTGAGAATGACACAAGTATTGGTTTTCATTAAGTTTGCTACTTCAGTGTTTTTAGACCTTTTTGTCAGATGTTGCTAAGGTATATTGAAGTAAAATTACAGGCATTTCATAAGTCAAAGGCTTTTAATGACAATTACATTACGTTCATCCAAAGAGTAAATATTTGCAGTGTTCATCCTTTTTTTGAAGACCTCTGCAATTCACCCTGGCATGCTGTCAATCAACTTCTGGGCCACATACTGACTGATGGCCGCCCATTCTTGCCTAATCCATGCTTGGAGTTTGTCAGAATTTGTGGGTTTTTGTTTGTCCACCTGCCTCTTGAGGATTGACCACAAGTTCTCAATGGGATTTAGGTCTGGGGGAGTTCCCTGGGAATGGACCCAAAATTTCGATGTTTTGATCCCCGAGCCACTTAGTTATCACTTTTGCCTTATGGCAAGGTGCTCCACCATGCTTGGAAAAGCATTGTTTCGTCACCAAACTGTTCTTGGATGGTTGGGAGAAGTTGCACTTGGAGGATGTTTTGGTACCATTGTTTAATTATGGCTGTGTTCTTAGTTAAAATTGTGAGTGAGCTAACTCTCATGGCTGAGAAGCAACCCCACACATGAATGGTCTCCGGATGCTTTACTTTTGGCATGACACAGGACTGATGGTAGCTCTCACCCTTCCTTCTCCGGACAAGCATTTTCCAGATGCCCTAAACAATCTGAAAGGGGATTAATCAGAGAAAATAGCCTTACCCCAGTGCTGAGCAGTCCAATCCCTGTACCTTTTGCAGAATATCATTCTGTCCCTGATGTTTTTCCTGGAGAGAAGTGGCTTCTTTGCTGGCCTTCTTGACACCAGGCCATCCTCCAAAAGTCTTTGCCTCACTGTGCGTGCAGATGCACTCACAACTGCCTGGTGCCATTCCTGAGTAAGCGCTGCATTGGTGGTGCCCGATCCCACAGCTGAATCAAATTTAGGAGATGGTCCTGGTGCTTGCTGGATGTTCTTGGGCGCCCTGAAGCCTTCTTCACAACTATTAAACCTCTCTCCTTGAAGTTCTTGATGATCCGATAAATCTTACTAGCATCTTGTCTTTGAAGCCCTTTTTTGTGCAAAGCAATCATGACTGCACGTGTTTCCTTGCAGATAACCATGGTTAACAGAGGAAGAACAATGATTTCAAGCACCACTTTCCTTTTAAAGCTTCCAGTCTGTTATTCTAACTCAATCAGCATGAGACAGTGATCTCCAGCCTTGTCCTCGTCAACACTCTCACCTGTGTTAACGAGAGAATCACTGACCTGATGTCAGCTGGTCCTTTTGTGACAGCGCTGAAATGCAATGGAAATGTTGTTTTTGGGATAAAATTCATTGTCATGGCAAAGAGGGACATTGAAATTAATTGCAATTTATCTGATCGCTGTTCATGACATTCTGGAGTATATGCAAATTGCCATCATAAAAACTAAGGCAGCAGACTTAAATAACATTTGTGTCATTCTCAAAACTTTTGGCCATGACTGTAATTCAACACAACAAACCTTCATTACAGACATCTTGTAAAGCATCTCCCTAACCATAATTGAACTAATGCTGGCAGCACATAAGTCAGAGGTTGCTAAAGTACATTGTTGAAGCCCCCCATTTTTTTGGACCCTATGAGGCATCGCTATTGAGGAAACAGACCAGAAACAGTTCGTTCCAATGTGGACACCACTGTGTGCATGGAATATAGATGAGATGCCTGTCCTCATAATTTCACACTGCTAAAGACTGCAAGAATAAGTGTCACATACCGGTATGCACAGGGCCATCTTAACAACATTATGGGCCCCCGGGCAAAGCAGTGCACCGGGGCCCCTAGATATAGATATAGATGTATACAGATACAGATATAGATATAGATAGATAGAGATAGATAGATGTACCTGCTCAGTGACCCTTGAAGGGTATTTTTGCAGGTTTTTTTCTTTTGGAGGATTATTTATTCTCATTAAGAGCCGTGCCTATGGGGCCCCCGGGCAGCTGCCCATCGTGCCCAATGGAAAAGATGGCCCAGGGTATGCATAGACTCTTTAAAGGTACCATTTAAAAATACATTTAATACATTCTGTATGGAATTTACTAGCATCGGCTTGGACTTTTTTCATTTACGTTTTGTCCACTATGCTTCAGATTTAAAATGATATCTACTAAAGATCAATTTTCCCACTAGTTTTAAATCACCAATAAAAAATGTCAGCTTATTTTTGTCAATTTCTGTGGAACCTTACTAAATTGATCTTTAATATTCTATATTGGATAAGGAGATATGCAGATTTTAACACCTGAAATGTATGGCCATTAGGATACGCACACATTTTTTCTTCTGTACCCTACTGTATGCAAGAATTGGGCAAGATGGGCATATACCTGGCCTGAACTGGCATCCAATGGAGAAACCATCACTTGTACTGTTTTAATGTCTGTCCAGTGTGTTTATTTATGTTATGAGCTGTGTCTTGAGCATTTATGTTTGAAAAGTTTGTCACACCTTTGTCCTCAAGGTGTTTATAGAGATTGACGTAGTTTTTCCATTTATAAATTAACTGATGGAAACCAGCTTTTTAACAATGTATTCAACAGATTATTATTTTATTTACCTATAGCTAAGAAGTTACTATATAGTCTATTTCCTAGTCTGTTTGTACTTACAATTGCGCAACACCCCCTTCAATACACCCTCCCTCTTCCCTGATCTGAGCGCGACTGAAGATGGCGGCCACGAGCTGGGAATTTATGCAATCCGAGTCTCGCGAGATCCGACGCGAGACTTGCACGTCAGAGCCTCACTTTCATTTTTTTGGGCGCCGGAAATACCCGAACAGTGCTCGGATCCCGCTCATCTCTAATATATATATATATATATATTTATTTATTTATTTTATTCCAAAAATTTAGACTTAGTGTTCCTTTTACTATGCGAAAGGTATACCAACACTGTTACGAAAACATTATACGTAATCAGACCATGTTTCTGACGTTTAGTAGATCACGTAAGATGTTCTGTCTATAGAGAAGATTACAGAGTCCAAAGTTCTGGCCACCCCTTACATAGGGCGATCCTATGGTTCAGCCCAAGCAACGAGCGACTGTGATGTCCTACACTAAATTCTTTGTGTGACCACTATGCTGATCATTTAATCATACACAAGGAATTTGTACTTCTTTTTGTGTTAACTGTGGTTGCTTGAGCATTACTCATAGTTGGGTTTTGTATCACAGGTATGCTATTTTGTTGTATTCCTGTATCTGTATGGCAACAGTCAGGCACTGCAGAATCTGCGACACCTTATAAATAAACAATGATAATCATATTGATTTGAAGGCTTGTATTGTTATCGTGGCTGATATATGTTAAATGTACTTTAGACTGTAGTTAAGACTTGCATGTTGGGTGGGGCCCTTGGCAAAAGTACAGTTCATGGTTCTAGGTCATCTGAATCCACCACTGCTATACATCGTGATTGATATGCAGTTGACGGCTAGACATTCATTTGGCCGGTATTGTTAACGAAACTCAGTGTTTATGCCTCCATATGATCTCTCTGTGCCTCTATCGACACTTCTCTGCAGCCAGGCCCCTATCGCACTGATTGGATACTTACCTGTCACTCTTTCCAGCGTCTGTCTGTAGTGTTGTGATCGGCTCTCGATGCGATCCGGGGCGGGATTTTTAACTGCTTCCTGTTTAAACCTGCACTGACACTTGCTCGGCGTCAGTGCAATTTGTTTGCTGTGCTTCTGACTTCCAGTTCTCCTCGCCGCTACCTAGCTACTACCTATACCCTTGCATCATTGTGTACCAGTATCGCCTGTCTGACCAAGTCTGTTGAACATCCTTGTGTACTTCGTTGTCTGTACCGTGTACCAGTAAACGCCTTTCTGAAAAAGTCTGTGGAACTTCCTTGTGTACCTCGCTACCTAATCTCTGTGTACCAGTACCCAGCATGTCTGACTACTCTTGGCCTGATTCCAGTGTACCAGTTCCTGGCGTGTCTGACTACCCAATACCTGATCTGTGTGTACCAGTTCCCGGCATGTCTGACTACTCTCTACCTGATCTCTGTGTACTGCATCCTTCCGGATCTGCTGTTCTCTAGTGACTTTCTCAAGTATTCAGATCGAGTGTTACATTCTGAGACAATCATGAGGGCCGCGACCTGCGGATTCCTGACAGCTAAGCCCATCCCGCCTTGCAGCGGTTCTTGGTGAACACCGGGGAATCCGTTAGACTCCGCGCCTCTGGTCTGCCTGTGCTAATCGGGATTAATATAGGTATATGAATTGTAACAGGTATTCAGAAAGTCGACAACATTAGGTCAACAATTCAAATGTGGACAGTATTAGTAGGTGAACAATTCACATGGTCAACAGTATTGTTAGTTCGACAATTCGAATATAGACAGTAATATTAGCTTAACAATTCAAAACTAGACAGTATTATTAAGTCGACAATTGAAACGTAGACAGTATTATTGAGTCGACAATTCAAATGTAGACAGTATTATAGGCTTAAGTTTAGGGATAAGGAAGGGGTTAGGGTGTTAAGAATAGGGTTAGAGTTAGGGATATTACTGTTAACCTAATAACACTGGGCCTGATTCATTAAGGTACTTAAATTAAGAAGTTTCTTATTTCAGTCTCCTGGACAAAACCATGTCACAATACAAGGGGTGAAAATTAGTTTTTCTGTTTTGCACATAATTTAAATACTGTCTGTTTTTTCATGTAGCACACAAATACTTCATAGCTTATTTGTACACTGACATTTAAAGTTGATATTTGTGTGCTACATGAAAAAACAGACAGTATTTAACTTATGTGCAAAACAGAAAACTAATTTTCAGCCCTTGCATTATAACATGGTTTTGTCCAGGAGACTGAAATAATAAACTTCTTAATTTAAGTACCTTAATGAATCAGCCCACTGTCTACATCTGAATTGTCGCCCTAATAATACTGTCCACATTTCACTTGTCGACCTAACAATACTGTCTACATTTCACTTGTTGAACTAACAATACTGTTGATGTCATTATTGTCGACTTTCCAAACTTATTATAGTGTCCACAATATATATGTCGATCATGTAATTGTCAAACATATATATCACACCTATCCCAATTAAACACTGCAGCTATTTTAACAAAAATACAAGAGATTATGATGTGCAGAACAGTAACTCACATACATCTGTCCTTATATGTCTGTATTTGAGTTTATAAAAGATATGGTGACTGGATTCTGCTGACTTAGATTTGGAGAATTCTGACCCAGCAAAATCCATTTCATCTAGATGTAATAAAATAGAAATAGCTCCCTGTGAGTTGACATTGTGAGCTGTAGATAGGCTCCTACAAGATTCTAGTGGATGCAAATGTATGAATAATTCTAGCAGGAGCCCAAAGCATTCTTACATTATAGGCATTTATTTCATACTTGATTTCTTGTTTGAGAGTCTTGGAGACTGTAGTCAGACGCCTTAAGGTCAGGAGTTCTGGGCTCCAGAGTGCTGAGTAGTCTGCTGACGTAATCCACTATACCCAGCCCTCGGATGAGCTTTTCTCTTTGCTGAAGACCTTGTACTCGCTCCATTTCCTCTCGGTCATCAATATCTATTGGCTTCATGGAGTCTATTATCATTTCCGCTGCCTAGACAAAGAAAGTTATGGTGGTTACAAACCTGCTTGCTAGAAATGAAAGAAACAAATAATAGGCTCCATGCAGAGCTTGTAAAGTAGGTAGCTATGGTCTTAGCTACTAGTCTTGTTTTAACAGCTTCATAGTAAATGGGACATTAAACCTGTCATAACTTGTGTAAAACCAAATTGTATGTCATGTAGAGATTACATTGTGTGTGTGTATGGTTACTATGTTTACTTAGAAGTTGTCTACAGATGGAAATCTCCAGCTAGGCATGATTCCTCCCCTCCACCTTCCAATAGCAGTAAGCTGGTGCTAGCAGCCTTGGGAACCCCTAGTGTTACTTCAGTATGGCAGCATAAAACTCATTGCACTTTATATCTGTAGACAGCTCATAGTCCAAAGAAGCATAAAGAGATAAATAAATGAGCACCTGATTGGATAACTGTGGTATATGTTTAAGTGACCAAATTTAGAGATCACTGGGGCCAATAGGAGCCAACTTTTTATATTGAATGTGGACACTTACGTTACCCCCACCTCCCATATGACGGACAAATGCCAAGCATAGATATGGTTAGTGGCTGCAGCTGCAGAAATACTGGGGGTGCTTAAGGACACATGCCATCCAGTGAGCTGTCTCCTTTGTTGGGTCCCAGATAATACAGATGTACTGTCAAAAACTCCAAAAACACACTGGTAGGTTAATTGGCTCCTTACAAATTGACCCTAGTCTGTCTGTCTGTGTGTGTGTATATTAGGGAATTTAGACTGTAAGCCCCAATGGAGCAGGGACTGATGTGAGTGAAATCTCTGTACAGCGCTGCAGAATTAGTGGCGCTATATAAATAAATGGTAATAATAATAATAATTAATGCATATGATAATGTTGATTCAGATAGTAGTCCCTTTATCAATATAGAGCCCAGAATGATTTTGCTCACTTTAAGGGAAAATTGAAAATTGGTGTTTTTGGAGCATGACAGACACACAGCACAAGAGCATACAACACACAGTGTAACAGCAGACACCACAAACCATGGCGGCTAACAGCAAACAGCATGGGACACATAAAGGGGTGCGGGTTTAGCCCCACAGAGAAGTCTTAACAGAATGCTTGTAAACAAGTGATGTGTATATGGGTTATAAGGTGTGATGAAAGAATGCCTGATAATAAGCTTTTGGGAACACCAGATACTGGCTACTGCACTGTACAATAGAGCTGGAAAGGACATTCCTCAAATAAAAATATAATTGGGCTTTGTAAATAAAGAACATTAACTACAATGTGAAACCAGTACTACAAGTAAAGCAAAAAATAATCATTGTATATTGGACGTTCACTGCACCTTTCTGTCTGCAGTTCTACAGCCGCTGGACAGAGTAGAAGTTGATGGCCTCCTTGTCACATGGTATCTTAGTGGCTTTTCTCCTACTGACTCTCCCTGCAAGATGTCCTTACTCTCTCTCTTCTTCTTACCAGCTGTCATTTCCTTCTGTTCCTGCTTAAGGCGAAGTTCTTCTAGCTGCTGCCTGTTAAGGAAAGTGTTCAGTGACTTATATATTCTTTTAGTGCAGGCAGTGGTCAAAGTGGAAATTTAGAAGTGGTGGTCTGGAAAATGTAAGAGAATGGAATTTGATAGTTTTACAATGAAAGCAGTAGAAGTGGCGGTATGACACAGCAGCTGAGTCCTACGCATCTCATGATGCCTCCAGCTCTGCACCAGTCATATATGCACCAGGTTTACGCCAGGTGTACTTACACCCACACCCACGTCCACACAACCAGGTCATAAGCACTAGATTATTATTTTAACATTTTGTTTTGATAGTGAAAAACGCATTAGCTATTATGTTCAGCATCATCATCATTTTATTTATATAGCGCCACTAATTCCGCAGCGCTGTACAGAGAACTTGTTCACATCAGTCCCTGCTCCATTGGAGCTTACAGTCTAAATTCCCTAACACACACACACGCACATACACACACACACACACAGACTAGGGTCAATTTGATAGCAATGGTTTTATTATAATACAGCAGGTATAATCTCCCTTCTTGTTTACAAATGAAAGTAGCAAAAAATTAATTTTAAAATATGGCCACAAAGTCATATATTATAGGCACTAGCAATAAAGAAAGCTTCAGAGGTGAATCCACAATTAGCCAATCAGTAGCGGCTAGCTAGTGCTGGTGACCGTCATCATCAGCATGTACATGTACTAGCCCTCAGGCACCCAGAATACATACGGGTACTGACGGGCATACATGCGTCTCTGCGCCCGTACTTCACTTGGTCTGTATTTACAACCCATGTTCCTCGTCTGTTTTGCCTCTACAAGCACAAGGAGGCAAAAAATATCAAATCTGCATGCGGACATAGCAGTACTCTTTTTTTTGTGAACACGCCCAGTAAAAATTAGCAAACAAGAGTATGCCCAACTCAGCATGAGCCCCAAAGTCAGCATCCTTAATGACAGCATTACAGTGTGTGAAACATTACCTAGCGCACTCTTCTCTGGCCCTTGAAGCAGCAGTTTCTTGGAACAAAGACCCGCTGTGTTTGAAGAACTGCTCATATTTGTCTCCTTTGGCATGTGGATAAATACGTTGATAACCTCCCAGGTGGCTGTCTTCATATTTTTGTACTTGCTCTAGCCAAGCGGCCTGGGTACTTTCTAATTGCTCACGCCTGTAACAAAGCAGTGTAAATATAACAGCAGACACACTGGTTTACTGAATTGAACACACAGACATGACAGTGGGTAAATGTCAATGAAAAGGTCATCAACTATATGTAAAATGTTTTAAATCAATTGCATGCACTGCAGCTGTGGACAGGATATGCATTGCAAATAAACCAGAGCAGGTTAAAGTGAACCTGTTGAACATTTTTAGGCAAAACCAATATCCATGATGTCACAAGTTCTTAGGGAATTTGATAGACTGAGAGCCCCCAGGAAATCTTTTCTGGGTTATCAGTTGGCCTTTGTTATTTTCATGTATAGAAAGTCTTGCCCGACATTTTGAAGTTACTGTATCTTTTGCCTGGTGACTTTTGATACCTGAAAATAAATATTTTACCCTTGATTCTTAACATTGTTGCCTCAGTGTTTTGCATTCATCTTTTTACTAGGTGTTCTGCTTCCCTATAAGCCATACTTGCCCACTGTCCTGTTATTTTGGGGAGTTCTCCCGGATTTGCTGAAATTCGCAGCATTGAATGGTGGGGGTGGGGCTTAATTGCATCCTTAAGCCCTGCCCCTGCTATTCAATGCCGTGCATTTCGGCATTTTATAGTAGAGGCGGATTTGAAAGTTGGCATGTATGCTATAAGCTCCCCTCTCCCAGGTAATTCTGAACCGAACTATATTCTATTCCAAGAATGGCTGACAAAGAACCCTTGATTAGAAGATGCATCTGTATTGCTTATTATAAAATAATAATTTGATTAGAAAACACGTGTCTATTGCTTATTATTGAGTATAATTTGATTAAAAGACACGTGTTTAGTGGTTATTATGAAGTAATAATTTGTACATTCTGGAAACACGAAAAAAATAGGGTCTGTTTGCAACTGAAGTCTTATTACCTGTATAATCACTGATGAGCTTTACAAAATATACTACAGCTATTCAACTCAGGTAATGTGCAGTAAGAAATAGGTAATAAAAAATATTTTATGGTGCAGACGATCCCAGGAATAAAAGGGGAAGGTGTCATTGTCACCTGGCTTCCTTGTGCGGATTGCGCTGTAATAATCGCTCCTTAACTCTGCGTTTGTCTTCCTCAAGAACCTTCCTTTTGTCACAAGCTCGGAGGTTGATCAAGTTAAGTGTATCACAAAGCAGAGCATCCTTCACTTCTCGATCCAAACGTGAGTCTGTGGTAAAACTCGGGGAATGATTCACCTGTACAATAGAAATAGTTTACATTTATATTCCGTACAGTGATCCCAGCCTATCAGTGACTGGGAGCTGCATTATCGTGTGATCAGGTGCAGGGACAGACTGCTGCTCCTCTACCCACTGCTTCTATTGTGTAAGATGAGAGGATGGGTGGGGGATTGTGAGGGGTGAAAGAGATAATGAACGGGGGTAATGAATAACATGAGTGGGCACAGGGGGCCAGTATATGTGTGTGTATGTGTGTGTGGGGGGGGGGGCACTAAATGAGTGTAGTGTGTGTGAGGGCGGGGGTCTTAATTTAACCGTGAAGTGCAGGTAGGGGGCTAATTATTGTGGTGTTTTATTTGTGGGGTGATGATGGGGCTATTTAATTTAATAGTGGGGCCTATGGGAGTTAAGATGGAGTGATTGGACCTTTACTTCAATGCTGGGGTGGTTTGGGAGCTATTAATTGATTGTGGGGCTGTTTGGGGAAAATGAGGTCTATTTTATTAAAGGTGATTATGAATTATTTAATGCCTGAGATTGTTGTGGGAAATTGTTATATTTATTAAACGTAAATGATATTTAATTTATTGCTGGGGCTGTTTGGAGGGAGGGAAATATGTTTATTTATGAAATGTTTATGATATTTAATGTCGGGGCAAGTTGGAGGGAAATAGATTTATTTATCATATGTGAATACTATTATTTTAATATTTTGCTGGAGGGAGGCCTAATTATAAAACGTGGGTGCTATTGATTTAACTGGGACTGGTTGGAGTTTTCTAAATTTTATGTACCCATCTTTTTTCCAAACAGGGCCTCCAATATTCCAGGATCCAGACAACCAGCAAATGAGCTAAAGTAACCAGCAGTCACAAGTGGTGACAGTGACAACAACAGGTAGGAGAGAGCAGAACAATCTTCCAACTGTACTGAATCTGGTGAGACAGTCCCGAATTTGGGTGACTGTTTTGCTTAGGACAGTTGGGAGGTATGTCCCGCTTCACCGTGTACTGCTCGTGAAGGCAGAACTGTGTGCACCTAACAGTAGTGCACACAGTATTGCCTGTGTATTTGTCTAAAATGATAACTGTGCTACTTCATATGGGGTTACCCAGTCTATTGTGCCCAGAGCCCCCAGTGCCTTAATCCATCTCTGAGCCTGGGCATAAAAATATATATATGGATTAAGCAACACTAAAATAGCCTCTTTTTATATAGATAAATATATATTGTACCAAAAACCACCCTTTAAGGATGGGCCACTACTTATGGGCCAGTGCAGTGTGCTTGCCCCCCGGGCTAAAGTCTGCCAGCCAGCCCCTGGAAGATAGTAACACAATTTCTGAAGGGTACAACCTTAAACATGATAAATGACTGCACATTTTAATGCACAAGTTATACTAATATAACAGATTAGAGAAAATATAAACTGAATGTGGTATGTGCAAATGTTCAGTCAACCTTCCAGGTGATTCAATAATACTTTGCTTTAAGGCCTCAGCGCTTGATTGACTCGTAAGGCCTAAAATTAAGTCACATTGAGATAATTCTAGAGTTGAATAAATACCTCTCAGGTTATTGCAACTGCTCTCAATACCCCCCCCCCCCCTCCCTAAAACATAAAAGGCATCAAAGAAGATCTAAGAAGAGTTCTACAAGGAAGAGTTAGCTACAAGAAACTTTTGGAAACTGCCAAAGTACTAAGTACTGTTAAATTCGGCAAATTGTTATGAGCCATCGTGTTAATTTATCTTGCAAGCTGAATACCTGTCGCCTGACTTTTTCTTCTTCCTGGATAATATCTATCTGCCTTAGACCCTTGGTTTGTTTCTGGATCTCCTTGCTTGCTGCCCACCCTGACCTTTGGCTTGTCCGGCTATCTCTGCTCGCTGCCTGCCGGTAATCATTTTCTCGCTATGGGAAAGGCGGCTTTCTTCTCTTATATCATGTTCTAAGAGTTTATCTGGTGTCCAGTGGGAGGTATTACACAAATAAATAGTAATTGTGCTTTAAAATGTGCAGAAATATAGCACGTTAAATTTGTACCCTGCAGAGGTTGTGTGGAACTTCTCTCCACTTATAGATTCAGTGAAACATGCAATTGACCACGTATGCCCAAACTTACTAAATACATAATAAAAATAATACATACATGCATAGAATTAATTAAGAAAGGCATATCTCTATATACCAATTAGCTCATAAACCATTTAGGACCATAGCGTTATATATTACAATCTAATTGAAAAGGGAGGGTTTATCAAGCGCTAAGGACAGTGAGTAGGACATATACTATATGTAACCAATCTCTTAAAATAAACAAACTTTACTTGATATTCCTCTCATTGAACAAGCAAATAAATATTATTACAAAAAAAGGGTACATATACATGTGAACAAAAATCAACATTGATACGAAGCACCAAAAAATGGGGCACAGATGAAAGGTCTCCCAATTGATACATATAGTCTCATAGGTATTATCCTGAATTATTGAAATCCAAACATGAGGTAACTCTCCTATTCCACCAAAATTAATCTGGGTTATCGATCAAACAGCAAGTTCCTTAGCCGACGGCGGCCACTTAGGATCGGTTACCTTTCTTACAAGACCACATCACGCAGAGATCCCACATTCTGCCTCCACCATACCGCAAGTACCCTGGGCGTAAATTCGCCTACGACCGTAAAACCCTTTTTTTAATCTATGTTTGGAACTGTTCTGCCTTTTATTCCGGAAAGCACCAGTCCAGATTCATTTTGGTGGAATAGGAGAGTTACCCCATGTTTGGATTTTTTCAATAATTCAGGACAATACCTATTAGACTATTTGTATCAATTGAGAGACCTTTCATCTGTGCCCTGTTTTTTGGTGCATCGTATCAATGTTGATTTATGTTGATTTTTGTTCACATGTATATGTACCCTTTTTTTTCTTGAATCATATTTATTTGCTTGTTCAATGAGAGGAATATCAAGTAAAGTTTGTTTACTTTAAGAGATTGGTTACATATAGTATATGTTCTACTCACTGTCTTTAGCGCTTGATAAATCCTCCATTTTCAATTTGTTACTTCATACAAGTTAGGATCACCTTGTTATTTATCTAGCAGCTTAGACAGGACATTAGGCTTCTCATTCTGGTTCACTGCGCATATCAAAATATTTCATATCTTAGAATCTGTCCATAAAATAACTAAAAAATAAAAACTATAAACTCATTAGAATAATTTCATTACACTTTTTTGTATTGACAAGAGCAGGGGCAACGATATAGGGCTACCAGGGCCAGGGCCTCCTTCCCTTTGTACCTCATCGGTGGTCTGCACTATCATACCCCTCTGAATCTTTGTGCACAACATCTGCTTTTGCCAAAGCTGCCATGGACCCCCAATGGCAGGGTCCATGCAGTCACACACTCTCAGGCACGGGGCAAGAAGCAACTGAACCAGGGCCCAGGTAAAGGACCTGCAGAAAAGTGTAGCTTTTCGGCAGCCCTGGACAAGAGATATTCACTTTTACCTCTAGTATCCAAGGCTTTAACTTTTTATCCAGAATGATGTCAAATCCTAGAATCTCAAAACAAGCACTGCCAGCAATATGGTTTGGGAAGCAGGTGCGATAGTTGTGTTTCAGGATAGGGTGGGCGGAAAGCAGAGTCTTTATAACAGCATCTTCAATGTCCTCCCACAGTTTGCTTGTGTCATAATGGTTGTTTTGCAGCCAGCTCCTTAACGTTGACAGTTTTCTATTTAAAGACAAAGATTGTGTTCTTACCGTACAGTTGACTATGGTTATGTGTTTTACTGCTTAGTTAAATTAACCAAATACCCTACCAATAATTTGGGTATGTGACTTTTAATTATAGTTTGTTTTGCATGTATAGGACCTAATGCTTCCATAATAAAAAAATAATCTATAATTGTTACGTATAGTAAGAACTTGTTATGCTTGTCTGTATTTTTCATGTCATTGTTCAACCATTTTTGTTTTCCGCATTACCTACCTTTTACTTCCCGTTATGTCATCTCTGATAAAGTTTGCATTCTGTTTGTTGATTGCATAATTGGTCAGGTGCATACACACATCATCCTGTCAAAATGACTGTATGATTATTATATTATTTAATTTTCCTTTACAGAATTAAAAGGTTTATTTTGGGGAATTTAAACAAAAACAAATGGATTTTTCTTTTTGGTAAAGTAAAATGAAAAACCATAAACTTAGCATCTTTACCAGATTTAGCTGGTGCAAAACCCCTAACCACTTCATTCACATTTCCCACTAAAGGAATGCTATATACAAATTATATTACTATAAATCTGCTAATAACAGTTTTATTGTCTTTTGTTTTTAAACTTTCTATTTGCACAATAAACAGTTACAAATAAATGGTACAAACAATAATAAAAATAAAAACAGTACAAAACAATATTTGTGCTGCTGTCTTACACTTTTGCGCTTGGTAAAAGAGACTTCTAAGGAGCACTTGTTTGCTTTAGCTGTTTTCCTTCTGGTAGTAAATGCTGGAAGCACCTTTTACAAGCAGTTCAGAACAGAAAATATGTTTTTGTGAAACCATCTAGGCAAAGCAATTCCTCCAAAATGAAGGTACCTTTTTTTTTTTTTTTTTAAACCAGGTAAAATTTATTGCATTGTTTACTTTTTTTTTTTTTTTTACACTTTTAACAGCAAAAAAAGCACAAAACATTATGCTAAAACAACTACAACCCACACAGTGATACAGGCAGTGTCAAATATTCATACACAGTAGAATCAAAATGCATTAATATTCAGATTTTCAAAACCAGGGTATGCACATCATCCAAAATTTCGAGATACAATGAGATAATAACACAGTAGTAATAATACAAAATACAATCGTTGACCTTAATAATAAAGTAGGTGGCTGGATGTCTGCCCACGAGCATTTCATTAGGAGAGCTCCACCTCCCTCAATCCTTCTGTAACATATGGGGATATTATCCACCTGTACCATATTCTTTCATATTTATCCACTAGGTTCCTGCTGGTGTACATGAACCTCTCATGGCCGACTGTATCGTTAACGAGGTCAATCCAGCTACTCAAAGTCGAGCCTTCCGGTGCCATCCATTTCCTAGCTATGACCACTGTTGCCAACATAAGTATCGTATTAATGAGCAGTCTAATAAGTCTACGGGTGTTTTTGTTCAAGCCTAAACCAAATATACATAGTCTTAGCGTAAAGTCAGATACTCCCACCTACAATCGTTTAATACAATCCTCCACCTCTCCCCAAAAGCATGAAACCAATGGACACTCCTAGAGCATATGCCAAAAGTTTCCTTTCTCACTTAGGACACAAAACCACCTGACCCCTATTAAATCTAGAAAGCCGAAGAGGAGTAAGATACGCTCTGTGCAGCAGAAAAAAAACTGAACCTGACAAAATTTGACCGATGCAGTGACCTCTTTCGGGCTACACAACACCATATCCCATGCCTTGTCACTAATTTGCCCAAGATCACCCTCCCACCTGCATCGCAGCTCCGGCAAGCCCCCCACACCAGATCCTTCCACCAATAATGAATACAAAAATTAAATTTGCCGCCTCTGGCCCAACCTTGACAGTTGCACCCTCAAAGAATCTGCATTGAAACTCGGGGCAGCTCCCCGAAACTGCGAGGCAAGAGCATGTCTTAACTGCAAATACCTATAAAAGTAACCCCTAGGTAACTCATGTAATCCCTGTAGTTGCTCAAATGAATATAGTATCCCATTCTCATACAATAGTCCAATATGTATTATATTGTAAATTCGCCAAGCTCCAGCTCCCTCCATCCTAACCAGTTCTCCAAAGTCCAAATTATCCCAAAGTGAAGTGCATGGGTCCAAGTCCAGTCCACCCCTAATCCGGGATGAAAATCGCCAAATCTTCCTGGCCTGTATCAATAAAGGGGGATCACCCCCAACCTTTCTACCAGCCAAAAGAAACTGCACCCGTGTATGTTTAGAACCTGTCCCAGAGACTAGAAAATCATGCAAATCCACACTAATTCGCGACCGGAACCATATCTCAATATGTGTCAGCTGAGAAGCAAAATAATAAAGCCACAGATTCGGCAAAGCCAAACCCCCTGACCCTCGAGAACGATATAAAGTAGTAAGCTTAACTCTTGCTCTCTTGCCTGCCCACATCAAAGAACCCATGAGACGCTCAATATAACGAAATATACTATGAGGGATATATATTGGCGACTGCTGCAAAACATACAGAAACTTTGGTTAAATTATCATTTTGACCAGATTAATTTTACCTGTGACCGTTAATGGTAGCTGTTTCCATACCCCGATCCGGGTCTTAAGATAGTCAATCTGAGGTTGGACATTACGCTCGATATATTGACCCATATCATTAAAAATCCGGATACCAAGATATTTAAATACCGGAGTCCATTTAAGAGGAGTCTGCAGGACCTGACCTATAGGGCAAATACCCTTAATTGGAGTCACACTAAATTTATCCCAGTTGATCAAAAGCCCTGAGTACCTACCGAACACCGAGACCACTCGGAGTAACACTGGTAATGATTTATTAGTATATGACAGAAAAAGCAGCATATCATCTGCGTAAAGGGCAATCTTGTCCGTCCTGCAGCCCGTCCTCAACCCAGTAATGTCTGCCTGCATCCTAACAACACATGCCAGTGGCTCTATGGCCAAGGCAAATAGGGTGGGAGACAGAGGGCAACCCTGTCTTGTACCTCTAGCCATACCAAACTGATGGGACACAAAGCCATTTACAGACTCTAGCTGTAGGACAAGAATACAGTAATCGTACCCATTGAACAAAAACCGGCAGAAAACCCAAATTTCAATAGCACCGCCCACAGGTATCTCCACTCCACAGAGTCAAAGGCCCTAGCAGCATCTAATGATACCACCACCGCCTCCTCCTCCGCAGGGTGGGGCAACTGCAGATGACAAAAGAGCCTACGCAAATTTATAGCCGTAGATTTTCCCGGCATAAAACCAGTTTGGTCAGAGTGCACAATCTCACCAATCACCCGACTCAAGCGTGATGACAAAATTTTTGCCAATATCTTAATATCCGTTGTCAACAGCGATATAGGTCTGTATGATTCCGGGAACAAGGGATCCTTTCCCGTTTTAGGGATAAGGACTATAAGAGCTTCAGACATAGACAGAGAAACCGACCCCAGATCTTTAAAGCTTTTAAACATTTCTTGCAAATGAGGCACAAAAAACCCCATATGCTTCTTATAAAGATCTATAGGAATCCCGTCTATGCCCGGGGCCCTACCATTAGGGAATGAGGATATCGCAGCTGCAATCTTCTCATCAGTGATTGACAAATCCAGACTCTCCCTACTATCTGCACTTAGTTCGAGTAAGGAAACAGCCGCCAAATACATGTCTAAATCAGAATCAGAGTATTCAGCCCTAGACGCATAAGCATCTTTAAAATACACATAAAAAACATCACTAATCTCTTCAGTCACAGAATGTACAACACCCAGGGTATCCGTAATTCCCGCCACAACAGTCGCCGCCCTCTCCGAACTAGCCAGATATGCCAGAAACCTGCCACACTTATCTGCTTCAAAGTACTGAGTATGCTTAGCAAATAACAACTTACGTCTTGATTTCTCTAACAAGTAGTCCGACCATTCTCGCTGCACCGCCAACCAAGCCAGCCTATCAGAAGCCATATGAAAAGAGAGATACACCTCCTCCAACCGCAAAACCTCCTTTTCTAATCGATCAGCTTTCAGCCTAGACAGTTAATACTTCTAATTGGGGAACCTCTTGAAAAAGCCTTAAATGAGTCCCAGACAAGAGGCGGAGCTGCTGTATCCACATTAGCAGCAAAGTACCCTTTCCATTGAGATTCTGATTTATTCCCATCCTTCAATAATGTCAACCAGAAAGGGTTGAGTCTCCAAAATATTTGACCTCGAGAGGCATTAAGCTTTACAGTCAGTACCAACAAGGAGTGATCTGAAATCCCCCTTGGTAGATATGCAACATCCGAGACAGCCGGCAGCAACCCCTTTGATATAAGTCCAAAGTCAATTCGGGAAAAGGCATTATACGAAGTAGAATAACATGAAAAACAAACCTCTGTCGGATGTCTCAGATGCCACACGTCCACCAAGCCCATCTCTTCCACCAGATCAGCAAATTTCGATTTTCTAGCATGTGCAATATCCCCCACCTCCCTCCACTTATCAACATTAGGGTCCAACACATTATTGAAATCCCCACAACAAATCACAGGAGTGTCAGGAGAAAGAGAGATAAAGTCACTGCATTTTTTTTTAAGACTTCACCACTATAAGGGGGCGGGACATAAACTGACAGTAAGTTTATACGTTTAGAATCAAAAATACCCCTTACAAAAACATATCTACCTAATGGGTCCGACTCCACCACTTCCAAAATAAAATTTACTTTTTCACGTATAAGGAGAGATACCCCTCTAGAATGGCCCGTGTGAGTAGCATGATATGACCATCCAACCCACGGTTTCTTAAGGGCCAACACTTTACCTCCCACTAGATGAGTCTCAGTTAGGCATATAATATCCACCTCACACTTTTTTAATTGGGATATGACCAAAGACCGTTTAATTTTATCATTTAGGCCAAGAACATTCCAAGTCAGGATTTTAATAGAGCCCCTATCCATCTTCCCAGTCGCCATAACACAAGGGAATACACATGAGACATTTCCCCATAGAAATCAACCCCCTCCAGCCCAGGTAGACACCCAGCCACCAGTCAACCATATTAGTGTATACCAAAATAGTCAATCTCAACATCTGAAAGTATTTGCATAGAGAAAAAATATCACACTTGACACTGCATTGAACTGTAACAACCCTACCCCTCCCTACCCTATCCCAACAACGCCCCTCCCCGTACATCCACCCCCAACTTAGACATACCTGGATCCCATTACCCCTATCCCACATCTCCTCAAACAACGCACACAGCTATCTCCACGTATTTATGGAAACACCAGTATACACTGAAAAAAGGAGAGGGAGATCGCGACCCTTTAAGCAAGGGAAGCCCCCCAGCCTATAACTTTACCCTACTACTTCTCCAGTACCCCACATCCACCCGATCCACTAGCACCAAATATAAGATCCAAAAAATGTTTTCCCAGAAATATCACCTTATAATTGACACCTTCGTTAACATTCAGTAACTTCTATATTAATCAAAGTATTTCAGTATGTATAGACATAGATCAAAGTGATATACATCTACGGAGCTTATCTCTCAAACATTATAACTGTCAGAGGCATACGAATTTTAATAGCATCATTTCAGTCCAGGAGGTCAATATGACACCAGAAGCATCTTCAATCCGGACGAGGACCTCTAGGAGCTCTCCTATCCAACCAGTGAGTCGCCTCCGAAGGCGATCCAAAGAAGAGGGTAGTTCCATCTGCAACCACACGCAATTTGGCCGGGAAAAACATAGCATACGGCAATTGCATCTCACGAAGGCGACGCTTCACCTGTATAAACTGAGCTCTGCTCTTTTGTACATCCACCGAGAAGTCAGGAAATACAGCCACTCTTTGGTTTTGATACATTAAGGGGCCCTTGGTCCGAGCCAGGCGCAGAATAGTATCCCGATCTTTATAGTGTAGCACTTTAGCAATGAATGTGTGTGGCTGCGCACCAGGAGGCGGCCTCTGAGTCGGAATCCGATGCGCCCTTTCCACCGCAAACTGGGCCGTGAACTCCCCTCTGCCGAATGTCTGGATCATCAAATTCTCCAAGAATGTCTCCAGAGCATCACCCTCTGCCTTTTCAGGGAGACCCACCAGCCGAACATTGCTGCGTCTGAGGCGGCCCTCCATGTCTGACATTTTTTGTTTAACCGACACCATCTCAGCCTCCAAACCAGCAACCTTCTGAGGCAAAGGGACTGTAGTGTCCTCTAGTATGGAGATGCGGGCCTCTGTCTCTGCCACACGCTCACAAATTTTCTGAAAATCCTGCCGCATCAATGACAAATCAACCTGCACCTCTCCAATTTTGTCCATTACCTTCTTCTCAGAAGCAGCGATAGCTTTCAGGACCTCCTGAAGAGTAAAATCAGCAGGCGAGTCTGCATCCTTGGAAGACTGGGGTACCTGCAGCTCAGACGCAGGAGCTCCTCCTGAAGCTGTTGCAGGGTTAGAACAAGCATATTTCTCCAGCCTGCTAGCAGCAGTATTGCTTGTAGAGTGTTTACCCATAGTGACACCCCTTATGTAGATATCCGTAGGTGTAATATAGGGTTGTATACAGGTTACTCGTACCGCAGGGGAAGATCAAAGACGAATCCCTCAGGTCCCAGCTGAATTTGTGTCCAGGCTCAGGATCTCAGAACAGAGTATGGCCTATGCAATATTGAGTCAGGTGAAATACATATACTGCAAATAAACAGCCCAGAGCGGGAGACCCCCACACAGGATCCAATGACCCCCTATTTCTTCTCCACTTCACCAGATATGTGTTCTTGAATTTTTTCACAAGCAAGCTCCAGCAATCAGCAGTTCCACGACATCCACAGCAATATGGAGCTGCATACAAGTCTGGTCTCCGCGCACACAGACATCCAAGATGGCGCCACGCTCTGCACTGTGGCGGGAACACCCGAACACATACCCAGCAAGCCTCCAGATGTCCGCTCTTCCCGCCTCCAGTGACCGGCTCAGAGACAGGCAATTATGTGCGCTTCCCGGCACTGAAGTCCCCGACACAACCCCGCCAGGTATGTGAGTCCGCTCCTTCCGACCGCCACACTCCCAGCCTCTGTACAGCTCCGGACCCAGCGACAGCCACACTTTCTACTTGGATCGGAGAAAGCAGGGGACCTACGCCACGGAACCGGACAGGTCAGATGTACAGGAGAGCAATTCAGGATATTAAACTGGGTAGTTAGGCTGGGGAGCTCCGGCGCACTCGACCTATTCCATGCTCCGCCAACGAAGGTACCTTTTAAACAAATATGCTTTATCCTAAAGGGAAAACGCCGCAGAAAAACCTCTCACTACCTTATAGTGTTGTGTAGATTTTACTGCGTCTCACTGTTCCAACCAGTATTCACAACATACATTTCCCATGATACAAATAATCATATCCACGCTAATCATGCAGATGGGCATGGCTGCTGATTTATCAAGTATTGCTAATTCTGAATTAATACTGCATTACTGATCATAAGAATAAACATGTGAGTCAGTGGTGCTGTACTGTGGGCATCTTAGTTGTGCTAGAGTACCCTTGACAAATTTTGACAGCTCTCAATGACTTGGCATCAGCTATAATTACGAGGCACTGGAATCAATAGGAATTAATGTAATGTGTGAACTGGGATATAATCAAATTAGAAGTAAGTAGATCCAAGTCCTGACTTGTCCTTTCTCAAGTAAATTGTCATTTTTCATACAGAAGCAATTGTTGCCGTTTGATTTTTGTTTTCACACTAGTGAATCAACCCGTTGGTGTAGTGGTTCCCAAACTTTTTCAGTTTGCAGCACCCTTAGAATCTCCATAATTATTTTAAGGCCCCCCTCCAAAATAATTACAGAGCAGTCCCGTTTTATAAGTAGTTGGGTCAAAATAACGTAATAAGTATTTAGGTCAGGACAGAAATACTTAGTATGTAATAATACACATAAATCCAGGGGAAAATAATATTTTTATATTTTTTTTCAATTATATTTCTGTTGAAGAATAATATACAGCTAATATTAAGAGGAATAAGATCAAACAAAATAAAACAACGTGTACAAAAATCATTATACTGTGCCCGTTCCCCTCCACACTGTGCCCCTTCACGATCACTCTGTGCCCCCCTTCATTCACACACTCTGTGCCCCCCTTCATCCTCACTCTGCCCCCCTTCATCCTCACTCTGCCCCCTCCTTCCCTTTCTTTACTTACCATACTTGGCCTTCTTTCTTCACAGGGCTGCGGCGGCCAGGAAAAAAAAAAAAAAACACAAAACTTACCAATCCAGCAGAGCCTGGGACCTGGCATCCTCCTCTCTCCTGTCGCATCTCACTGAATATGTCTGATGTGATGACATCATGCCGGACATTCAATGAGAGGCGAGGAAGGAGGAGGATGCCGGGTCCCCGGCGCCGTCGGATTGGTAGGTTTTGTGGGGTCTTTTTCTTCCTGGCCGTGGCAACCTTGTGACAGCGCTGCGGCACCCCTGGGAGCCGCGGCGCACACTTTGGGAACCACTGCTTTAGCGTATGATACACTGCCCTTATTAGTTTGCCAAAGATTCTTTACCAGGTTGTTGATAGTGGGTTCTGTGTAACCCATGGTTGCAAAACGTGCCAGTCCTTCCTTGTAGATAAATATGCGCAGGGGTTCACAAGATGTCACAAGGACGTATATCCGCAGATCGAATTTATACCCATCAATTAGAAATGGCTGTGCAAATAAATCACACATAAGTGTCATGTTAACAGCAGATCTGTGTAATATTGTTGTTACATGAAGTATAAAATGACACTTTTGTTCAGAATTTCATAAATGGAAAAAAATAAATGAATCTTCCTCTGCACTGCTATATCCTATTAACTTGCCAACATACTACTTCCAGAACATATGATTACTGTTACCTTGGAGATATACTGTTGACAGATCATGTGATCTCCATGTTTGATGTCCTTCAAGTTTTTGGATAGAAAAATGCCCCTGCCTTGACAACCACTTTCAGGCTTACAGATGTAAGTTTTGTTTTTCTTTGTGCGACAGTAGGCCTGTAAATCACCATAACTGCAGTAACGGAACAAGAAGAGAGAAGGTCAATACCAGTAAAATGAATCATGAGAACTGTTTCATTCATAGAGAAAGTATTGAATTAACTGACATGGTGATGACATGTTACTTTCGGGCCCCTGATTAATGTATTATTTACTGGGACATCTTTATTTATTATGAAGTTAGATAAGATTATATATAAACATGAAGTAAGGGGAAATATATATTATTTGTTCTCTAGCTGTACGGATGAGACTTACTCGGCAGGCAAGCACCATGTTCGTGGAAAGATGTTGTAGTCTTTGGGGAAAAGCTTTAACAATCGATTCATATTTCTTGCCAGCAAATCCTTTCTACATATCTCACTCATTCCTGGGAAGTGGTTGATTTTCTGTTAATAAAATGTATATAATGATTATTATCTTTTATTTATAAAGCATTGATAAAAGCACTCTTTAACATGAATACTTAGTCTTTGTGAAGTGGACTTGCCTGAAATCTCTTCATCTCCATCACACGCTCTAGTGAGACCGAGCAGTCTGTCCAGTAGACCGTCCACTCTTCCTCCTCTCCAACTTCCTTCAGCCCGCAAAGACGTGCCGCACGACGCACTGAAACACAAGCATGTGTGGAGGTCCCAAGATCAGACACATCTACGTTTTACCTCCTTCTATTTCATGAGTACAAGAAAGACGTGTCTGGCCATAGGCAAGTACAGGATTTTCACCGGCGTTTCCATCATTGCATGTGATTTACAAAGCGTGAAATGGGGGGACACGGTGCAGAATCAGCTTTGGTCTTGCAATGCGCCTCAATTTCAGCAAGTGCACCTAGATTTTCACCAAAGTGCAGAGCATTTGCAGAGGTCACAAAGCAAGCAGTGTGCAATGTGCAGCTATCTCATTCAGTCAACTTCACCCATATGATGACTGGAGCAGACTTATCACAAAACCTGCCGTGGTTCCAATGTTATCAATGATATCAAACCAATAAGTCCCAACTCATTCAGATGAAGAAGTAAGTGATCTTTGCTAAATACGGAATAGGAGCACCTGTGTGCTGGATCAATTTTTGCACCAGCGAAGAGGTGCCAGTTTTCGAGACCTGTCTTTACCGGTATGGGATGCATTTTGCCCTATCATGTTGCACTTTAGCTGAGAAGCGTATTGTTGGTGCACACCGAACAATGTAATAAAAAGCTTCATATACACAAAAGTGACACATGGTGACAACAGTCCTGGTGTCCTCTCCCTCGCGATTAATTTAAGTAAAAAATGAGGCTAAACCAAGTAGCATTTTAGAACAAAAACTGTAAACATTTACTGTAATGAAGGGTGGTTGTAAACTGGAGGAGGTTAAACTTTAGGTGATGTTTACACGTTACAGTACTCTAGGAGGACCGTGTAGATACACCAGGACAATACCAAAACATTTACAAGGCACACCATGAATGATGACCTTTGTCTCAGACTAAACTATGAATATTCTTTGTGCATGTACAGTCTAAAGAGAGTATTTTGGGAATCAGTAGCCCCTATTGCAATTGGCTATGCTGAACTTAGACTTGATAGTTTGACTTTGATACAACAAAACTACATTACTTTTGTAGTGAATTTGAAATACTATTATAAACTTGTAATTGCAGTGGATAGATGACTTACCACTCTCATACTTGCAGTTTTTTAAATTGATACCAATTGTCCTAAAAAATAAATAAGAGGAAAAAAATTGTTATTTTATTTTCAAATATTGCATAGAATAATATAATGCTGAAGAACAACCAAACTAAGAAAATAGAAGATAACAAAAACATATCATTAATTCAATACAGCGTTTTACACAGGTATATTATGTTTTAGAATTCTGTGTGTGGCGGAGTGACACTCAGCGATGGTTCTATCAATACTATTTATCAAGAAAATATCTAGCAATGTGCAACAGCAGCCCCCAGTGGTAATAAGTGGATAACACAGCAGCCTCCCCCCCACACACACTGATATTAATTTTCGTAGCGGACAATGCTGCCCCCTCTAATAATCAGTATTGTATAGGGCAGTCAGGGCATAATGCTCAACTGCGGGATCCCATAGCAACATATAGGGAGGGGCCCAGCAAGGCCAGACCATCAGCTCCTGAAGAACCTGCTCTGTTCCAGGACTGAAAGCCCAAATGGGATTTCACTAACCATGCTTCAGCCCCCTGCACATGCTCCCAGGAGCAGAGCGAGGGCCATGGGAGGGCCATGGGAACCACCCAACTGCACACCCTGCCGCAGCGCTAGTTCAGACACTGACAATTCACCCTTATAATAAGTATAGCAGAAGACACAACAGCCCCCTGATAATTAGTATAACAGAGTACATTACAGCCTCCAAATTATCAGTATAGCAGAGGACACTACAGTAAGTGAGAGAGTAGACTGTTGCATTAAGAAGATTTCAACTTTTTAAATTAATGCCCTTCATTTTCCTGCTCCAGAAAACTAGATTCTTGTCTCAGGTTGACTCATAATAGTCACACATATGTTAAAGTAAAAATGTTTTCCCTTTGCTAGAACACCCTGGTTTTCCCTATTAAGGAGGATAGCCAACAAAGGCCAAACACCTGCGTTTCTTCTTTTTCTTCTTAGACTGGTCTGTTTTGTCTGTAATGCAAGCTATTTTTGGCTTTTCCAGCATATGGTCCACTTTATCCAGATTTGGGTTTTCTTCATGAGGATTCGTTTTCTCAAGGTCTTCATTCACAGTTGAAGGTCCCACTTCTACTGGGGAGGTCTCACCAAAACGTTCACTCTCTGCTTCTTCTTCATCCTCTTCATCATCCCCAGTATCCTCATCCGACTCACTGCATGCATGGGATTCGACTTTCATGCTGTCTGCCAACACTTAAGCTGTAAAATAAGCAAATATTGTAACTAGAGAGTAATATGAAATTAGCCGCTGCAAAACCTCATGATGATGTTAAGCTTTGGAGTGCTTTATTCACCTTAGGCTTTCACAACCAATTACATTTTACTGGAAGGAAAAATTAATTTATGAGTAAATCTACCATCACACAATCCAATATAATATTTACCCCACAAAGCAATAATATAAATAGACATTATACAGTATGTATTAACAGTTAAATGTTAACTAAATGGTTTTAGAAAAACTAAGCTATGCAGAAACAAGATTGTGCTAACAGTTATGGTTATTGATAAATAATAAATAATAATAATAATAATAATAATGCAACATTGAATATTGCTACATTTTCACTTATACATTTATTTAAGAACAATCTGTACAGTGGACCAGTCCTGGAATAATGTCATCTTTGTACTTATTGAAAATATACTACAAGGAATTAGTAGCAGCTATTATTGATGACAGAATAGAACAGAAATAAATGCATTTACCTAGTAAACTGGAACCCACTGAGTCAGAGTTACTGAGCAGCTGATAACTTATACAACTTTATGCTACATTCCCTGTGCTCCTGTAACTATGGGGAGTTCCTATGGACGCTTTGCTGCGTGTCCTTCCTCCAGATAGCAGAATCCCACCGTAACAGATAATCACCATGTAAGGGGGGGAACTATCTCCTAATCCCCCTAATACTATGTCAGACTCTTACCCGGCTCAACGACCTCCCAAGGACAACAACTAAGCGGTCACCATGGAAACCGGCTATAACTCCCGCGGCCGGGGGCGGAGTCACGGGCGGGCAGGGTGTGAGCTGATTGCTGGGCTCAGTGCTGTGACCGGTCACTACACAGCCCGGGGTAGTGTTACTGAGTACTGACTGTTTATGTGCCATCCCCTGACCACGTGACAGCCAGTGATAATCAGTGATAATATCAACATAGTAATATTACTATTGGGCTTCAATCCACAATACTGTAATATTTCTGCACTAACAGTTTTATAAATATGTACTGTTAACCAGTATACTGACACATGGTTATGTTATACTATTCCTGATATGTGTCCACAAGTGACAGCTGTTGCAGCATAACTGACTACAGCAACATTTATGTACAGAATGCCACTAGGTAATAGCAAAATATGCAAATTCGTTACATTTGTAGTTTTGCAGAATTGCATTTTTTTTATACACCTTGGGGTAAATGTATGAAGCATTGAAAATCCTGTGATTTTCTCAGAAGACTTGAAACTCGCTGATGTATGAACCTGAGATTTCATGTGAAGTCACCAGAGATGTGTTTCTGTCAAAATCGCTATTTCCAAAATCGATAGAGATCAAAGTCCCAATTGTTTGCCACTCTAGCTATACAAGTCTCAAATGTATGAAGCTGCGATTAAGCAAACTCTCCTGAGTCTGCTTTAAAAATTGTTAGATACAACACGCTGTTTCCTCACTGCGTGATTAGTAAACACATCACTGTTACACTTCCCTGTCTATAGAGCCGGAGGTCCAGCAGCTGTTAAAAGTTAAAAATAGATAAAAGTGTTAAAAAAAAAAGTGTGGGGTCCCCCAGTCCAAGCACTATTAACCCTAGTGCTGCCAGCCTACTGCTGGTTACGTGAAAAATCAGAAAAAAAACTTGCGTGGAGTCCCCCACCCGATTTTCACATAATCAGCACTAGGCAAACCAGCCGGGGTCAATGGCACTATAGCAGGGGGACACGCAGCAGGGGTCCCCCTGCCATACTGACAAACCAACCCTTGGCTGTTCAGCGCTGGGCTGGATTCCCTAGGGAGTAGGGTCCACCAAAAAACGAGCGGGCCCCTCCTCTAGGAAAACCCAGCCCAGTGCTGAAACCACTAGGGCTCTTCCTACACCCCTGGGAGGTGGCTGTAGGGTAATAACGACGAAAATAAGGTAAAAAAACCCAAAAAGGCGCTATTCTGTTTTATGGAACTACAAGTCCCAGCCATGCCAGGGTGCCATAACCAGTCAGGGCATGCTGATGCTTGTATAACTACATGCACCAGCTTACCCATGGTAGCCAGGGCATGCTGGCACTTGGAGAACCCCAAGTGCCAACATGCCCTGACACCTAAGGCTGGCTGAGACCTATAGTACCACAAAACAAAATGTTAAATAAGCCACAACTCCCTGCTTCAAACCACAACATTTTAATAAAACCCCAATAAATACACTAAACACCCTCATTCATACCACATCATTTTTTTTAAATAAGAAAACCCCAATATACTTACAATCTGAATTCTTCATCTGTTGTCAGCAGCTTTTAATTAAAAAATGCTTGTAAACCATGTCCTCAATTAAGTTGTAATTCCAATTGTCCCTGCTTGTAAATAGCTGAAAAAATCAGACCTTGATACATTTACCCACTTATGTGCACATAGTGCCCACTTCCCTCTTGTAGGAATTACTTAGTGTAAACATTTTACAGGATTGCGGGCCCAGGTTGAAATTGATAAGGTGGGGGAAAAACTTTACTGCAATGTATTTTATCACTTCTGAACAAACCCCTAAATTACAACTGTAATGATACCGGGTTTTCTGGCCCAAATCTACCCACTTCACTCTGGCTGGCCACCCACGGGTGCCTTCCTAGGTCAGGGAAGCCTACCCAGTACCTTCTAAGGTTCTTAGTAGTCACTCAGGCAAATGCAGTTAGAAAGTAAAACAATACATGTATTGTAATAAAAACAATCACTAGATTATTATGTACACACAGTACATAAATGGCAGGCAGGTTTACCATATCATCTGTCCCTTACCCCACTAGCTTAAGGAGCTACAGTCACCTGGATGTACCAACTTAAAGACCAATGAAGTTCTTCTCTTAGCTGCAGCTGTAGTCTATTGGTAGAGAACAAAAACTCAAAACCGGCTACACTGCACCTTCCATGAGTCAAATCTCAGAATGAATATCACCCCCCTTCCCTGGAGTGGCTCCTTATATCTAGTGTCTAATTTCCACAGAAACTCCCCTGCAAAATGTAGACCAGACATCAGGAGTAGTCTTGTGAGAACAATAGATACTAATTAGCCTTCCCCCTCACCAGTATCTTGCAACCTGATTCCTACCCATAACCCACCTGGCTTTACTTTAAGGACAGTAAATAACAACCTTACTGCCACATCAACAATATACAATATACATATTTACAATGAGCTACAATATCCCCTTATCCACATGTAATTAGACACTGCAGTTGTACTCTGTTGAGCTGGGGAACAAAAGCAAGGGCTATAAAAAGTACATGCTATAATCCACAGTTTATGAGAAGCGAGGGACAGGCTTGTTAGGGTGAAATTCTCATTTCACAACAACAACTTTTACCTTTTTTTATAAAACTGCTGGTTGTACAAGTAAATATTCTGTCTTAAAAAAAAGTGATATGCCCAATTCAAATTCAGGAGTATTTCTGTGGGCAACAAACGGCCTGCAATCCCCCAGCTGGGTGCTCCTGATCTTATCAGAATGGAGACAGCCAACCTCCGCGTCCCATGACCTCCTCTGCACAGTGCACGGAGGTGTCACGTGGCATACCCAGTGGCAGAGGGAGAGCACTGTGCTATCCCTCCTTTCCCTGTGCTGCCCCCTTGAAGTCTGGAGGGCTGCACATGTGGCCCTCCACCTCTTTCAAGTTGCGTATCACTGCAATAGGCAAACACAAAGCCGTAACTAGGGCTGTGCGACAGGAGCGACCACTCAGGGCACAACGCTGAAGGGGGGCGCAATTTAGGAATATTTTAGGTTAATTTGGTAAAAATTGAGGGCTAGGGGGGCGTCATTTGTCTTTCTCGCCCCAGGCGCTAGAATTCTAAGTTATGGCTCTGGGCAAACAAATGAGCATACTTACACCCCACAATAGTGTAGAGATGTACACAACTTATGCTTGTCCTCCCAATACCACCACATGGGGCCTAAAGTCTAAGATACGCACAAACCTACATAAGAATGTATTTTGGTACGCATGTATAGTATGACAATGCGTATATTTGCATACATAAATTGACATACACCCAACTATTAATGAATCCCAATGTCTTAAATAAATAATGAGAGAAATACCCCATTCACACTACCTCAAAAACCCGTGTTATTGCTGGGGCAAGCCCCGACGACCCGGGTCAAGGCTGAGTGTGAATGGGTCCCCTGCTTATTCCCGGGTCAATTAGACCCGAGTCTTTTGGAGGGTTATTCCCGGGTAGCCTCCAGTCTCACCGAAACCTATTGAAAACATAAAAAAAAGAAAAGAAAAACTTACATCACAAGAGGAGACAATCAAAGCACCTCTTGTGATGTTGCCATGGAGACCCGGCAGACATGGGTTCAGTGTGAATTTTTTCGCCAGGGTGGGAGGCTCTGTCCCCTGGCAATATCCCGGGTTCATATACCCATGATATTGCCAGGGCGGCAATGTGAAAGTGGTACCAGGAGACATCTAGGCTGTCTTAATTTCATTTGTCACATTTGTACTTTTTTAAGTGTATTTGTAGCATTGTGCCTATACACGTGTTTTTTCATATAGGGTGCTTCTGGTTGGTCCAAAGGGTGCCCCATTGCAATGATAGACCATTGTCCAATTGACGCCGCCTCCAGTGACGTGCTAAAGTCATTTTGTGGGGGTAAGAGACTCTATGCCCACTAAACCGGGAATTAACTAAAATGCTCAATCTCCACCCATTCAAGCCTAGTTTCACAACACAAACTCTTGTTTTTGCCTGCTGTGGCAAATATGTGGTATGGTTCTGTACCTAGCCAGTATTCAGCAAGAATGACCCAGATCCATGCAACATTTCCCATCAGGAGTACAATTTATGACCACAATCCCAAAGTGTATGCCCTTTGCCCCAATTCCAAGAAGACCAATGTTGGGAGGCATGCAAAATCACTCCCAAATAGTGTTCAAACCTTTAACATGCTTTAAAAAAAAAATAACACTGAACATTTTAGTGTAGGATTTGCTATTCTGTAAAATTAAGAATTTGACAAGGGTCTACTTCTGCAAGTCACTGTATCAAACAGTTTCTGTTTACACAAATAGATAAGAAAAAATTAAAAGAGGTTGAAGGGGAAATGTAGGACCAGGATACATGGGTGATGGGGAATATAATTAATTCAAGCACCTCACTGTATTGGTGGTACTAATAAAACATCCTAAGTGGAATGTGTTCTTTACTTGTCTCCAGTTTCTTTGTATTTTGCTTTGTTATATTATCTTTTATGCTGTTGTACTTGTATTTAGTGTTATTTCATCTTGTATTATCTCATCCCTAGAGAAGAGGGCTACAGTGTTCCACAGGAACTAGTATGGGCAAATCCTAGAGAACATCCAGTGCTAATCTATATATATATATATATATATATATATATATATATATGGTATATGTCCAGTATATTATATATATATATATCTCAAAAGAAAAGAGAGAGCGCCAACACATCGTGTAATTCTTTAAAAACGTTTTAAATATGTGCCAAAGTGCCAATGGAACTCGGAACCAATAAGATAAAAAAAAATCAGCTTATCTGGTATATATGATGAACGATCTTCAAGACTCCAAGGAGACAGTATCCTCAAAACTATGACTCAAAGGAGGAAATAATAGCACATAGCATAATATATTCCAAACCATATGCCACAGTAAATAGTATCTTCAAAATGTATTCACATAAAAAGCAAACAAATGCCCATACATAAAAATAGGTTTATCTGTAATCCCCCAATGGGAACAATCTTCTCAGGACCCCTGGCCAGAAGCGGAGAAGTGTCCCACGCCACTAAAATAGGAAGGTACAGCCTGCCATCCGCGTTTCGTCCTTCAAGACTTTCTCAAAGGATATATATATATATATATATATATATATATATATACACACACATACATACATACACACATATGGGTATATATCCAGTATACACACACACATTTTATATATATATATATATATATATATATATATATATATATATGCAAAAAAAAGTAAAAACAGTAGAGTATTGTCCAACTTCTAAGTTTCTCTTGTCCTTTTATCCCTGTCGGTCACACCCACTTTAGGGGGATAAGACAATACAGTTCTGAGTAAAGTAATAGAACAGCATTCTCTATAGACTGCAGTGTTTGGGACAAAAACAGCTGAGAGGCGCTCCTAATACTTCTTGGCAAATGCACTGAAATGAGGGCTTGTCCATGACAGGGGTCACACAGCAGGAGAAAGAGCCTTGCTGGGATTGACTGCAGGGCCAGCGCAATCCTTGGGGGTGCCCCACACCCCACTTAGAGATGGCACTGCACCCCATCCGTTGCTTCTTACCTTGGCAGGCAGGAGGTGGGGGCGGCTCCTCAGACTGGGAGTGTGGCACTTGGCAGTGACATAACAGCCAAGTGCCATGCTCCCAGCGTAACACTGACATGAAGGAGCAGCTGCCAGCATAATGTCACTCATCCTTTGACATGAAGTAGCAGCCAACAGCTTCACATGTAAGAAGCTGCTGACTACTTCTCCTTCACGTCAGCGGCCGCAGAGGAACTAAAAACAAAGTATGAACGGCATTATTTCACTCATTCAGTGCTTTAGGCGCCCCTTAACTATTGGTGCCCTAAGCAACCGGCTAGATTTGCATGATGATAGCACCAGCACTGGGTGACTGCCTCACAGCACCTTTCACCCAGAACTTGAATGTCAATAATATAATTTCCTATATAATGCACCATGCTGGCAGCACTGGAGCAAATCATTAGAAAAAACACAAATCTGTAATAGGGAAAAGGCTGAATACTTTTTTTCTGTTATGTGCTAGTGAAAGAAAAGCATATTGTCCTATAATTTTATTGGATATTTTTAGGCACAGATTCAACAATGTAATAAAAAGCTTGAAACACACAAAACTGACATAAGTAATAAACACAATTCCAATGTGCATTTGTTTTCTGCCTGCCAAACAAACTTTAATTTGAATCGTAACCTTTTCTGGTCTGGCACCTGCTTTACTGATCGGATGTTGTTTTTCTACAACTTGCTTCTGAAATTGGACTGCCACTCAGTCTAGGATTTCCCATCTTCCTTCCAGGGCGATTACTGAACATTACCACTTGTTGAGTCTGTCACTGCTACAGGATAGATTAGTGTTGCTGAACACTGTCAGCTTATCCAGAGCTAATTGGTTATCTGCTGTGACTCACATCACTAGAGAAGGCTGCTCTTATTCATCCAACTACAGCAGCAAGCCACAGCACTCCTTTCGTGGCTGAGTTCGCAAGACCTTCACTTCTCGTGAGCTACTGTTTATTTTTATTTGTATTATTATGATAATTGAACGCTAGTGTGTCTCATCCAGACGTAGGACCTGTTTAAGTAGGTTTGCACTACTGATGATTAACTCCTGGGAGCATCTGAGTACGAGTGAGCACATCTCGCTCTTACAGAACACCTTCACTGCACATATTACTTTAGCCTTACTTCATAAGTTATGCAATGAACTAACTTGCCTAATGTTTATCTACCGCTAAATGAATTATAGTTTGTCATAGTAAAAATTCCAATCACCCACTTATGAAGGTATACCTACATGGTGACAACGAACCCTTTGGAACTTTGGTCCTGTCAGGCAATGCTTCATCAGAATGGGAAAAGGGCAATTTGGATTTTCACTACAAATGAATCTGTTTTGTATATTTTGCACTATATTTTCTCCTACTCCTTTTGTAATTTCATCAGTAATGTTTGTGTATATAAATTGGTAACTGGCTACTTAATGTTATGAATTAAATCATTGTATATTTACCCTGAGACCAATGCTATCCTGGTTACTTCTATTTCTTAACAAAACCTCCTACCACTATGTTTTGACTTATTTGTATTTATTTATGTATCTTGTATTAGTTCCACTCATTAACATATAAATCTCCTTTTCTCTTTATATTATCCTACTTGACAGGATTCCAACCTTATAGATGTTGTTTGTAATTGTTGTGTGAATTAATATGTAAATCCTTAATAAAGATGACTTGCTATTTCTGTGGTGGATCTGCTTTCTCATTAGTGATAAACAGATGTAGGTGTTACATATAATATATAATTCACCTGTCATTGGTAAAATGAAGACAGGCAGTGTAATATCTAAAGCTTCTCCTTAGTGACAATATGCAAATTTGCAGAAGCAGCTGTCAATGCCATTCTCATAAGTGACAACTCCTGCAATTGAGATGTGCATTGGCAAGTCACCTGTACGAAAAGATTTTTTTAAATTGTTCAAGAAATATATTTTAATGAATGTCTCTGTAAGAGTCATGTTGCATTTAAAAGTGAGTAAGGCAATATACAAAACACATAAAATAAATATTACTCAGGTAATTTTGGATTGCATTTGCCTGGAATCCTTTTTCAGGTTGTCAAATGATCTATGAGCTCCAATGATAGTTTATTAAATTCTTCATCTGAGAAGAGATACTTTTTAATAATTTGGATAACAGATTCCTCGCTTATACCGGTGAATTCTTCTTCGTTCTTGAAGGGTAGATGACCTGCAAGTTCACAAAGTGCCACATTGAATGCGGATTCCTCCTTGGCCCCAAAACAGGACTTTCTTGCCCATATAACTATTCTAATCCCTTCTCTGGAATCGGAGCACGCCATATTTCCAGGATCACTGCCCCTGGTTACAAACACATTATGTGCAATATTTTGGGTCACCAAATAGTCTGTAACTTGGCATATTCTCTGAGACACGGGCACCAAGTCTTTCCCATCTGTGTAAAAGAAGAAACCAGGAGCAGGGAAATTAGTCAATCTGTGGAAGTTCACTTCAGGGCACAGAGGTTTGCTGCATGCTGACTCGATCAAAAGCTCTTCGTCCAAGTAAAAACCATGTAAGTGTAAGTGGTTTACAGACGCAAACCCGCCAAGGCTGTTGAAACCTACTCTAAACCCTGGGTGGCCACTGAGGAGTATGGATTCCAGTCCAAACAACATTAGATCTGCAGTCAAAATTTGAGTCAGGCAAAGAGATGGTTGTGGTATAAATAAAACATGCCCAAATTCAAGAGGACTAACATTAATTACTACTAGTGTGTGATTGGGCCTGCATTCTGTCTGTGTGGATCCAGAAATATTAACAGGGACGATACAATTACCCTCAGTGTTTAGGTTTGTACATGTTGAGCTAGCAGCACTCTCAGTTGGTGATCTGATCATTTGAAACAAGATCTCCTTACATAGGATCTTATTGAAATTAAATTGATTTGGATTGAATTTTTCTTGTATGCTTTTTATGTCTTGAGGCTTCCTCCTTTCTATACCCCTCTGGATGTTAAGCTGTGCTACATATTTCACACTACCCTGTAAAATCCTGGTTTGTAAGCTCCACAGTGGATAGCGAAAAAGACCCTGTTTCATCTTCTCCACCCATTTAGATCTCAGTGCCATATCAAAGTCAGAAATAAATCTACTATCCTCTGCATATTCTCTTCTCTGCTGCCATGTGATGCCTGGCAAGATAAAGGCTGCCTCTGAATATTTGTATTCTTCTATTATTGTTCCATTGAGATCAACTGTGTTTTTTAAATCCATGCTTCCTGTTAAAATAAAAAAAAGTCAAATAGTAAATCTTCATGCACAGCATTATAACGTATGATCGTACAAATATATTAGCCAAACATTGCATGGGATGCCTCATCTGTTATTAAGTTTTTGCTATAATCATCATGTTCATTTATTTATATAGCGCCAGCATATTCTGTAGCGCTTTACAACTGGGAACACACACAATACTGGGTGATACAGACAGACCAAAAGGTTGTAGGACAGTGTTGGCTAACCTGTGACACTCCAGGTGTTGTGAAACTACAAGCCCCAGTATGCTTTGCCAATATATAGCAGCTTATTGCTGGAAGGGTATGCTGGGACTTGTAGTTTCACAAACACCTGGAGTGTCACAGGTTAGCCAACACTGCTGTAGGACAATGGGAGTTTGATACATGAGGTTAAGGGCTACATATTTCACATTGGTCCAGCCAGATTGCACAGGTAATCCAGTCACAAAGCAATGTTGGTCAGGGGTCAGAGGGTTGTTGTTTTGTGTGAATTATGTAAAGTGTGGTAATAGGGTGCCCATGGAGGTTCAGAGGGTGGTTGAGGAATTTGATAAGCTAGCCTGAAGAGGTGAGTTTTCAGAGAAAGTTTGAAGACTGCTGGAAAAGTATTGTTGTGTGAAAGAGGGAATTCCACAAAGTGGTGGAGCCCTAAAAAAAAAAGTCCTTTAACCGGGAATGGGCGCAGGTAATGAGTGTGGATGAGAGACGCACATCTTGTGCAAAACGGAGATGTCGAGTTAGGGGATATTTTGAGACAAGTGAAGAGCTATATGTTGGTGCAGTTTTGTTGATGGTTAGTAGCAATATTTTATATTAAGTTTGATAAAAAAAAAAACAGGCAACCAATGTATAGACTGACAGAGCAGATCAGCAGAGGAAGATGTGTGTAAAACCCACACCGACATGGTTTTGTCACATATTTGTTCACACTAGCATGCCACAAAACTCTTACATTTCATCATCTCCAACTGAAAAATAAGTTTTGGGTGGACTGGAGATAGATGAGATTTTTTTTTAAAAAAACAAACAAACAGCAAACGCTTACTCACCTTCTATGCTCCCTTCTCTATTTGCAGGTGTAACCTGTGGGTCTAATGGTCACAAGGAGTGAGCGTCAATACCCCTCCCAGGTCATCTCTGGTAGATGGGTAATAAAAAAGTGGAGTGTGAAATTGGACTCTTGCAAATGTGGGGAACAGAGCTAGTAAGTCAAGTAAAGATTTAATTTTAGCCGTGGGTGGAGTTACTAATAAATTAATAAAATCAGAAAGGAATGTACAGTGCAGTTTATATATTACATAGGGAAAATTGTTGCAGGAAATAAATAGTTGATGAAATATCAATCATAAGCAGACAATAACAAATAAATCTGATTGGTTATAAAAGGTGTTTACCCGTATGTATGAGAGGCAGATGGAGCCCTGCTCCCAGCACTGATCCTACCTCATTGACACACTACTAGCCGGTCAGTCATTGTCACTTCCTGCTCTGGATGTACCAAAAGCTCACTACAAATAGGGGGGTTCCAGCACTAATATTCACTGATTTACAGCACTGTAAACTACTTTCAAGGCTTCTGTATTTTTAATTCTAAAACTAATACTTCTATATTTCTTTATTGCAGAATAATTTTCAATAACGAAGTTTCTTCACGTAATAAAACAAACCTTATGTACAACCCCCCCCTCTTTATTGGTGATATGGTTGTAACCTCCACATCGCTGGTTGTGACTTCATTCTGTATATTTATGCTATTTATAGAGTGGGGTATATTATAACATAAATATACAGTATGAATGTGCCATTAATAATATGATTATTTCCTGCGAGTCTATGTCCTATACGTTGCTGTGTACAAACACATCCACACTCCAGTGCGCTGTGGCTCCGCCCATCCCGCAGCTAGCACCACTGGCCACGCCCACGTAAGAACGAGTACATACTACATATCATTAGGGCCAGTGCGCTGCGGCTCCGCCCATCCAGCACCTAGCACCACTGGCCACGCCCACGTAAGAACGAGTACATACTACATATCATTAGGGCCAGTGTGCTGCGGCTCCGCCCATCCCACAGCTAGCACCACTGGCCACTCCCACGTATAACGTAAACACGAGTTCATACTGCATATCATTAGGGCCATATGCAAATTAGCCGTTGCCCTGGGAGGCGATGACGTAATTTGCGGAAGCTCAGAGCTCGTTCTGCTGTCGGGGAGAGAAAGTTGTTGGAGTTTCGGGGAGAAGTTGGTGTCGGGGTCTGAGAGGGGTAACACGTCTGTAAGATGGGGGGAGCTCCCAGCCAGCTGTCCAAACAACTCCTCAACGAGTATCAGGTACTGTAATATCCGGACATTAGTAGTACCTGCTATGCTGGGGACAGAGGAGCAACATTACTGTACATAATGGTAGTAGGGACAGGGACTAAAGTACTGGGCTCTGCATATAATCCTAAATATATATGTATATATATATATATATATATATATATATATATATATATATATATATATGTGTGCGCGCGCTTCCTCATTGACAGGCTGATGGTAATATGTCATGTGCAGCAGATGTTGAAGGTGTACAGTATTGTTTCCTGTAACTGTCAGCAAGGTGATACATGCAGTAAAATGTGCTAATAAGTTATATGTCACATCTATATATTTTGGAAACATTGGTATAATCTCTAGCTTAAGTTGGTTATTGGTTAAACGCACAATATAATCACGATCATTTGTAATTATTTTAATCATCAAATAATTTGTATTTTGTTGAAACTTGACCAATCTTAAGTCTATGTAAGGTAATTTATCACAGTGATCATTTTGCATGGTGATCAGGAAGTTGTAGTCAAAGTGTTTGCTTGTTAGGAATACTCAAATTGTATTGAGGTGATCTGTACTGCATAGGATGTATTAATGTAACTATTGTTTTCTTGGCCTATTTTCATTCTGATGCTTTATTTCACATGTGCAGGAATATTTAAGTAACTGATTTAATGTTTTTTTGTTTTTTTTAGGAGCTGACATATCTCACAAAACAGGAAATCCTACTGTAAGTGTCCTTATATACTATGCACTTTATCTTTGATTTCCTCTAAAGTTAATTCTTATGGAAATGAAATAGAGGATTGCTTTCATGTGTTTTATCAAAAGCTGGGTACACACTACAGAAAATTTCTCTCGATGCAATGTCTTTAGTGCTTTTTCGAACGTCTGAAAGTCACGATCAGCATGCCGATTTATGCGTACAATATTACATGATTTCCCTTCAGATCTGTGCTCTTTATCTGTCATAACCATCAGCTGAAAAGATTGTGACTCCGTAAACTACAGAGATCTGCCTACACTGCTGGTCCTGACTGCATACACACTTCAGAATTTTCATGGCATCGTTCCATGGTTTATAGAGATTTTTTGTCTAGTTATAAAATCACATGAAATGATACAATGTGCTTTGGTACGATAAAACATGATTGTGGGAGCGCACACACTATATCGGGCCTAACAGTTGTTTATCGTGTGATTGGCATGATGATCGGGTAAAAAACCTGTAATGTGTACCTAGCCAAAGCCTTTGTGCATAACATCCCCCATAAGCAAAAGCAAATATGTGTTATGTGAAATTGTAGGAATAATCCAAGTTCATATTTTTAAATATTTTTCTTACTATCAAGCTTAGCCAAAAAAGGCCTGAGTATCCTAATTCTTGGCTACCATAAAAAAAAATATTGGTATCCAGTGCTTCTTTCATTCTGATATAGTTTGAGTAACACTAACCGTACAATAGTCCACTGTATTTTTTATCTGGACCTCCAATATGACTTCCGATGTAATCCTGCTTTGCAGTGTTATGATAAGCTAGTGTTTCTAATGAATTCTAACATCATGTCCTCACTTTGCTTGTTTTATAAGGATATAATGCAGCCATTCATTGATACATTCATATCCCTTTTGTGTGAAGTAAACTATAAGCATTTCAGAAGTCTCATTTAGTTAAATGTAGGATTCAGCAGGATCATTTAATTTGAGAAGTTGTGCATCCATTGACCTCGGTGTTAATGATTTCTAAAAGTGAGGCACTGCAGTAGCAGTCATTTTTAGGTGCATTTACTTCCTGGTTCTTAGGGCTTTTCAGCCCCACTATCAAACACTGCAGTGATGAAATCAGAATTCCTCCTTTATACATGTACTGTTTACAGGGATCTAGTTTTCACTTGTTTGTTGTATCCAGTAACCAAGTAACTTCAAGGGATCTTAGATCTCAGGCTGAACTGTTCTATACATGCATTGTGGTTTAAGTGCAGTCTGCCTTGTGTATTCTCTGTGAGCTGTGCAGTCTGACAATGGTTCATGTATAATGCTCTTCATGTGCCATATGTGAATAAGTCCTTATGTGGATAAACTTTTATAAATATTTGTATAAATGGTAACCAGTGATATGTCGCACTTTGAGAACTATATACCCCCCATTACTAGCAATATTACAAGTAACCTGTTATTTGTGTAAAAGCACCGAGCTTGTGGATTTGAGCATTGATTTGCTCATGAAAATATTACAAAAAAGTGACCAGCTATCATTGGATCAAATTAGATCACAATTATCCCCCCTCCCCTCTTGTCCCTCATTTAACAAATGGGTCATTTCATGCCAAATCATCACAGCTTCCAACCCGAACATCTCAAAATTTTTGTGAAATTTGGTAGGATGGTAGACGACATAAAGTAATATTCATATGTAAAATGTTAGCCCTCAGTGGTACAGTGTTCATCCAACAAGGTTGCAAACATGACGAAAAATTAAACATTTATGCTTGCAAGGTCAACTGAAACGAATCATAACTTTGCTTCTAATTGTGATAAACTTTCAGTTTGGTTTTGTTTTAAAGCTAAGGGACCTTAGTTTTCATAAAAAATAGTTTTATATTTAAATATTGACTTCTATATTTCAAGGTCACTTGATGTGACCTTTGACCTTGAATATCTAAAAAGTATGTTTCTTTTTTGTACTTAAAGTATGTTATTCAGTTAAATACAATCTCTCTTTCGTATAAGTTTTATTTTGGGAAGCCTTTGGGAACAGGAGTAAAACAAATCTGAAAATTGTGGATATCACAATCAATGAAATATCTTAACACGTGATTACGAGATTTCTCTACCATACAATGTTGAGGAAAACTTACATATCATTGCCGTCTCTCCTCAGCAATGCTTTTTCTGTGTTTTGGGTGCCCACAGCAGGTAGTGTGTAGATTTGTTCAGTTGCAGTCCGAGGATGAACCTCAGTGAGAACTTGTTCTCTTGGAATGATAAAATGTCTGGCTGATGAGGGTACACATATGAGGGTGATTGAGCATTGGGATGTACAAAACTGATTAAAACGTCTTGTGATGTTTCATTCATATTCATGACACAAACTAACCACCAAGCATCACTATAGACGCAAGTCACAAAACCTTTTATTTCTTCCAAAGGCAATGTTTTATATGAAGTATTTGTTTCCTTCACTTCACTGGATGAGTCGGTAGAAAACCTTTTCATTATAAAGCTAATTCGTGTTCCTGGTATAAAAGCATGAAATGTTTGAGTTCCAGTTACTCGTCTTGCTTCCTCATGTCCGTTATGTAGCAACCTTTCATTCTCCATTATTTATTTTTGAAACACATCATCATCATCACCATTTATTTATATAGCGCCACTAATTCCGCAGCGCTGTACAGAGAACTCACTCACATCAGTCCCTGCACCATTGGGGCTTACAGTCTAAATTCCCTAACACACACACACACACACACACACACACACACACACACACACACACACACACACACACACACACAGACTAGGTTCAATTTGTTAGCAGCCAATTAACCTACCAGTATGTTTTTGGAGTGTGGGAGGAAACCGGAGCACCCGGAGGAAACCCACGCAAACACTGGGAGAACATACAAACTCCTCACAGATAAGGCCATGGTCGGGAACTGAACTCATGACCCCAGTGCTGTAAGGCAGAGGTGCTAACCACACACATACAAAGTTCATATTGTTGATATTGTCCTTTACCAAGTCAAACAGTTGTCTTGGAGTCATAATTTGCCTCACTTTTCACGAAAATCTGATTTGAATAGTTACTTTTTTTGTGATGATTTGGCTTGGAAAGGCCTAAATACCCTTTCTCCCTCTTCTGTCTTTTGGATCTCATTATTAACATTTTCAGGATAAACCCCCAAAACTGCCTTCCAACATCTCTGCTTGCCTCAAAATATACCCACTTGCTCCTGTTATGTGTTCGCCCATTGCATACTTGGTTTTTAGTTTCATTGAGTTATTTTCTAACTATGTCATGAACATTAAGAGGTATATTTACTAAACTGCGGGTTTGAAAAAAGGGTGATGTTGCCTATAGCAACCAATCAGATTCTAGCTGTCATTTTGTAGAATGTACTAAATAAATGATAACTAGAATCTGATTGGTTGCTATAGGCAGCATCTCCACTTTTTCAGACCTGCAGTTTAGTAACTATACCCCCAAAAGTTTGACACCTTGAGCTATAGTATAGTGCAGTAGAATAATAAATCGCATACCATGACTGTCACCTTGTAGATCATTGACAAATGTTAAACCTGTCTATCTGCCATTCTTTTTTTTTTTTTCATGAATATGTAACTGCTCACAGATTTAGTTATAGCCTATATTATATAGAAGAGTATATCTCATATGAGCATACATTTGTTTTTGTTTAGTTATAAGCCACTGTTAATTTATCCAAATTCTAGTGTTCTATGGACGCTATTGTTTGGAGAGTGCAAGGTGTGGTCATATGTTTTATTTGTATGACTGTAATATCTTACTTATTTAGTTTTATTTTCCATTAATGATGCAGGTAACTGTGTTCATGTAATGTACAAAGTCTGTTTCTGATTGTTAAAGAGTGTGTTCCATGTGTACTCTATATGCATGTATAATATCCTACCCGGAAACTCATTGTACAGAAATCTGTTCATTAATGCAAAGTCCAGACCTATCTGTTATCTGGGGGCGGTCAAAGCATTTATTAAGAAGTTCTGAGAATTAGTTTGCAGAAACCTTTTAAACTTATTTTCTTTTTTTGTTATCATCAATATTAATTAGCACTTGGTTCTGCATACAATTAAATCTCTGCAGGTCAATTGCCCACTTTGCCAGTAGTAAAGTGTTTTTGAATGATATGCTTTTCAAAGGTTTATATAAAATACGAATACATACAACTATTATATTGGCTATGTTGGCAGTTTGTTTGTGTTAAAGAACCACAAAAGGAAGTCTCTCTTGTCTATCAGCAGGATCTTTAACTGCAAATGCTGAGAATGAATACTTTCTTGATAATGAAATCCATTGTTTCCTCTTCATTCTACAGTGCTCATAAAAGATTCAGTGATCTTATAGGGAAAGAAAACAGAACCAACATTGAATCTGTCAGGTTACCAAAGGAGAAGTTTCTGACTTTGCCTGAATTAAAGGTAATTGTGCTTTGTTTTAAAGTGAAAACCCACAGTCTGATCTGGTAACGATTCCCTGATTTTCTTTTCTTATCATTTATTCTATAGAAAGTATACAGTCATAGCCAAAAGTTTTGAGAATGACACAAATATTGGTTTTCACAAAGTTTGCTACTTCAGTGTTTTTAGACCTTTTTTGTCAGATGTTGCTATGGTATACTGAAGTAAAATTACAAACCTTTCTTAAGTGTCAAAGGCTTTTATTGACAATATTTGCAGTGTTGACCCTTCTTTTTGAAGACCTCTGCAACTCGCCCTGGCATGCTGTCAATCAACTTCTGGGGCACATACTGACTGATGGCCGCACATTCTTGCCTAATCAATGCTTGGAGTTTGTCAGAGTTAGTTGGTTTTTGTTTGTTTACCCGCCTCTTGAGGATTGACGACAAGTTCTCAATGGGATTATGGTCTGGGGAATTTCCTGGCCATGGACCCAAAAGGTCGATATTTTGACCCCCGAGCCACTTGGTTTTCCCCTTTTTTTTTCCTTATGGAAAAGGTGCTCCATCATACTGGAAAAGGCATTGTTCATCACCAAACTGTTCTTGGATGATTGGGAGAAGTTGCTCTTGGAGGATGTTTTGGTACCATTCTTTATTCATGGCTGTGTTCTTAGGCTAAATTGTGAGTGAGCCCACTCTCTTGGCTGAGAAGCAACCCCACGCTTGAATGGTCTCGGGATGCTTTACTGTTGGCATGACACAGGACTGATGGTAGCGCTCACCTTTCCTTCTCTGGACAAGCGTTTTTCCAGATGCCTCAAACAATCTGAAAGGGGATTCAACAGAGAAAATTAATTTTCCCCAGTCCTCAGCAGTCCAATCCCTGTACCTTTTGCAGAATATCACTCTGTCCCTGATGTTTTTCCTGGAGATAAGTGGCTTCTTTGCTGGCCTTCTTGACACCAGGCCATCCTCCAAAAGTCGTTGCCTCACTGTGAATGCAGATGCACTCACACCTGCCTGCTGCCATTCATGAGCAAGCTCTGCACTGGTGGTGCCCCGATCCCGCAGCTGAATCAAATTTAGGAGACAGTCCTGGCATTTGCTAGACGTTCTTGGGTGCCTTGAAGCCTTCTTCACAACTATTGAACCTCTCTCCTTGAAGTTCTTAAAGATCCGTTAAATGGTTGATTTAGATGCAATCTTACTAGCAGCAATATCCTTGCCTGTGAAGCCCTTTTTGTACAAAGCAATGATGACTGCACAATTTCCTTGCAGGTAACCATGGATAACAGAGGAAGAACAATGATTTCAAGCACCACCCTCCTTTTAAAGCTTCCATTCTGTTATTCTAACTCAATCAGCAGTGCAATTGTTGTTTTTGTGATAAAGTTCATTGTCACGGCAAAGAGAGACATTGAAATTTATTGCAATTCATCTGATCACACTTCATGACATTCTGGAGTATATGCAAATTGCCATCATAAAAACAGCAGACTTTGTGGAAAATAATATTTGTGTCATTCTCAAAACTTTGGTCATGACTGTAATATTGAATTGTAGTTTAATCTGTGTAAAAAGTTGCTATAAGGGGGGGGTTGTGGGAGTAAATACAGCGTGGATACTCGCAGGTCGGACAAGCTCTGTTGATTATAGAACCTTTACCTAGATGTGGAATAGGCAGACATAATAGAACGTCAGGAGCACTCTAAAACCTGGCAAATCAAATAAACAGAAAAAGAAAGAAAAACTAAATAAGAACAGTCACGCCGAACAGGGACAAGAATCCACGATGAAGCAACGGCGTGAAATGAAATGCAAACAGAAGTCTGACTTCTAGGGAGAATAAGTACAAATCTGTAATAGACTATATTTACCTACAAAACAGCACTTAAAGGAACTTCTGTCTCCACTCACTACTAAGGAAATATTGATGAGCTGAGAGGAGACATTAGGCAGACAGAGTACATGAAAATTCCAATCTGTTAGCAACACATGCAGTTTTCCTGCTTAACGCAATAAAAGAACAACAAAATAATTTGCAAACGAGACAATTCTGGAAAGTACACAAAAGAAGGAAATATATTTCTCAATTGTTAGTATCTTGAGCACAGAGGATTAGCAGAGCACACAGAGTATACTGTAGCAGACATGCGTAGTGATGTATTATGCTGCTTACATAGTTATATTCTGAAAGACAAGACATTAACCAAAAGTGAAGATAGACAATATGCTCAGCGCTGGATATAGCCTGTACTCAATTGATTGGCAAAAACAATTATAGCCAAATCATAAACACGTGTCAGAACTGCATCCGTTATGATGTGACATTCAATGTTCTAAATATAATTAGAACATTGAATGTCACATCATAGTACAGGCTATATCCAGTGCTAATCATATTTTCTATCTTTGATTTTTGCACGATTTGATGAGTTGTGGTTTGAGCTGCAGGATATTGCCTGTGTGTAATTTTATTACATATAGATTTACTTAGTATACATAAAAGTGGACTGTTAGCGCCGTGGGAGATTGTAAAGGGGATCTGTTTTTTAGGTTTTATTAACCAAAAGTGAGATCTATTTAATAAAAACATTGTGTCATACAGGAAATTTAATTAAATCACTACTATGCTGCAACAACGCAAAATCCTGTATCGTTGCGGTTTTCCTGATATTGGGAATAGCAATCTTCATGGAGATGGAGGGAGGCACTATATTTTATTTAGAAGTGATCCAGTGGACGGTGCTTCTGGCACAAGTGTTGTATCCCATTCACTGAGGACAAGCAGAGCTTCAACACTTGTGCCAGAAGCACCATCCAAAGGATCACTTCAGAATAAAACATAGTACCTACCCTCCACCTCTCCTTCCATAAAGATTGTTGTCCTAAAGTCCATGGCAATGCTCATCTTCCTCTCTCACTGCTCCACATCCGCCTCACCACTCTGCAAATCCCTGCACTATCTTCCCATATCCTCTAGAGCTCAATTTAAACTACTTATCCTCAACTAAAACTGCCTAACCAACACCTTCCGCTCATACATCTGACCTTGTCACGATATACTCTCCCTCTTGCCCTCTTAGATCTGCCTACTACCTGCACATTGTCTCCTCTGATAACTACCTATCAAGTTCGCCTCTGATATTTCTCCTTTGCTGCTCCCTAATTATAGAAATCCCTACCCCATCTACCAGACACTCCTCCAATCTTCAATTTTTGAAATGCTCCCTTAAAATACACCTCTTCACTATAGCCTTTCCCTACCATCTGTTTCTGCTCTCATATGTACTTGTTCTGTTTTTATATATGATTTGTTTTTTGTATGATTTATTATAGTGACTGGTATTACATATCTCTTAATATATTATGTAAAATGTAATAAACCAAGCAGTGGTTTTGGGTTACATTCTGAAAATTAAAACTTTTCACTTTTGAGACGGATATTAACAATTTAACTTCATATCAGTACAACTAAATAATTTATTAATTCAAATCTAGTTAAGGAACTCAAAGTGAAAAAGAAAAAAATGAGACAACCAACTGCACATGGTTTCTATAAACCTCTTGGTGGTTTTTTTACTAAACTGCGAGTTTGCAAAAGTGAAGATGTTACCTATAGCAACCAATCAGATTCTAGTTATTTATTTAGTACGTTCTACAAAATGACAGCTAGAATCTGATTGGTTGCTATAGGCAACATCTCCACTTTTTCAAACCCGTAGTTTAGTAAATATACCCCTTGGTCTGATTGAATATGCCATATTTGTAAATAAATGTCAAAAATAACTTCATGTCTCTCTTGCTGATGACTCTTTTCAATGTCCTGTAATGCAGGTTAATTTATTTGCTCTTGTTGAAAATTTAAAGATCTTTGTTACAAAATTGTCACTTGCTCATATAAAACACCAGAAACTTTAAAAAAAAGAATTTTCCTGACTACTTTCCGCTGTGTTAAATAGTAAACATGCTACTTATTTAGGTACCTTTTTGAAGAAAAATACAACACCACATTCACTTTATAGCAGAAGAGGAATCCAGACCTACACTAGAAACAGTACTATTAAGCGTCGATAACCCAGCAATAAAATAAAGTCTCTAATTGCACAAATAATAAACATTGATTAATTAATGTTCATTGACACTGGGGAAAATGGAAGAAATATTTGGACAGTTAATTGCAAATTTGAAAAATGTATCCAAATGTAGAATAATTGGGGTATCTGAATTAAATCTATTTTTTGAAGCTATAACCAATAAAAAAAGATTAGTTCATCACCATTACACTAAAAATGATTTTTTAAAAAATATATCTTTATTGTCTTTCTAATAATTCCACAGGAAATGGTAGGTGTAACAATGAGATATTTTTCACTTATTTTAAGAGCATTTTTATATGCCACATGGGCTTATCTACTATATAAATGCCTAGTGGCGTGTGTGTAAAAAAAACAAAAACCAAGCTGCAGCGCCACCTGCTGGGCAGAGTTATACACTGACCTATATATTTCTTGAAGGAGAAGTGACAGTTGGGAGTGGTTGGTGGTTGCCGGGGGTGACAGTGGGGAGTTTGTAACACCTTAAGTAGCTTGACGAAGGATGTGGCAATGAAGATGAAGGATGAGGTGATGGAGAAAAATGATGAGGTGGTGACGTGGACAAAACCACGTTAAAAAAGGGCGCTTGCGTCGGGAAGTAACGCTCTTCCCCTGAGGAGGCCTGGGCTAGGCCCAAATGCGTGACAAGAACCTTTTTAACACCTTAAGTAGCTTGATTTGACTAGAATGCATGAGTATCATGCACGGGTTAACTTGTATATAATAACAGGGTATTCTTCAGATGCTACAGTCTGCGCCCATGTCTTTATTTTCTCATTGTTACATTACTTAATTTGTTTTGCTTCCTATTTACATTTGTTTATTATTTTATGTTCATTTGTATTTATTATGCTATGTAATTTATTGTACTAAATTGACTTTAGTAGTTTTTTTCTCTATTTCTTTTCCTGTTCTATGTATTCTTGTCAGTAGAATTTACAAGTAACCTGTATGAATGTCTAATTTTATAATTATATTAGAATGGCAATATTCTTTTTGGGGTGTAACATAAACCCAATTTCTCACATGGAATCTGTGCAGACATGCCAATAATACATGTCTAGAATTGCAAAACATACAAATAATCCATTATATGGGGTCTGGTATTTCCTACTTAATTTTTGGCTGCTACATAATCGGTGATGTTGGGGGAAAAAAAGTTCAAGCTATTCTAAATTCTAACTGTGTTGAGCCAAAAGAGGGCAAAAAAACCACTCGGCTGCATTATTTTCACACTCCCTGATTGCAGTTAAGCTTTATTCAATTACTTTTTAATTACTAAAACAAAGATAATCAGTCTAGCTCAGTGGATACCAAACTTTCTCAGTTCGAGGCCCCCTTAGGGTCTGAATAATTTTTTCAAGGCACCCCTAAGCCAAAATAATTACCAAGTAGTCCCCGGCCTTGCTTACCACCGGCTATGGCCGTGGCACCCCTGTGAGATTGCAGTGGCAACCCAGGGAGCCATGACAAACAGTTTGGAAACCACTGCTCTAGCTAATTATGTAAAAAAAAACAACGTGTTGGACCAGGCAAATGATATCCCTTTTTTATGTCTGGGCTTACTGGCACTCGTCCCTCCAAAGGCTGGCACCTCACTACCTGCAGTTCTGCAATAGCTGGAGAGAGATGCTGCCTGGCTATTGTAGCCCATTTTATTTTGAAAGCTTTGTTATTGGGGGCCATGGTAAAGATAAGCAGCGCTGTTAACAAAATAAAACGTATCATTCATTTCAATTAAATAGATCAGTTGGTGACAAGTGACTACCTAGAGATTCATTGGAAAGGAAATAATCTTTCAGAGATATTTGGACTCCTGATTGAAAGAGGCGCTGTGTTCACTTGCATTCTGTTTGAAATGTATATACCTTTACCACGTTTTGGTGGCAATAGTCTTTTGTTATCTCAGTAAATTGTTGGCTTATTCTGCAATTCAATTGAATTGCTAGATAACCAGTTTTAAGTCATGTGCTTTATTCCTCACAGGCAAACCCCTTTAAGCACAGAATCTGTCAAGTCTTCTCTACTTCAGAACAAGCTGATGACAGCATGTCATTTGAGGATTTCCTTGACATGCTAAGTGCTTTTAGCGAATCTGCTACTCTTGAAATTAAATCTCAGTACGCCTTCCGGATTTTTGGTACGTCCTATAAATAAATACATCTATTGGGTTAAATCCTCCTTCAACCCAATTGGCAATCTATAGAATGTTCAGTTTATCCCATTCAACTAGCACACTTTCCCAACTTCAGTCCTCAGGGACCCCTAACAGTGCAGGTTTTCCAGGTACCACCTGTGGATCTTTCAAAATGTGTCAGTCAGTAATGAATACACCTGTGCTCCAGCAAAGAGCTATGGAAAACATGCACTGTTAGGGGTCCATGAGGACTGGAGTTGGGAATGACTGACTAGCAGAATGTTGGTGGTCCCATGTTTGTGCCATTCTTGGTCTAGAATTTTTAAAGTACCATTATAGATATGTGTAAAATTATTTTTTTAATTCCTTCTATTAGAAGCCCAGCAGGATAAACATAATTTATCCACGCACAGCCTACATCATAGTCTGCTCATTTAGCTTTTTTAGATTGCGCTTACACTGCTTGACTCTCTTTGCTACCAACCACTCTTTCGGTGTAAAGACCAGAGGGGCTGTCACAGAATACAATGGCAGCAGCACACTTTACTAACCCTGTGGCTTCTACTACATCCATGACCGCAGTTCTGCAGCATTGGTGCCTCGCTTTGCTCCACCTAACCCTTTGCCATATAGACTAGAAGAGGGACAGGTTGTGAAAACTGTCGGCCAATGAGCTGAACATGGGGCAGGCTGCTAGTAGAGAAACTGATTTATGAGCAAATCCATGCACATCCAGGGGAGTAGGGATTTATATGAAAACATTTTATTTGCTTACTAGTCCCTTTACTGTAGTCCTGAAGTATCCCAACAAATCATGTTTTCTTTTTGTGACGTGGGTCAGTTACTGGTTCAGTTAATTAGTACCTGTGTATTCCCATAAAAATGATCTATTAGGGTTTCACAATACCACAGCACCTACTGACTGGCTAGTTACCCTTGCCAAACGGGAAAAAACTACACGGAGTTACCCGTTTAATGACCTGTGAAGCAGATCAACAATTCCAGGCTTACATTTCAGCCTATTCCCCACCCCCAGTACTATTAACTTGGATAATGATCTATGTATCCAGACAAATATCTGAATGGGGAATGTAAAGTTTATTGAACAAAGTTCACCAGCAGAGCTATAACTCTTTTAAGAATAATTACACCATCATTCTTTAACCATGTAACCTAACAATAAAGGGGAATACATAGCTGTACAGATATATATCCCCTGAGCCAATCCCTGGGGCACAGTGTCCAGTGGGTAGAGAGTTGCTTTTGCTTGGAATGTGCAGGCAAGACAGTGGTTCAGCTCAATGTCACTCCGCTTTTAGCGGACACATATGATGCATAGACCCACAAAGTTTGTTGTATTGAAGAAGGTGCTTCGCTAAATTCCATGAGGTCTTTTCCGTTTCCTCAGTTCACAACAGTTCAGCAAGAGCTGCAATCCCCAGCTACTTATTTAAATCTGCTGTTGAATTTCACTTGCTCAGGATACCACGATAAATCCGCAGACATCCAATCAAAAACTGCTAGTTAGTGCTGCAGATCATGATCATAATAATGGTTACGGCAGCCCTCTTGCACCCACAACAGATGTGGCTCCTGACAGATGCCTATATGTCTACATACAGGTCTACCTGAGTAACCATTACGTGAACACACCCTTACGGTACTCAACCTCTGCTTGCCCTTCTCATCCCTCCACTGTTCAGCCTCCACAGTCATAAGGAGTCACAAATGTAAGATGCAGTGCATTCATGGTGTGCTGGTTATGTACGAAAATGTGTATTGTACCCTAATAAAAAAAGACATAGAGCCAAGTCAACATGAGGCCCAATATCCGTACAAAATACATCAACCAAATGGCTACATTTTAAAACGGGGGATGTGCCGCTGGCAGTCTTCTTGCTGAGAGGGTACCAGTCAGGCTTATCTGTTATTATTGCCCAGCACCACTTTCTTGTGACATTTGGGTACTTGAGAAGAAGTTTAAGAAACTCTGTTATTGATTAGAGTTTCTCATCTCTGGTCCTCATGTACCCCATCAGGCCATTGTTGAAGGTGTTCTTACTGCGGGAACAGGTGGGCTGGTTGTAACCCAGTCAAATAGTGTCATAACTATTTAATATCTGTCTCCCCATATGACTGTAAATGTACCCAAAAAGTGAGTTTGCTTATACGAAGTACACCGTATTGTGTTTGAATTTAATAAAAGTACTCTGTAATTTAAGTACATTTATATCTAATGACTTATTTTGCTTTTAAATGTTATTGATATTATTTTTGTTTTGCATTTTATTCTTTACTAATAAATGTAATGTTATTTTGGGCTCTATGTAGCAGTCTGAACCCCCTTGGAATACATCTGAGGTAACCCTTAGGGTACATGTGTCACAGGTTGTGAGTCTAGGAAAATGTTAATTCACATGTTTATGATGAAGTACCGTATTTCCCCAAGTATAAGACGCACCCATGTATAAGACGCACCTTAATTTTGGGGCCCAAAATTTGAAAAAAGATGTATTACACAAAGTTATTCCCGAGAGTTGCTGTGTTGTAAGCTCACCTTCCCAAGCTCATTCGCATCTTGTGTAGGCAGTGCAAAGCTCTCCCTCGCTGAACACACCGAGCGGTAGGCGCCTGAGGGACCTTTGTTCTATTAGAATACTGAAACTAGGAAACAAAATAGGAGTTTGTTCACAGAGTGAGCTGATCGATTCTGCGGGTACAAGTACCGGGGTGAGTGAACGCTCATACTTGTCTTGGACGAATTGCAGGCAGTAGAGCGGACACCACCATGTAGGACCCAGGCCATGTAAATCCCTTCGCTTCCTGTGAGGTGGCAGTGGCGGGGCGGCGACTCCTGTCTCTTATCCTCACTCCGCGATCAGCGCTCAGGTGCCGTGATTGACACACCGCAGAGACCCGAAAAGGTGCGTGGGAGAGGAAACAGTTAGATTAAGTAGTATTTATAGATTGTATTGGGTACTCTTCGGTAACGGATCCATGTCACCGTAGGCGGAGAGTGGTGGGATCATTGTTCCGTTATTCCACTGTGGGTGGGGGTAGTAAGTGGTGGTAGTCCAACAGGGGTCTTCTTCTTCTTCATTCTGGAGGGAGGTAAATAGCGCTGGCACTGTATAAGATGCACCCACTTTTTAGACCCAAAATTTTTGGGCAAAAGGTGCGTCTTATACATGGGGAAATACGGTAATTCCTAACATAATAACCTGTTGGGTGCATGGACCAGAGCTGAGATGCCTTGATTTTGCCAGAGATAGCAATTAGTGAGGTAAATAAATGTACCAGCACGTTCAGCATAAACAAAATCATGAAGACATAAGGAATAAAAAATTTAACTTGCACATTTTGTTTCAAGGTACTAGAATTAATAGAGCAATGATCCCAAAATATGCCAAAGGCAATACTATTATGTCTAGCCCTTATTTTGTCATTACTTATGGTGCTGAGGAGGGACGTATCCTAAAAGTAAAATATACTTTGGCTTTAAGCGATATAGTGACTAACAAACCTCTTTACAGATTTTGATGGTGACGGTGCCCTGAATGAAACTGATTTGGAGACACTGGTGAATCATTTGACAGGCTTGGAAGAAGACACCAAGCTAAGTAGCAGCGAGATGAAGCAGCTTATTGCAAATGTGAGTTCAGGGTTATTATGGGGCTATCACTGCCACGTCACTCATCCGTGTTGTACAACTACTGCTTACATGACTTCTGTTTTCATACTTCAGCAACATCAGTATAATGTCAGGGTTGTATTTTCTGTGGCATCCAGGAGCTGAGCAGCCAGTGAAAATGTATACTGTATGTTTGTTACTGCCATATTCCTTACATTGCCCTTCTGTGGATGTGGTGTGCAGTATCGCCATATAGCTCTGACAAAACTTGTGCACATACAGGGCTTCATATTGGAATTAAGTTATTTAATACACTTTGACTGAGAGAATATACATGATATGTTGATGACGGTGTTCTATAAAATAGCCAGAGTTTGATGCAAGTCTAATTGCAGTGCGTAAAAATGTGCTGCTTTGCATTGTGCATGCGTCTGAGCAGGCGGGGCAGGGGTGTGAATGCGAGAGTACAATACAGTAAGGATATACAAGTGTAGCACGCCGGCCTAGTTAGCCTTGGCTGCATCTTCTAATGTCATCTTGGTGCAAAGAGGCAGCACCTACCTTTTGAAAAACAAAAATTTATTAAAAAAACAAAACAAACTTTGCCTCAAATGAATAACCAGCACCAGTGCCATAGAAGAGTGATGGCACGTCAGTTCATACACACATGGAGGGGGAGGGGGGGGGGTGTTTACAAAGTCTCTTGTGTTAGTAGTTGGTGTAGTTCAAAAATGATCTTTAGTGGTTTTAAGTGAATTTGTCGTCCTGGTGATGTGAAGAGGAAATCGCCCAAAAAAAAAATAAAGATACACAATGTAATTAATAAAACAAATAGAAACAAATATCATGGTTTTCTCATCCCAATCCAAACGTGCAGATTGTGCAAAGTGGTGATACACCTCTGTTTAATCACACATGCATAAAGTAATCAAACCCATAAGTATTACATTATGCATGTGTGTTTAAACACAGAGCTGATCTACACATGTCCCCGGAGAACACTTATCTCCATATACTGCACACAAGATGGGATAATATACATGCTAGTGTGTAGCTGGAAGCATATTCTCCCTTCAAGCAATGGCAACCACTAACTAATGTTATTTATCCAGACTTTCATTGTGTCCAAAGCTCTGTGTGAAATTGGTGCTAGAACTGTGGTGGGAGATTTTTAGTTTGGCACTTTGCAGCCTTTATTAATCAAGCTGCCTGATGCAAGTAGTTTAGCATTGGATTTGGACTAAAACATTATTTAGGATAATTTCAGATGGGCGATTAATAAGCTCACACTGCCAAATAGTGATAAATGGAGTGTATGAATAGCTCTCGTACATTTTGTAAACACTGTTATGTGTTAGTTTAAGAGCTATTAAATTCAACATTTAAAACTGGGCATATAGATCAGCCATTTTACATTTGTTAACACTTCTTTGCTTCTGCAACAGATTAGAGTTTCCCAGATCCAGTCCTCTGTGACCCCTAGCAGTACATGTTTTCTATATCTTCTTGCTGGAGCACAGGTGTATTCATTACTGACTGAGACATTATACCACCTGTGGATGAGTAACAGTTATTTCCCTTGTCACCTGGAAAACCTGCACTGGTAGGGGCCCCTGAGGACTGGGTTTGGGAAACACTGATAAAATCATGGTCAAATCTTTGCACAATTTCTACATAGTTACATGTCTTGTGTTATGTTAATAAAAAAAAATCTTTATTGAAGTATTGGCACATTTTACATAGTTTTTACAGTATTTTGCAAAAAACTAGACCTATTGATGTTTTATTCTGTATTAGATCCTGGAAGAGTCAGACATTGATAAGGACGGCACAATAAACCACTCTGAGTTCCAGCATGTCATCTCCAGATCCCCCGACTTTGTCAGGTGCGTGTCTCCCAAAGACCCATTTAGAATAGTCACATTCCTCTTTAAAGCTGTGATATGAAGTCTAGTTTATGGCATGGGAAAAGTACACTTGTACACTGTGGATGGTTATGTCGGGTTCACTTCTTTTCCCCTGGTTTATGGCCTGGCTCTTCCACATATTGACTTCAATTTCACTCGGGTTCTCAGAGTAAGTTTGGAGGATGGCATTAGGATCTATGGCTCAGTTTAATACCACATTTGTAAAAACAAAACATGCATATTATTATTTCCTTATTTGAGCCATATTAGTAAGTCCTGTATAATGTATGTACAGAATTTTGGATTGTTTGCATTACTGAAACACCTGATTGAAAACTAGACGTGACACAAAACTGCTGAACACTACTATGACCGTGCAGACTGTAACTGTACACTCCTTTCCCCCACAACATTGACCAATCCGGGATATAGGAAAAGGAAAATGTGTTGGGGTTGAGGGAAACATGAACAACTGTAGAGGAAAATGTGTGGTGATTTCACTGTGCTTGCCTGCATGTTCGTTATATTATTTATATTCGAATATGGTGTACTTTATACGAAGTAATATTAAAGTCTAAAGAATATTTAGTTCCTATGTTTGTGATTTTAAAATAATTTAATAGAATAATGCAGACTTTCACCAAATGTCATGGATCTTTCTTTTTTCCTTGTTGAGGAGATGTGGGATAAATGATAGGTTACCTGGCCTTCTAATTGTACAGTTATGGCCAAAAGTTTTGAGAATGACACAAGTATTGGTTTTAACAAACTTTGCTGCTTCAGTGTTTTTAGACCTTTTTGCTATGTTGCTATGGTATACTGAAGTAACATTACAAGCATTTCATAAGTGTCAGAGGCTTTTATTGACATCAATTTTTGGGTTTTTGTTTGTTCACCCGCCTCTTGAGGATTGACGACAAGTTCTCAATGGGATTAAGGTCTGGGGAGTTTCCTGACCATGGACCCAAAATTTTGATGTTTTGAACCCCAAGCCACTTTTGCTTTATGGCAAGGTGCTCCATCATGCTGGAAAAGGCATTTTCCGTTGCCAAACTGTTCTTGTATGGTTGGGAGAAGTTGCTCTTGAAGGATGTTTTGGTGCCATCCTTTATTCATGGCTGTGTTCTTAGACAAAATTGTGAGCAACCCCACACATGAATGGTCTCGGGATACTTTACTGTTGGCATGACACAGGACTGATGGTAGCGTTAACCATTCCTTCTCTGGATAAGCATTTTTCCAGATGCCCCAAACAATCTGAAAGGGAATTCATCTGAGCAAATTACATAACTCCAGTCCTCAGAAATCCAATCCCTGTACCTTTTGCAGAATATCCGTCTGTCCCTGATGTTTTTTCCTGGAGAGAAGTGGCTTCTTTGCTGGCTTTCTTGACACCAGGCCCTCCTCCAAAAGTCTTCGCCTCACTGAGCGTGTGCAGATGCACTCACACCTGCCTGCTGCCATTTCTGAGCAAGCTCTGTACTAGTATTGCCCCGATCCCGCAGCTGAATCAACTTTAGGAGACGGTCCTGGAGCTTGATGGATGTTCTTGGGTGCCCTGAAGCCTTCTTCACAACTATTGAACCTCTCCTTGAAGTTCTTGATGATTTGATAAATAGTTGATTTAGGTGCAATCTTGCTAGCAGCAATATCTTTGCCTGTGAAGCCCTTTTTGTGCAAAGCAATGATGACTGTGCGTGTCTTTTTGCAGGTAATCATGGTTAACAGAAGAAGAACAATGATTTCAAGCACCACCCTCCTTTTTAAAGCTTCCAGCCTGTTGTTCTGACTCGATCAGTATAACAGAGTGATCTCCAGCCTTGTCCTCGTCATCACTCTCACCTGTGTTAACGAGAGAATCACTGACCTAATTGATGTCAGCTGGTCCTTTGGGGCAGGGCTGAAATGCAGTGGAAATGTTTTTGGGATAAAGTTCATGGGAAAGAGGGACTTTGAAATTAATTGCAATTCATCTGTCTCTTTATAACATTCTGGAGTATATGCAAATTACCATCATAAAAACTGAGGCAGCAGACTTTGTGAAAAATAATATTTGTGTCGTTCCCAAAACTTTTGGCCATGACTGTAGTCCTGTATAAGAGATGAGGTAACCCGTGTACATGCATATTTATGCATTTTTTTCATATCTTCATTTGTTTTGATGGCATGATCTTCAATCACGTGCTGATATTGTAAGTGTAATGCAGGAGGGATGGTATAGTAACAAAAAACATAAAAGCCTAATTTTATTTATTAAAAAATATATATAGTCCTAATATACTAGCTCTGTAAATGTCTTAAAGCGAGATTCCCTTGTCATGTTTATTAATAGTGATAATATTTGTGTTTATACCATGCCAATATATAGTCATCAGTGTTGTATACGATGGATACACAGCAAGCATAAATCAGCCGTGCCCTTGTACCATTAGCATGTAAGCTCTCTCCTGAGCAGGGCCCTCGCTACCCTTTTGTATACATGTCTACCTTGTATGTCCGTGTTTTATATATGATCTATTTTCCCCACTGTCCGGTGCTGCGGAGCATTGTGGTGCCTTACACATTAACTGTAATAATAACAAAATCAGATAACTTTTCTTGCTAGAGCTTTGCTTACAATATAAGGAAAATGATAAGGAGAGACAGTGTGCTCAACGTTGGTGCATAGTTACATTCTCAGGGCTGCCACCTGTTTCAGCCCCCCTGAGACAGAAATATATATGGTTTGTTGTGGTGTTTTAATAATTGTAGTCTTATTTTATTTGAATACTTATATTAGAGTAGTGGAATGAAAGTGTAAGGAACCAGCTCTGTATTTTACCTGTGATTATGTGACTTCTGCAACAGAGCAGTGAAGCAGAACACTTAAGATATCTGACTTCTTTACAGCATCGTGTTTAAGAGAAATTTATGTTTACATTTTTTTTCAGCTCCTTCAAGATCATGCTGTGAATGCATCGGCAGTCTGACCTGCAGTATAGCCACTGGAATGAATCTGTCCACTGTGAATACCCCTTGATGAATCTATGCAACCTGTAACTGAAATCTTCTATGGAAATCCCACCCATGACCACTACTGAAAAACCTCTTCATCAGTCAGTCGTACTGATGCCGCTGTACATAACTACAGATGGGTGTTCCCACTTCACTGTCAGTTCCAGCTCCCGTAATGCTGACTGTTAACCTGGTGAAAGAGAAAGAAGCAACTGTCTTCTATTTTCTGGAACACTTGCAGAATCTTTTTGTAGAAATATTTTAAAGGCTAACTCCACACAAGGAAAAATCCTCCAACAAACCATATATTTAATAAAAGCGTGTGCAAGTGGATCCATCTATGTTCCACAGTCCTCTTTTTTTTATTTTTTCAGCTGTTTCTATGTAGAAATGCTGTGCGTTTTTCAAAGTTCATGTCCTGTAAGCATTCCTTTCCTGTCACATCGCCAATCATTGTAGTTTAGTGCCTAGTAAAGAACTACAATCCCTACAATTCTACATTACAAATAAAAGCAAAAGCATGCTGTTCCTTGTAGTATGAATGTTCCTCCTGAGCGAGTGACAGCCTCTTCATGCCATCCGTGCTGGTGGGGAACATATGGGATGATTGAAGTGGTTGGGCAGACCAGCGTTATGATGTGGAAGGGGGGCGCTCTTTTGAAGCTGGGGCTAATCAGCCCTCCCACGTTAGCCGTTACAGTGTAAAGAAAAAAAAATTCATACACAGTAAACCACTATATATAGCAGTAGTCTGTAAGCACATGGGTAATAATAAATTAAATAAAGCATTTTCTAAAAAAAAAATTGTATATTTGAATTAGGAAAGTGGAGTTATCCTTTAAATTCGATTACTGACAATATTCTGTGTGTCCCCTTCATCCGTTACCAATAAACACCTGCACTATAATCCACTTTCATGAATCTGTACTAACCGAGATGTCTGTGATTGGATTTGCAGATTTACAATGAAATGTAATGGAAGTGTGAAAGGTTTATACTTTTGTAATAAGATGTGATATATCCTTAAGTGTGATACCGCACAACTCACTGGTTAAATTGAAGCACAATTTTGTGAACATTGTTTTAAGGTCTGATCAGAAAACTACTGTTTTTATCCTGACTCTGCTTATCGGACTAAAATAATTTTTATTTTTTTAGCATTTTAATACGAATACAGATCCATTAGTGCACTGCAAATAAAATATTATTTATAGAGAGCTCAAAATTTACATCAAATGTGATCAACTTAATCTCCATTGAAATTCAAGCATTGTTTATAAATATCCCAGGTGCCTGATCTTCAGTGTTTATAGACATTCAGATAATAAACTCTGAATAACAGTGGAACTTGGCAATTAATTATATTAGCATTAAAACTGTCATAAATATTTACCATAAAAAAGTGATTTGAGAGAGAGATGTTCCATATGCTGTAATTTAAATTGTTTGATTATGAAACATTTCATGTGCATTTTATGATATTCAGAAAGGTTTGCTATAAATCTCATTATAGTCCTGGCTGATGCATTCATTTAGCACTATTTACTTTTTGCACTTAATAAAACCACTTTCGGTACCAACTAATGTATATTTTATTACCACAGAGTGATTTTTTTTAATAATAAGTGGGTATAACAGACTACAAAATACTTGTTTTGTTTTTTTTTAATAAAAAAAACAAAATAGAAAAAACTGACTTCTATTGTATATTTAAAAAAACATTATGTTGTATCTGCACTTCTTGCTTCCTTTATCATAAGCTTTTAATAAACCATAAAAATTAAGAGCACAAAGGAAGACCTCTGTCCTTTTATATCTATCAGACTATTGACACATTTACACCTAGTTTAATGTCCATTCAATACAAGAGCAGCTTCAGTGGTAGTGGTAGTCATTATAGCGTGGAGCTTACATTTAAAGTGAAGTGTGTTTTAAAGGAACATTATAATGACTGTGTTTGCTGACTAAGCAATGTTTAAGACTCTTGTCATTATTTCAAATATTTTGTTAAATTAAGTGGTGGATATCCACACATTGTGCATTGTGAGATAACTGGAATTCCATCAAACAAGTGGCCTTTAAAACTTCATTAAAAGAACTGCTTTCCTCTACTTTTGGAGGTAGTGTAAGTTTCTGGCCACCGCATCTGAAGAGCCCTGCAGCTCCATGTAAAATCAGGAACACTTCCATAGATGTCTATTCTTTACCCCTAAAGGCTCATATAAGTACAGTCAGGTCCATAAATATTGGGACATCAACACAATTTTCATATTTTGGGTTCTATACACTACCACAATTGATTTGAAATGAAACAAACAAGATGTGCTTTAACTGCAAATTTTCAGCTTTAATTTGAGGAACTTTACTTCAAAATCAGGTGAACGGTGTAGGAATTGCAACGGTTTCTATATGTGCCTCCCACTTTTTAAAGGACCAAAAGTAATGGGACAAACTAAACAATCCTACATCAAACTTTCACTTTTTAATACTTTGTTGCAAATCCTTTGCAGTCAATTACAGCCTGAAGTCTGGAACGCATAGACATCACCAGATGCTGGGTTTCATCCCTGGTGATGCTCTGCCAGGCCTCTACTGCAAATGTCTTCAGTTCCTGCTTGTTCTTGGGGCATTTTCCCTTCAGTTTTGTCTTCATCAAGTGAAATGCAGCTCAATCGGATTCAGGTCAGGTGATTGACTTGGCCATTGCATAACATTCCACTTGTTAGCCTTAAAAAACTCTTTGGTTGCTTTTGCAGTATGCTTCGGGTCATTGTCCATCTGCACTGTGAAGTACCACCTAATGAGATCTGAAGCATTTGACTGAATTTATGCAGATAATATTGCCCGAAACACTTCAGAATTCATCCTGCTGCTTTTGTCAGCAGTCACATCATCAATAAATACAAGGGAACCAGTTCCATTGGCAGTTATACATGCCCACGCCATGACACTGCCACCACCATGTTTCACTGATGAGGTGTTGTTTTGGATCATGAGCAGTCCCTTTCCTTCTCCATACCTTTTTCTTCCCATCACTCTGGTACAAGTTGATCTTTGTCTCATCTGTTCATAGGATGTTGTTCCAGAACTGTAATGGCTTTTTTAGATGTTGTTTGGCAAACTCTAATCTGGACTTCCTGTTTTTGTGGCTCACAAATGGTTTACATCTTGTGGTGAACCCTCTATATTCACTCTTGTGAAGTGTTCTCTTGATTTTTGACTTTGATACATATACACTTACCTCCTGGAGAGTGTTCTTGATTTGGCCAACTGTTGTGAATGGGTTTTTCTTGACCAGGGAAAAAATTCTTCTGTCATCCACCACAGTTGTTTTCCGTGGTCTTCCGGGTCTTTTGGTGTTGCTGAGCTCTCTGGTGCGTTCTTTCTTTTTAAGAATGTTCCTAACAGTTGATTTGGCCACACCTAATGTTTTTGCTATCTCTCTGATGGGTTTGTTTTGATTTTTCAGCCTAATTATGGCTTGCTTCACTGATAGTAACAGCTCTTTGGATCTCATATTGAGAGTCGACAGCAACAGATTCCAAATGCAAAAGTCACACCTAGAATCAACTCCAGACCTTTTACCTGCTTAATTGATGATGAAATAACGAGGGAATAGCCCACACATGTCTATGAAATAGCTTTGGAGTTGATTGTCCCATTACTTTTGGTCCCTTTAAAAAGTGGGAGGCACATATAGAAACCGTTGTAATTCCTACACTGTTTACCTGGTTTAGATATAAATACCCTCAAATTAAAGATCAAAGTCTGCAGTTAAAGCACATCTTGTTAGTTTCATTTCAATCCATTGTGGTGGTGTATAGAGCCCAAAGAATGAGAATTGTGTCGATGTCCCAATATTTATGGACCTGACTGTATATTGTTGCACAAAAGTAAAACATAGATTTTGCATTATTATGGCTAACTTAAAAAATTAAAAGTGGCAGCACCACCAGGATTTCTGTTAATGAAGAGTTTATTTACTCAATAGTTTGGACAATGTTTTAGTGCTATTTGGACATTTATCAAGCTTCAATCAAAGACAAACATTCTCTGTGCTATTGGGTGAATAAAGTCTTCAGAAGCAGATATCCTGGTAGTGCCATAACTTTTTCTTTTTATAGTCCTCTTTTCCTACAGATATCCTCAAGCATCAGTGATATAGGTTAAATGAAGCCAAAAAGTCCTGCACTGTAATTGAAGTACAGTTAATCATCTATTGGGAACACTGGAAATATAGAGGTATAGAACAACAGTACAGGAGCTTGGGCACATTATATCTCCCTTCAAAAGTTCAAGCTCCTCCCTCTCCATAAGCATTCGGGACTTCAGTATTTTTAAACTGCTCGCTTGAGCTGGGACTTTTTTAATGGCCGCCATGCTGACACCACCCCAGTTGCAATAACTGTATGATGCCTGTGGGGATCCCTGTGCCTCCAGTGTCATTGGCGACTGGCACCAGACCGCACACCGGAGGCGCAGCTTACACGCGAGTGGCTCCACTCTCCTGGAGCTGGCCTTAAGCTGCTGTGGCCTGCATAGGTGGAGAGGCTGTGAAGTCCCTGGTGCTAGGGGGAGTTTCATGTGGGGACTGCCTCTTGTGGCAGCTCTGTCCTATGTACAGGGAGTCAGATGGGCCATCCTTATGCAGCCATACCTTTGGTGCTGGGCTCTGAGTGGAGGTGCTTTATCTATTCATCACCTCCTCCTTGTCAGGCTTCACTCATTGAAGCAAAGCCCACAATCAAAGAGACTGCAGCAGCTCCTTCTTCCCTGTTTTGCAGATACACATCCACATTGGTTTGGGTACCGTAGCTTCCCCCTCTCTCCCATGGCTTGGCTTGGAGGAGGGTGCCATATGAACTTGTGCACAGTCTGGAGTGAATGCCCATATGCATGACTAGCGGCAGTGCCAACACATAGGGGCTCCCACTGAGATGGTAGAGCTAGTTCCTTTTCCCAGTCTATTACAGAGCTTATGCAGCTCATCACACATCCCAGGGAGCACAGCAGGGATTCCTCCTCCTCCACTCCTCCCATGGGAGCATTTGGGGGTGACACTTCCTCCCCTGGGGATCTCTACCAGGGGCGTTCAGGCCCTTTCTTTGCAGCAACTGATGAGCTGGCTTTGGGCTCAATGCCTATTAAAGTTGGTCCAGGGTCTGGTCAAGGTTTTATCTTCCTAGGAAAGGATCATGGAAACGTCCAAAGTGTTGGCAATCGTAAGCCTCCGGATTCCAGCAGTTCTTCTGTCTTGGTGGGGGTCAGAATCTGAACTTCCCTCCCTGGAGGAAGGTTTAGTGGCTTGGGACTCTGACGCTAAGTTTTATTATTGTTTACTTCCCCTCGGTTGCAAACCTGTTATATGAAGTGTGGACCAATCCTGATTGTAGGTTTCAGGTCTCCTGCAGGTTGGAGTCTCTATCTTCTTTCTAGTGATAATACAATGAAATGTGAGACTCTGCCTATTGATCCTATCGCTCACGCCAATCTAAGACAACCACCACTCTGATTCTGAATGCTGATCTCTTAATAGCATGGATAGGAAAATTGAGGTCATACTCAATTCAGTTTACAGTCTATTTACAAAGTGGCAGAGGCCCCTCTTCCAACTTGGCTTTGGCTTGGGTCAATAAGGCAGTCGAGAGGTGGTCTGAGCAGTTGGCATAGGGTTTGCTGTCTGGTAGACCCTGATCAGAATTCTCATCTGTGAAGTGTTCATATATCTGGGGACTCCACCACCAATATGGAGCTCATTGGGGCTAGGATTTCAGCCTCTGCATGCCCTCTGGATTAGGGCTTGGAGATAGAAGTGGAGTTCAAATTACTATGGAGTCCCTGCCCTGCTCTGGAGAGGTCTTGTTTTATCCAGAACTGGATTAGATTATTCCATGGTCACAGGGAGAAAGCTCTATTCTCCTTGTTAATGCCCCAGGCCAAAGGGCCCTTGGTTTAGTTCAGTCAAGACAAGGGGTTTGACCTCCAGCTCCCAAACCTTCAGACAAATAGCGTGATGGACAGGTTGCCCACTTGGGATCTCCTGTGGTGGGAAAAACCTGGGGGTGAGAAATTGTTTCCTGGGGATGCATCCTAGATCCCAAGACCCCACACAGACTGGTTTTCACCACCAGCCTTCCTGAAGACAAAAAAAAAAAAAAAGTAGTTTGCTCTATGGGAAGCCATTCAGTCTTTGATCCAGAGAGGAATAGTTGTTCCAGTTCTTGAAAAGCAAAAGTGATTTGAGGTTGTACTCAAATCTCTTCTTGGATCAGAAACCAGATAGGTCCTTTCAATTCATTCTAATCCTGGAATCCCTGAACATCCAGCTACGGGTGACGAAGGTCAATATGGTGTCCTTGAGGTCTGTCGTCAGCAGCATGGAGAAGGGCGAGATTATGGTGTTCATGACATCAAGGACACGTACATTTATGTTCCAGTCTGGGAGAGACACCAGTGCCTCCTCAGATTTAGTGTACAGTTCAATCATTTACAGAGCTGAGGGTGTTCACCAAGATCATAGCAGTGATGACTGCCCTACTAAGATCCAGGGAGATGACTGTCATTCACAACCTGGATGATATATCGAAAAGGCAGTCTCCCCGACTTTGCTGCAAGCACGTTAGACAGATGGCCCATGCCTTAGAACAGGTGTAGGCAACCCCCGGCACGCGTGCCAGGTGCGGCACTTGGACCACTTCATTCTGGCACTCTGCAGCTGCCTTACTAAAGCATCCAAAGATAGCCGAAATGTAACAGTTCCATTTTGATCCTCAGCTGTTTTAATGAAGCAGCTCCATGGTTCCCTTGTGGAACGAATGAGATGTGGATGTGCGTGCGAAGTCTCCAGAGAGTAAGTAAGAGGCATAATATAACTTGAGGCACAACTTTGTGGCACAATATAAACTGGGGGCACATCTATGCTGCATAACATGAATGTTTATTTGTTGGTCTCTTTACTATTAGCATTACCATGATATAAGCATGATAAAATAAGAAACACACACACACACACCACACACCACACACCACTCCTGGGCTTGACAATATTTTTTCTGGCACACTGATAGAAAAAGGTTGCCAAGTCCTGCCTTAGAATCTCACGGCTGGATCATCAACTTCAAGAAAGCCAATCCGACGACTCCTAAGCAAATGGTCTTCCTGGCATTGCTGTTTAATACCGACCAGCTTAGGGTGTTCATGAATTCCCTGTTAGTTTATAGACTGATGTCTGTTCACGTTTGCATGAAAGTCCTAGGTAAGATGATCTCCACCTTTTGAGACAGTGTAATTTGCATGATTTCGAGGGAATTCCAGTTTGAATTTATTTAGAAATGGATCAAATCATACCATCAACTTACCAGACATGTCATTAAACTGTCTCCAAGGCTGTACCAGTCACTTCTCTGGTGGATGAGAGGTAACAAACGCCACAAGAGGGGCCCCTTTCCCATCTAAGAATGGACACTGTTGTTTAGGATGCCAGCCTTCAGAGTTTTCACTCATCAATGCTTTCAGGGTCTTTGGACTCGAGAGGAATTTTAACTCCTGATAAATGTGCTAAAACTTTCAACACTCTAGTTGGAGAACACCCATTCTTGTGAGGAAAGGCCATAAAGACCCAGTCTGAGGTCACAGAGGTGGCATACCTCAATCATTAGTGTGCCCTGGCAAAGACAGAAACCAGCAAGATCATGTGATGGACAGACAAAAATGTCCCAGCTATCATGTGGAGTTCATTCCAGGGATGGAGAACTGGGAAGCAAATATTCTCAGCAGACACGTTCTTCTCCCAGTAAATGGTTCCTTCACCCAAAAGACTTATGCAGATATTGGACAGGTGGGTCAGCCAAATGTTGACATAATGGCATCTCAACTGAACTACAATGTGAAGCACTTCTGCTCCAGTTCAAGGGCTCCTAAGGTGTTATTGGTAAATCCATGTCTGTATCTTGGTACTTCCATGTGATTTACCTGTTCCCCCTGTAGCTATGCTTCCACAAGTGCAAAAGAGGTTAAAAAGAAAGGGCATTCGGGTGATTCTGATAGCACCAGACTGTTGAGAATTGCATGGTACACTGACAGTCTCAGCATGCCGTTGGGCCCATCGTGGCGGCTGCCTCTAAGAGTTGGACTACAAGTCAGGGACCTTTGCATCATTAAAGGTTAGCTCAGCTGACTTTCATGGCGTGGCTGTTGAAGCTTTGAACCTTAGAGCGATGGGCTTCCCAAACAGCATGATACAGATAATGCTCAGCTAGTATATTGTAGAGGTATAAGAGCGCCTCTCTCCTCACCACATTTATCTTATAATTACCTACCTTTTGGTACCTGTTGAAAGTATAGCAGTTAAAAGGGGGTTTCCATTCTCAGAATGTTATTTGGGGGACATGTTACAATACAAATTTCTGAAAATGTGGAGATACCCTTTAAAATAAATACAAAAGTTGGTTCAATTGGATCCTCTTCTGTTAAATGAGCCTTCCCAGCTTTTACTGACTGAGAGCTTCCACTTAGTGCAGCTCCAGGAAGTTCATGTTACAGTTTCTTCTGTTCTATAGCACCCAGACATATTTTTGATCTCCACTTTAAAATGGTTGCAGAGGGACCAATAAGAAGCTGAAATCTTTGTGATTGCAGCTTGCTATTGGTCTACGTTGTCACATTGTCCTCTGCCTACTTCATAGAACCCAGGCTGGGGCTATGATAGGAACCATGGAGACCCCAAAAAAGGAAGCATGGAGCAGCCCTGGTGTAACACTCTACACTTCAACAAAAGCATTGTTTTACTGTTTCTTCTAGTACCAACAAGAAAATAAAGAGAATCTTAAACATGTAATAAAATAGGTTTCCTTAGCTTGGTCTTCCATGAAAAATGTTCAAAATTCTAGTAACAATATTACATGAGACTTCATATCCTCCTTGTATCAGAAGAATTGCGTAGAGTAGCCCTTACAAGATAAATGGTGCTTTACTCAAACCTTGGCTCACACCTGAAGGCTATCTTGATTTGTTAAGAATTTCTTTAGAGTCTGAATGCTTTGCCCTTCTTCTACAACCTCTTCTTCATGGTCAAGGAGTGTATGTATGTAGCATTACTGGATAAGCTTTCCTGTTTCTTTATCTAAGGTCCTGTTTGACCTGCTCTTGCCTTGTGGTCTGTTATCAAGATGTGAGCTGTCCATCTCTCTGTGGATGGGTAGATGTACAAAGCTATGACAGGTAGATCTGGTCAGTGTGTGTAAGCCTCCCCTTCTTCTCCTCAGTTTTACAAACTGTGTAGCTAGTCCTGACATAGAGATACTAACCTCATGTCACATTACACAAAAATACAATATGTCTTCAACATATGTAATAAAATGTGTATGATTACATATGTATAAATGTATATATAGTACATGCATATGTATATTATTTGATGTATTTTTCACTATTAAACACTATGTAACCATTGCATTACACTTGGATAGGGTGATTTATATCGACCTTCCTCTGAATGCGACTTTAAACACCAATGCCTGCTTTTGACAGCATGTGAAATGATAAAGATGAAGTGCTAAATGCTACAGAAGGCAGCACATGATTAATTTGTGGCTGCAAATCATATTCAATCAGACACTGACTTCTCTGCCACTTAATATTCCCTGTCTTTCAAACTTCACCTAGATAATTACTGTGAAAAGCTATGACTGGCATTTAAAACAAGAGAAGGGAAGTAAAGGTGGGGCTTTATAAAAGGACTGTAAAGAAAAAAAACCTCAATACTCTGAGGGGTATATTTACTAAACTGCGGGTTTGAGAAAGCGGAGATGTTGCCTATAGCAACCAATCAGATTCTAGTTTTCATTTATTTAGTACATTCTACAAAATGACAGCTAGAATCTGATTGGTTGCTATAGGCAACAGCTCCACTTTTTCAAACCTGCAATTTAGTAAATATACCACTGAATCTCAAAACTACAACTTCTCCATCTTCAGTTTCCTGAAAATCACCCTGTCAATGTATGCAGGTATTTTATTTGATGTGAATCTATTATAATATCAAGTCTACATCATATATTATCCAGTCATTATCTCTAAAATATAACACAAGTATTGAAGTTTTACATTTACTCTCAGTTTTGTGATGAAGCTCTATCTGCTGATTATTTGAAGCTCACCATCAGTCAGACCCAACTCATGTCATTGACATCAGGATTAAGCAGTTAAGACACACAGGCTCTATATGTATAATACTATATTATAAACACATAAATACAGTAAGAAATAGAAATACTAATTTTCCACATTTTATTAAAAATAAAGTGCTGTAATAAAAAACAAATGTACATATAGGTAAGTCAAAACGGGGCAGCAGACTTTGTACTAAAGGACACAGCTACTCCACAGACTGACAAAGGGTTTGGCACAGAAAAGCTGAACATTAATATTTACAACAGATGCATGCATTGTGATAAGGTGCACAGTTTATTATTTCTGCTACCACAGGTAAGATTACGTCCGAGTTCCTAGTGGTCCTCTTTACTCCTTGTAGTACCGGTAAATCCCTGTCAAGTGGTGCCACCTTATTGTACACACCAAACCCTTCTGTCTGGTTCACAGCATTGTAGAACTGGTAATTAACATTTACACAACAGGTAGTATTTGAACATTTGTGTCTGAGACACAGAGTACCTTTAGTTTTAGCTACAGGAGTTCACTTTTGTGCCTTACATCAGAAGTTACTGATATAATACTGTACATTCATTCAAAGACACCCCAACATTGAGCAATGCTCTGTTGCTGTGTACAAAGTCTGGCTGTACTTAATGTGCATGTTCTCCAACGTAGAGACCGGAAACTTGCACCATTAGGGGATGTCCTGCACTGAGGTCTATAAGCGTTTGTTCTCTGGCATGATTAGGAGAGTTGTAGCCCTATTACACGGCTGGGGTACAGTGGTGCTTTATAATAAAGACCTAGGGTAGTGTTGCCTTTTGCTTAATTCCAAATAAATGGCCCACTGAGAATGTATACCTCATCAAGGATACCAGTTTCACAGCTGGTTGTATATTTAAATGACAGTAGTGTGGATAGTCTGCACACAGATATCCTTCTGAGAACTCTTCAACAAATACACATTTTTATGCTACATACAGTAGTCTGAGAACTACTTTTGGTGTACTGAGATTAGGCTGAGCAGTGTTTCTGTAAAACAAAGGCTTAATTCATGGCACTCTAACATTGTAGTGCGTGTGCTTGTAGTAGATAAATTCTTCTTATAGACAATCAGTATCTCTTCTTAGCAGAGAGGTAATGCTCATCTTCCATAACATCCTTATTATTGGATATAACATGATGCTAATCTTATGCTAGCAATGAGCGTAGGATGTATTCCATCTTTATATGTGTTAACAGAGGTTCAGAAAATGAAGGCACTAGGAAAACTCTAAGGCGTGACAGGCAAGTGGTGACCGTAGCATTTGACTTACATAGAACAATGCTTTTTCCGCACTAACCGTTTGTAGAAATGATATACGATGTTTTTAGAAAACATATTGGGGAAATCAATTCCTATTAACAGAACACAGCCTATATACACATTCTTGAACAAATGAAAATAAAAATCCCATTACAAACTGAAAACAGTCCATGTACAGTATTTACAGCTCCAAAAACCAAAGCTATGTACTGTAATTTATCAGCTGACTTATAAATTAAAGAATACACTTGTGTACCGTTTACACTTTAGGCAGATTATAGCTGGTTGTAGGCATCATTAACACCAATTCCTGGTTTCACATTTTAAAGAAGCAAAAAAAAAAGGTAAAAAAATACAAATGAATATGGTTTAAGAAAAATGTTTCTGAACATAAATGATCATCAGCAGTATATGCAACACAAGTGTCCATGAGATGGTAGTTTGTGATAAATCCTCTGTATGAACATTAAAGTTTGTTATACTCCTGTTTGGTGAAGTGTTGTCATGTAGATTATTACCACCTGCAAGTAAGTGAACTAATTAAACTCCAAACACCCTTATTTGTGGCTTCAGTATCATGCCACATTGTGATTGTGCTTGTTTTTGTAGAAAAATGTTTAGCCGACACACCACGTTTATAAATCTTTGACCAGAAAGGGCATGTATAAGTCTTCTCAGTGACCTGCAACATCTGCACTGGTATCACAATATTCTACCCAACATCGACAAGAACTTTAGGAACTCGTTTTGTGCTCAGTTTTCTCTTCTGTTCCATATCCGATACTGAAGACCACCATTTGTGCAGGAACGCCATCAGTATCTACCCACTGTGTGCAAATTACCTAAGAGATTGTCCTTACAGTTTACCAGATGACAGGTGAAATGGAAATGTGTAGCACAAGTGTGCATGTGTTTCCAAACACAATTGTTCTTCTGGACGCCATGACGATGATTGTAACAGAAGATGATATATTATCATTTCCACAATGTACACTTTTACACTGTCTGCACATAGAAGCTATCCATGGATATAGGTAGCCCGGGTTGACAATCAAATGTTGACCATCTTCATAATCCAAGTTGCATGCACACACAAAATATTTAAGGAACAGAAAGGCATGTTGAGTAGTTTCTTGTGGTCCCCTTAGTGGTTTGTAAGCACAGGAATGCTTATCTTATTTACCAGTTTCTCATACCACAGAATCTCTTATTTCTGACCCCAGTCGTACTCTGGGTCTTGGGCATGCTTGACAAACCTCTACGAAAGTGTCCTTTACGTTTAGAGGCCTTTTCTCAGACTCTGAAACAATTTTACTAGCAAGCAAAGGATCATGAACAGGAGTGCTGATTATATAGTTGTCATTTAGAGTCTGATAACCTTTATGATCAGCTTGTGAGACAGGAGCACTCGTCCCATTTAAAGGCAAACTTTCTGCTGGTTTGCCATTTTTACGTGGCTTGGTTTGCTTGTCGGAATGTTCTACTGGCTTCAAAATAGACTTCATTCCTTTCCGATGTCTATACAAGAGGAACGATACTAGAATGACCAGTACCACCCCAAAAAGACCAGACATTATTATAAATTCAATCCAGTAGGATTTTCCTAATTGCTTTTCATAGTGACTCTGAGAAGTTAAAACCGAATTTGAGGAGTTGAAAGGATTGTCAATGGCACCAACAGGGTGAAAGACCGTCTGAGTCCTCTGAGTTGTTGCTTTTATGATGCCATCTGTCTCCACACAATACTTGACCATCAATTTCTTGAAGCCGTCCTCTTCTGACCAGCATTCATACGTTCCTAGCCTTTCTGGGACACTTACAAGGATCAGGTTTCCCATTTCCAAAACATAATAAGAAGAGTCAATCTCTCTCCCATTGTGGAGCCACTGACGAGACGCTAAGTTGGATAATAGGTTGCACGGCAAAGTAGTAGTATTATTCGACTTCAGCACAATCTTCTTACATTCTGGCGCTTATGTGAAGAGACAGAAAAAGATATATAGATATATTGAATGAATGAGCAGGTAATGATTACTTATTTTGCAACATCATTTTCTCATATTCTACTTATGCTGATGGGACGGTTCCTGTTAAAGTAATTAAAAAATACAGGTACATTCTGAGAGGGGACCTATAAGACATAATGCAGGGTCATGTCTGGTCTACTGACCATCAATAGTAAAGCCTAGTGCTCTTTGTTTGCAAGCAAAAAAATAAATCACAACAAAATGCTAGTGAGGAGGTTCAACCCTCACACCAACAGCCACTACTGTCATGCACTAATGCAACATGTCTACACTTCAGAGTAAAAGCTGAGCAAATGCAGTAGTTTAATGTACAGCGATGAAGTGTGTTATGGCCATGTGTAGTATATATAGGTTATATTATTGGTTGATGGATACCAGCGCTAAACAGAGGTTATAATTGAACCTGTTCCGTTTACTACTTACCATTTGATATATTAACACGCCCTTTGTGTCCTGTGCTGTTGACCTGCTGGCAAAGATCAGTATTTGCATTTTCTATATCTTGGAGCCAATGTCTGAAACACAAGACCAAAGCAATCAATCTACTATATGTGCAACCTTCCTCAATGCTTGTTAACAGCTGACATAATGTACACTCACTGGGCGCTTGGGTCATGTGTGTGATGATGGTGGACACTGTGGCAGCTTCTCTTGTTCCATGCGCAGTAGGGATCACGTGAAAGGATGCACTCCCCACAGCTCGTGTACATACTGCAGTTTGAGACAGGGACTTGTGTCACCATGGAGTCTGATGAGGCATAAAGTAGACCCTGTAAAAAGGAAAAAAAAAATAGCATTCTCGTAAGCTACAAATACAACATAATCACTGTATTCGCAGTCAAGCGTATGTCCCCTTAATTACTCGGTAGGACATGGTTAATATTACTGGAAATGTCCATTAATCTGGTAATTAGTAGTACATTTCTATACTGCACATACACAAAAAGGTGAGTAGACTGTGGTATGGCAACCAGATGCTGACAGAGCATGCTGGAACTTGTGGTTCTCCAGTTGTGGAACTACATTTCCAAAGCTTGATCTACATTACACATTAAACTGCACACTATATTGCACTGCTGAATGACCTCTCAGAGCTGCATTGGCAGACACCTACACGTATCTCCTCTCTCCATTGTTCAGCTGTTGCGGTCTCTGAATGCGGCCACTGGGGCCGAACAAAGTTGCGTACATCTCGTGCCTGTCAGTGTGATTGTACCACAGTGAGCAGGTTAATGAGCAAAATGACCTTCATTGAGTTCTGGTATCAGAACCAGTGAAAAAAAAAGGTTATTAAGTATAGAATGGCTAATACGTATGTTATGTTACACCACCCACCAGATACAAGGCCAACTCAATGTGTTCTTACCTTGCTGTGATCCAGCAGCAGCTCTAGAACTGGTTCAGCACTTGGAAACAGTTTGATCTCTTCAATAACGTGGACCTTCTTATTTACACTGACAGCCTTGTGCAGTCTCCCATCATCTGCAGATTAACATAATATTAGTAGCAGCACTGACATTCACAACTCTGTAATCAACTTTAAAGTAAACGTAAGCAACAGCTATTGTCCGCTGTTATCAATCATTTTAAGGTATCAGAAATGATAATCCATAGATTTATTGACAGCACATTTGATATTCATAGAAAAAAGACATCTCTCTATGAAGCGAGACTTATTTTCTTATCTTACATATATTACTTCAAACAAACTTCAGAAAATATTACATATATTTATGACTGTAAATCTTTTATAAAAAGCAATTTACGGTTTAGTGGTCCTTAAATATTTTTACATTGCAATAGTAACAAAAATGATCAGCACACATAAAGGCTCAATACCATACAAAGTAAAGAGATATATACACATACGTCCTGCACACACATACACACACTAGTGTGCACATCTTCTGTCAATACGGTCTGCAGAAATGTGTTTATAGCATATTATATGTATAAGAGCACATTGCTTGTTTCATCAGACATGCATGAAGGATTCACAATAGACAATAACACCACCACCTGTTTTCAAAAACATTTGTTGTGACTGAGGTTTTTCCCAGCAATAGAATCTTGATTTAATCTGCAACACGAACCCTATTTTAAATACATGGTTATCTCATTAATCATTTACTTTGAACCCATTTTCTAAAGTTTCTCCCTGGCACCTTGACTCCCTTATTTTGATCCTGTGCATAGCTATTTGGCTATTGGCAAGAGGTTGCCTATTTCTTTTGTGACATGATATGAACACTGGATCCTAAAACTTGCCTCTTAGAAATCTTGAAGACTATACACCACATCCTTTCGTTACTGCATGAACTACATGTTTATGATTTAAACGTCCTCACCGTCAGGTGGCTTGGCTCCTCACCTGACCTCCTGACTCAATCAAACCAGCTTCCATATAGACAGATTATTTTTACATACTGAGACTAAAGTCCTAGCTTCATACTATGAGATTTTCTCTTCTCCCTCACACACAAGGTAACTAATGACCATCGATACAAGTAAAAGTGAGAAGTCATTGGTGACAGAAGAAAGTTACAGAGATAACAGTGGTAACACATTTAAACATAAGTAATAACAATTATATACCATTTCAATGATCATGACCCTTTCAAATTTTAACTACTAACATTGTTCCCTAAAGGGACCTAAAAACTTGTCCTGCAGAAGCAAGAGCAGACACTATTATAACGGTTTTTGCCGGATATATACACATTTCTGTTTCTATAACTTTATAGCCCATTACCTGTTCCCAGGAACATGACATCGTAGGTCTTCTTCAGACCTCTGACTCTCTGCACACTGATCTGCTGATAGCGTATCTGAGTCTGCAGGAGCAATGGCTGACTGCGCACCGGACTGTCCATCAGGAAATGATCTTTGATAAAGTTTAATACTCGGTCAGGCATTTGAAGCGAGGAATTTATTTTCAAGCTCCTTGCTTTGTTGGTAATGCACTGTTAGGATAAAAAAAAAACATGGATCCGATTAAGTTTTCCTACACTTTCCCCAGTAGAGGGCAGTATTAACACATTATACTGAGAAAGTGGCAAGTATGCTCACACATTTAGCATTTTTCTTGAACATGACAGTAAAAAGGAACAGTGTCTGGTCACATATAATTGCTCTCGCATTAACTGAACCAGTAAAAACCTCCATACATGGTTTTCTGGAGTCTGTTATGAAGACATATTAGGTACCATTAGATGACATTACATAAGCCAGGAATGGGCTTTAAATGAATTTCTGCTAGCAAAAGAACCACAGTTAAGCTAGTACCTATCTGCTGATGGATTACATATTTCCAGGTTAAGGCAATAGCAGCTATTTCAGTCTTGTTACAGATATTCTCAGGCATTCTCAATACTTACAGCTCCAGGTCGCGGCTCTGGGACCGGATGTGTATAAGTGCTCCACTGCCGAGACTCGCGGTTCACCTCCTTATAGAGGCCATTGAAAGCCTTCTGTACGTCCTGCATGGAGAAGACACACACAGCAGAGCTGCCCACACCTCCCTTGTTCCTGGAGAGAAAGGTACATTTATATAAGAGAAGTGGTCCCATGGAACTTCCACATACCTACCGTTCCAGAACAGACTCTTATTTGAAAGTTACAGGAAACATTAGACATCTTCTCCACTTAGGCCAACTGCCTTTAATTATAATGATCTCATATAAACCAAGTCCTTTTAATGGTCAGGCCCTCAAGCCTGGGACACACAAGTAGGATAAAGTTGTCATTAAGAAATAAAGAAAGTCTGAAATCTACAATACAATAGAGGACTCTAACGAACGATAAAAAAGTGTTCATGGTCAAGTCACAATGACACATCGGGGGTATACTAATAAGTTCCTACGTACCACTGGGAAGTAAAGACCCCGTAGAAAATGGTATTCATCCAATTATCCTCCCCTGGAGTCAGTACAAACATGTCCTTAAGTACATTGAAGGGGAAATTATCTTCTGGGCGAGTACACAGAAGCGTTGCTTTCAGGAATGTGGTCCACTTCTTCTGCAAGACACGCTCCCCACCAAGGTCACCCTGGGAGAGGAACAAGAAGATGGCATCACAGAGAACAATGGAAACAAAGTAACAGTTTTATTTATCTAATAAAGTGCACCTTGAAATGTACAGCAAATGGCAGGAATAAGCACATGTACAGCCTGATATTAACATCAAGACAAAGAATGGAAATTACACTTTAAGTGAATCTCAGGCAGAACAACACAGAAGCCTTTCAGGGGGAGATGTATTCCTTCTGCACATATACAAGACACAATATCCAACAAATAGGCAGTGGGATGTTGCAACTATTTTCCAGGCTAAGGGCAGCCTGACATGGTGTTGAAATGGGAATGTGGTGCGGGCTGCTTACCGATGTTCCATCAAATTTAAAATTCTGTTGGCATATATTGAGCATCACAATATTTGATTTGCTGCAGTAAAACATGCAAGACCATGCCAACATTTTCATTTCTGCCAATAGTCTAGTAAAGAAGGCATTAGCAGCAGCATGACCAGTCTAAGCGTCTAAAAACATTTTAACATGAATGGTGGACATTTCCCTAAAGTGCCTTCATAAAATGCATAAAGATCATTTATACATGACAACAAAGTCAATAATTGGCGGTCAGTGGAACATTAAGCCTAGGCACACAAGCTAAGAAATAAGAAATAGCTATTATAAATTTGTGAAACCAAATATATTTCAGCTATGGCTTTGTTCATGGGGATGAAAGTTTTTCCTATGCCCACCACACTTGTATCGCCAGGACAGGTCAGTTACATATTCCACAAGGCTACAAAGCACGGCTACATACAATATTAAACATATTTACATTTACATATTAACTTTAAGTGGCAAGAAATAAGGTAATTTGGAATATTTTAATGCCTAAACAGTAAAAATCTCTCTATAACATTAAAAAGTATACATATCAATAAATAGTTATGCATCACCAGCATGCATTAAATTATTAGTAAAATATTAGGGACATGTGTCCTGGTTTTTCAAGGATAGTCCCAGGTTTTGTCACTGGAAATATTTAACCTTAAAAGCTTATTTTCCCAGAATGCAGGCTAATTATGCACCTGAATTTTAATTAAAGGCTCTCTAACCCCATTTAAAAGGGAAATACTGTTCCCGTATAACTTCCTAATTGAGATGTAAAAGAAATATAGGGAAATAAATTGTATAGAAAAGTTCTCTGTTTGCTCTGTGGCAGTGAATTAAGACAACTCTTTTGAACCATCGCCATTGTTCTTGTTGTCTTCAAGATAAGAACACCTCCTATATATGTGCTAAGAATTCCCACCCTCACCTCTGTCTCCAAGATAACCTTCCTATATTTTCACATTAACTTGCCTGCGCAAAGCAAAAAAAGAAAGAAAGATTGTAGTCTTTTAAATAGTGGTCATAGACATTTACACCCATTGTGCTCTATCTGTCACAAGATAAAAGCCACGGGTAACGTTTATGAACAAAGTAAACTTTGGTACATGATAGTCTCTATTTTCTGTTTCACCTCATATACATTCTTTGTCAGGACACATTTAGAGATTTACCAGGATTGGCACTTACAACCCAGCCATAAAACATTTATCATCCTCACCTTGCACACTCGGGCAATACGAGAAAGTTTAGGATTATCAAAGTAATCTAACTCATTTCCGGTCTCCGTGAAGAAGAAATAGATTTTATCATCATCGCCTATGGGGTTCCCTTTAGGAAGACTCTCTTGTATATAAGCCAGGCCAACAAAATCTGGGTCTGCAATGACAATATACAGGGTAATGAGTTTAATAACAGGTCTTCTGCATAGTTAATCAACATAAATACACACCCCAGGCTGATTAATAATCCAGCAATGCTTTTATTTGCATACAGGATACTACCCACCCTGAACATTCCCACAACACTCCTCCTCTGTTATAACAATTTAGTGCAATTATATTTGAATGTAATAAAACCGAATGCCTGTTCCTTCTAGACGCTATAAAATGTTCTGGTTTATAAGCCAAGGAATTAATGCTGGTTTACTAAGACACCCCAGCATGCACTGCTTGAGCACAAGTCTCAAATGGTTGCAACATGACAGCCAAACATGTGCAACTCAAGAAGGTTTCAACCAAAGTCCCTACTGTACGTCCCACATTCTTATCAAAGAAGGAAATCAAAGACCAACCTTGGAGCCAGTTCAAGGACAGCTCAGTCTTCAGAGAATTCTTGCCATCTTGACTTTTGAAAATGATGGGCTCGCTTGCTTGGAAGCCAGTGATCGTGCCACCATACATGTCCCCATCTGGTAGCAAGATAAAAGCACTGGATGAGCGCCAACAAAAAGCAGCAAAGAAACATATATAATGTACAGACACTCCAATGGGCTTGCATGAGGCTGTACTCACCAACCATGATAGTGGGTGACTTATATACAGGATCAAAAGGAAATCGGTTCCTTCCTTCTTCCATGGTTAAGCTCCCGTCCGAGTCCGTTTCGAAAGTAAAATCATGGATTTTCTGGAATTGAACGTGAAAAACGAATTATTCCATTCTTGTACGGTGGTCATACGTGAGCATGTTTACTGCACACAAGAAAACACCTGTTACAGCAAGCAGACTAGGACAACACAATCATGACATTACAGTCAACTGTGGACCATTCTTTACAGGGCCTCAGAGTTTCCATTCAACTCTTCCCCAAAATACTGTTAATTTTGGAAACATTTATACCTTAACATAAATAATGAAAGGGAGTGGATTTTGGCACCGTATTTCTACAGGTATTTCTACCAAACATTTGAAGGTAATTACTTTCATATTCACTGAATAATTAACGTCCCTAAATCACGGAGCTACACATATCAGAACATGCAAAGTATAAATAAGCTTATGTGCCAATATAATTGTATGAGACAAAACTACATGTTGAGTATTGCAGTTCTAACCTTTCTTTAACTAACTGTAAATATACTAAAAGATTGCTATGTATCCCCCGTCTTGGGCTCTGCGCACAGATGTTGATGTCCGTATGATTGGTTTCAGTGCAGGGAACTATGAGGCAGGCAGCAGTTGTATGCGTGTGTGCCCGCTTATAGTGATTACACATTTTCATGGGTACCCTTGGGTATCATTACATCTGTGCACAGACATTCCCATTTATCGTTTCAGTCAGGAGCAGTTGGCATGTGTATAAATATTGGTATAGTGAATAATTGGAAGGGACGCGGCAGACTAACTGATGCATTTTCAGCTGCTGCATAGATATGTTGGTTAACTCTGTACATACTAGTGTCTGGTAATTAAATGGATGAAATGAGAAATGTCTCATGTATAAGGGTGAACATTAATAGATGGAGAGGTCTGAGAGGTGTGGTACAAGCATGGATGGCAGATTGTGGGTGATGAACACACTGGGATGATAATAAGCATTGATACAACGGATGGTAATAAGCATTAATACAACAGTCACTACAATAACCCTGGGCTCAGTCTATATACAGACACCAGTGTCAGCCTGTGGCCTGCATATATAACACATTTGTTCAGTTATGGAACATGACAGAATCCTCTCAGCGTACACAATGAAAGCTAACCGTACACATAACGAATCAGGAAATTTCATTATACAAGCCGGAGGCCACTCAGGCTAATTACCGTGTTACTGTGAGATGTAAATTGATATTGCTGCTCCTCAAAATAGCGATTGTCCATTGTCAGAATGCACTTAATGGAGTAATAAAATTACCTTTTCCCCAGACAAGAAAAGTAATGGTTATAGTGAAGGGCAACCTTGTGGATTAGGGGGGAGGAAGAGTCTGCAGGGGTGTTTTGTATATATCTCTATAACATCCTGTGGGGACTATTACAATATATTGGATGTTAGGGTACTTAATACTTGATATACAAATGTTTATACCTCAATTGTTCCTGTTTTAATACACTTCCTAGAGCGTCTTTTCTTACTGTTATCCCTCTTTTAGATCTATCATACCTTGAAGTTCTATAGCTATTTGCATTTTGGAATTATGGCAGGATATAGATACTATTTTTATATGTAACAGACTGGAAAGACTAACCTTCCTACAAACCTCACCAATGTATATTTATGAACTGATCAAATGTTGTTGCCCTCACATACAGCTTCCAAATTCCCAGCACCCACCCTGTCTCAGAGCCATAATGTAAATACTCCCCCACATCTCCCTCTTCTCTTAACTACTGCCAGAGCCCTTGGGGAGAACAGTGGTATTTATTAGTAAATGTGGAAAAATCAGTCAAATAGAAAAGCATAATAAGACTATTCTTATAAAACAAGATACATGTTTTATGGATACTACCAAAATGTAGAATTATATCCACACTTGCCAACTCTCCCGGAATGTCCGGGAGACTCCCGAAATCTGAGTCGGTCTCCCGGACTCCTGGGAGAGCAGGCAAATTTCCCGCATCTGGCAAATACCTGGCCAAAATAATGTGATTTGTGGTGAATCCCGTCATTTTGGCCCCGCATCAAAACATCATTTTCGACACGGGGTTGGGGTCAAAATGATGCGATTGACTACGCCCCGCCCCCTCCTGATCTCTAGTCACGCCCCCTGTCCGGGATCTCCCGGACTTCAGCGCCTAAAAGTAGACAAGTATGATTATATCTAAGATTACATTATATAGCAAGAACTAAAAAAAAAAGAATCATGCCTTAAATGATTGAATGATTCCAGATTCTATATTTGACAACATGTTTGAAGTTATACACCCACCAGGTCTAATAATACGAGTGTAAGATATGTCATCACTACATGAGCCCAAACAAGGTGTGACACTTATGGTAATGAAGATTGCTTACGATGAAGGTGCAGTTAGGGCTAAATGCTAAGGTCCCACAGGTGTACAGGTGTGTGCTATTCAGCTGCAGGAGACTCTTCATGTAGTTCTGACATTCCCCCTGAAACAATGAACAGGATGCAAGTTACAACAGTTGCTTTCATACCAACATTGGTTATTAACTTACTCACGTATAAAATAACGCACTACATAAATTAAATTGTCTGAAGGACTCTTCCCCTCTTCCTGCTCATCATAAAATAAAGTTACAATGGGAACTCCGGGTTTTTTTTGTTTGTTTTTTGTAATGTATTTTTATTAAACAGTCCTTAAGCAAGAAGACTGACAATATTATATCATGGTGTAGTGAAGAGGTACATCACACAAATGTACAAAAACATAATTATGGCTAAAGGAGGGAAAACTGAATAAACAGTGGTCAGGTCAGAGGCATCAATCATGAAAGACCGGAGGATATTTGTAGTTATACAGAGATTGAGGGAAAGAAAAGAGTAAGTAAGGAGCTAGAGAAAGGAGGAGGAGATGAGGGTAGAGAAGACAAGGACTCAGAAAGAATGGAGAAGGTAAGCAGGTAGAAAGGAGAAAGAGAGAGAAAGGACGGAGTGGCAGGATCCGTCTTTGGGAGAGATGAAGGGAGGGAGAAATGGGTGGTAGTGAGCAGGATTGATGTGTGCATCAGGAAAATGGGGAGCGGTACTGGAAGTATGACATCCATGGGTCCCAAACTCTATTAAAGGACTTGGAAGAATTATTGATGATGCTGGTCATGAATTCCATGCGGTGGATATGTCAGGGTCTGGTGATAACCGCGGTAAGGGATGGGGGAGCAGTGTGTTTACAGTCAGCAACAGTTTGACAGGTGGTGGCTGAAATAATGTGGCGGGCCAACTTATTCTGGTGTCTGGTAGCCGAAGGGAAACCCAAAGGGAGGAGAAAGAATTTCGGATCCAGCGGAAAGGAAATTTGAATTATAGACTCTAGTAGGGATTTAACATCCCCCCCAAAATGGTGTCAGGGGACACCAGTTGTAACTGAAAATCTCAGGACTACCCCCCACCACTCCCCCCTACTGCTTAGGACTCAGGAAAGCTGCCACTTTACTATCTCATACATTTACATTATCAGGGCACTCATTTTTAATATTATAAATGAAGCACTATTTTATTTAAGAACAAAAGCAGGGGGCACTATTATATTTCAATATAGGCACACTATTGACAGGCACTCTTATGGTTAAGATATTTGAATAGGGGTATTACTATATTATTATTTCCCTGGTACCGACCAGCCAGAGGTACCAAATGGGGCCCAATGGACTTAATCGTTTTTATGTTGTGGGGAAATCCCCCCTCCACCCCCAAGGATTGGCTTAAGCGTCATTGCAAAGAGTGTGTAAGATATGTTTAAAACTAGACTGTTATGTAAAACAAACCTGATCATTTTTTCCCTTGAAAACACAATTCCTCTTAGTTTTAGGCTCTGCTTCCCACGTCAGCTGGAAAAAAGAGCAAATAAGCACAGCATTACTATAAGACAAGTGACAGGACTGCTTTGTCACCCCCCAAAGAAAGTGCAGATTAAAAGTACCTACATTTGAGATGGGCATGAAGTTGGTGTTGTTCAGTGAGAACAGGGCTTCTCGTGCCCCCACGTACAACGTGCTCCCATCTGTACTCAGCAGGATAGGTGTGTAGTTACTGACTCTGTCTGCACTAAACTTCTTTACTGTCCTCTCTGGAGAATCTGTAAATGGGACAACACACAGTGGAACTAAACATATGTGTACAGAAAGAAACACACGCCTTAATATTGTACACAGAATATTGCCCAGCCATATATTCCAGTGATATATTCCATGAGACCTTTAAAATGTATCCACATGGGTCCGACATTTAACACTGTTCTAAGCTACTTTATCATGTATTCAATATTACCGTTCCTCTTGTTCAGTAGGATTGATGAAAAATGTCTTTCTTTACAATTACCATCCATTGTCTACGCACAACATCTTGTGAGCTGAACCAATTCTTAGGAGAATAGAGTCCAGGGGTGGCCAACCAGTCAGAGCCCAAGAGCCAAAAAATATCTTTAGGTACTGCAAAGAGCCAACTTTACCTTTTATATGTGTTTGTATATACATATACCTAGTATAAACATGCACATACATACCATACACACATACATTGAATGAAAATATAACATAATTTGCAATATCTTGCTAAGCAAAAAATAAAATATTTAACACTGCCAAAATGTTCAGAATAATGATAAAAGCCTCCCCACGTGCCATCAGAACTACCCAAATTCCCCATACATGCCATCAGATGTCCACCCATGCCTCTTAAATATACATCAACCTCCCCACTTGCCATGAGATCTTCCCAAATTCTCTATACATGCCATCAGACCTTCTCATATACTCCATACATGCCAATCAACCCTCGGCACATGCCCCTTCCATGCCAAATAACTTCTCCACATGCCATCAGATATACTCTGGACAACTATACTTTGTTGATGCTTCTGGCCAGGAGCCACATTTCAAAGCTCAAAGAGCCACAGGTTGACCACAGCTGATGCAGTCTATCCTTCACGTGGAAACAGTGACACCTTCCGTGAAGTGACATACTGTATTCTCATAAATATTGGTTCCTGCCATAAGAAGGTTGTATCCACTATACGGAAGCTTTAAATTCTTACCAGTGTTTTTCTACATGTAAAACATACGTCTTACTTTGTTTAATAGGTAATGTTTGATAAAACCAAGCCTATATTGCAAATCAACTTGGTTGTAGTGCTTTTCCTATGTCAGATGTGCAAGCAACATGTTGGCCTACACTTAATACTACTGTGAAGGTAACAAATAGAGAGTCATGGCTGAGCATGGAAAACGGGAAGAAACATGATAATTTATACACAGTGGAAATATATAATAATAATAATTAGAAAAAAATAAAATATAAAGCCAGCAGGAGTAAAAAAAAAACCTTCTGCAAGAGGAAAATTAGGACAAGAGTGTGTTTTGCGTGCTGGAAAAACAGTATTAATTCCCTCACCTGCACAGGCACTGCGTGAATCAGCTGATCTCTAGGAGACTAAGTGGCAAAGGACAAACTGTGTCCTTTGACTAGTTTTCCAGCTCATTAATAACCATTTATAATCACTATTAACATGTGCTAACCAACTTCCCATTTCCTATGGGCAGCCTCATAGCACATACTGCATGTGCCAGCGCATACAAAGCACACAGATCTTTGGCTCACAAACAGGATAACAAGATGTTCAGCAGCAGGACTGCTGGTTACTCCAAATCATAAGGGACACAGATTGTCTTTGTTAGTGAAATTAGACTGTAAGTGCCACAGGGTCATGGCCTGTGGTTGATTTAAAAGAATTTGATTATGTTCAATTTTACACAATGTATTAATGGAAACTAAAGCTACAACTTGCTATTTCACAAATGTATTTTAAAATATTTTAATATTATCTTTGCACACTTACAAATCTGGAACAGAAACATTTTTTACTTTCACTGTATGGAAATGATTATATGTTGATCCATCAATGTGTAAATGTCCTTCATCAGATCAGACAAACGTTTATTTTAATTTTCCTTTAACTATTGCCAACCAACTTTTACCATTGAGATATATGTATGTATGTATGTATGTATGTATGTATGTATGTATGTATGTATGAACTGGACATACTGTTTATCGTGGATAATACACGGAATGCCCTCATGTAAACAAAAAATAAGCTTGTAACAGGAGTTGGAGCACATGAGTGTTTGCGTGTGTATATATGTGGCTGGAGTGATTGTAATTGCCCCATGCCAAGAAATCTTGTCCACAAGATGCTAGGAAAGCTTAAGAAATGATAATATAATATTTGTATGTAAGCTGTGCATACGTGTCACAGTGACAGTCCTTACATTTGGCATCACCCCTCCAATATGCTGGGCTTGCCTTTGTGAAGGTGTGAAATACTGTCACTATACAACACTTATCTTCTGTTGATTCCAAAATCATCTCATCCAAACCACTAATGATCGCAATAACTTGATTTCCTTGATGTCTTAGACTGGGTTATACAAAATACTTTAATGTATTATATTAGGGTGGGTGCAATAAACTAGGATTATAAAAGATATTTACAGCAGCACAAAATCCTCAGCAGAAACACAGATCCTGCTCACAGTAAGATTACTGTGCCATCCGGCAAATTAAATGGCAAGAATTGGTTAAGAGATTGTTCTGTTTGGTGCCTGGGCCTCCCGTGAGGCACAATCTACAAATGCAGCCTGACCTTTGTCATCTTTCATGCCGCGTTTCACAACATTAGACAGCAGCCTGTTATTAGCGTTCATTAGCTTGTCTGAACAGCCTTGACATTTCCAGTTGTGACATGTCAAAGGAAAGAAAAGAAAAAAAAAACATTTGGACACATGTTCTTTGCGGTTTTGAGCATTCAGGTGCCGCTTATGTGCGACTGATTGGGATTCTCTGATAGTAGGAAAATAACCAACTTCAGTATAAAACTGTAAGAAAACTTAAATGTTGTTTGTGCAAAGATTAGACTCATGGAACAGGCTGTATAAAACAGTTATAATAAGCATTGAGATATCATTATCCTGCACATACAACATGCTGATCAGAGGTCTGCAACCTACAACAACAGGACTTGTAGCTCCACAACAAGATAGCTAACTCCTGCTAGTGATAGTGCTGACTTTGGCTGAGATAAATGGGGAATCTATAGGAAATGGCAATCATCTAGGTAAGAACATAATTAGTCCCCATACTGATAGAGGACATTTGTATGGCTAAATGAACTACAGCCTTTGGAGCCAAATTATTTAGCTCTGATTGACATGCAGCAAATGCAAAACGTTATACTTGTATAGGGCAAAAGTCAACCTGTAGCCATTAAAACATTTACTTAGTATTTATTTTATACATCCATAAAAAGCTAATATTATCCACAAGTGACAAATGCCATAATATAGACAACTTGGCCAGAAAAGTTGATGGACAGGTCCAGCTGTTAGTGGCTCTGTATGGACCACCTCCAAACCACACAGGAGCTTGTTGGATTATTCTGGGATACTGCTTTTCCACTGGGGACACCCACATAGTGATATTGTGGCAACTGGAAAATATAATTGGTAGAATCCTGTGCGGCCAGGGCTAGAGCATTAAAGGACTCAGCAGAGACTTTCGGAGTCTAAAATGACTGATAGAGGACAAAGGCTTGTAGTCAGGCAAATAAGATAATAGTGTGTGAAGTATCTTAGGCTAGGTATACAGTACAGTGTGTTCAGCCAATGGTTGGGTCTATCGGACGATAAACAACTCTTCAGACCAATATCGCCTTAGTGTGTACAGAGAAATGATGACCAAAGCCACTGAAATTGTTGATCGAGATTCTCGTTCAGCAATGCAACAGCATTGTTTCAATTCTGCAGTGTGTATACACTCTACAGAATTGGAACGACAGATGAGGGGAGGGACAGGCACACATACTTTGTAATGCAGCCCAAGTGCATGGAGGTGGATCCCTGCTGAACGACAGTCTTACAGACAGCCGATGGTTAATGAAGAGCACAGATCTGAAGGTGGCATGCTTACCAGGATACTTTTTTCCTGTCGTTTGTAAATTGCTTATCGTTTATGTTTTGCTACAGTGTGTACCTAGCCTAATAGTTTCTACAGTCAGGTATATCGATATTTACATATACGGTTGCAAACATTATAACATCAATTTCAACTGTGCCTGTTGCAATTTTGCCTTCAGATCTTTCTTCCATGTCAACTTACACAGCCCTGGAGTTCTACATCTGTTTTGCAAGTGTGCATCACATTTGTTCTGAATTTAAGTTAATTAGAACAAGAATACTTCAGTTGTGGTTTAAGTTGGAAAAGCAACACAGGAAGACTTCTGTACCTCAATCCTTATTGATTCAGCAATTAAACAAAATTACAGCCCACACTGCTTTGAATTTGACTGCGTTGTTTGGGCTTTCTAAAAACATCTGCAATTATCTGCATGGAAGTAGAGGTAGGCACACAAGGATAACATTGGGCTTTCTGTAACTACATTGGCATATAAAAGGGGTCTATAACATGAGGTACAGGTTTCAGGAATATGTACTACATATGTACTACATAGGCAGACATATTGAATAGCACAAATGGTGTAAATGTGCTGAAACCCATTGTATCAATCATATATTGACTTTCATTACTCTAACTTGCACTTAACACGTCACTGCAAATATCTGACTGGTTGCTATATTCAGTATATTTACAGCATGTTGTAAATAGGCTATTTTGAGTGATCTCAAATGCTATTATTTTCCTCTTTAAGCTGTGACGATGGGTTTTCCAACTGATTACCAAACTGGTCTAGCAGGCTGATTAGTTGACCTTATCCTCCAAAGTATTCATTTACAAACAAGACTACTTACGAATATCTATAAAATAATATGTGAGTTTGATTATCTTATTTTACTGTGCAAACCAAGTTGCTCTATAACCTGAGAGACGCTTTGTTGTAGGAATTGCATTATAAAGAAGGATTCTTTTGTTATAATATGGCTGCTGCCTCATTGGAGTCTACTTAGAATAGTATACCAAATAATAAGCCTGATGAACAATCAGCATCTCCAGAAGTTTGCCTTAGAACTCCAGGCAATACAACCTGGAAAATTATGGGACTGAGTTTCTCCTAAACGGCAGTAATCTCAGAGCTTCTGCTAGTTGGAGATGGGGCTTGTTGCAGAAATAAAGCAGGCCATTGAGTTATTCTTTAATCAAACACGGAATGAAATAGGGTGAATACAATTCATGCAAGGATGTTACAGTGTTTCATTCATACAAGCATTCAGCAGCTCCTTGTTCCACAGAGCCCCCACACCTATCAGTCTGGCCCAGTCTTCCAAACACTGATCGTTCTGCATCATGCAGAGCTTCAGTCACTGCAGCTTACTGTAGTGCCAATCTCTAAAATTTAACAGACCGCAGGGACACAGCCCTCACTGAAAGAGATGTGTTACTCGTTGATGCTCTACATAGTTGAACGAAATGTAATTTACAAACCGTGAAAATCCCTTCCTCTCCTGGCATCAAGGGACAAAACCTCACTGCCTTACCGATTTGCGTTGCTCTTTCAACAATCCGCTTGGAAATGTACTGTGTCCATAGTAAGGACTTCCAAACACGTTAGAGTTCAATTTTCAACTAAGTTGGAAGTATAAACTTTATTTCTTATAGAGATGTGTTTGACACCACAATCTTTCTGCATCAGTGTGACAGGAGCCTCACTTCACTGCTCACTACCCACTTTTTTGCACTATTCATATGCTAATACCGTCAAATAAGGGCCAACCGCCACTGCGTTCTAAAATGTTAATGATGTATTTCAAGTTCTAGAACGTGGCACAACCTATTGCTCATGTGTTATTGTGAACTACCAGTAAAAGAGCATTAGTAAAAACACAGCACATTTCCCACGCTTAGGTATGAATGAGTTCTCAAGACACAATCATCATTTTAATATATGAAGAACAAAGGAAAAACCCATTGTTTATTCTTAGTCTGACATCAGTGTCATTTTGTTGAACAATAAAATGGTAAAGGAATATCCCCTTCTATAATCAGCAGGATATGGCGTTACCGATGGTACTATGTGCCTTCACGTCTCTGCAAAATTCTTCCTGACTCAACTGATCGGTGCTGGCGAGGGTGCTCCCATGAAGGCACATTCCTCCATATATGGTGGTCGTGCCCAAAACTGTCAGGCTTCTGGGTTCAGATTAGAAGCTTGATTAATTCTATCCTCCAGGTGGACATTCATTTGGAGTCCAAATTTTTTCTACTCCCTATGGGGGCTACCTCGGCATCCCAACACCAGAATAAATTGATTAGGCACATTGTCTCGGCAGCTACCTGCCAAAGAGCGGCAGATTGGCGCTCGCAATCCCCTCTTCCCATACAATAAATAATTAATAGAGTTTGGCAGACTCAACGGATGGAGTATATGACTAGTATTATCCGGAATTCCTCGAAAGCTTTCACCAAGGTTTGGGACCCATGGTTATTCTACTTTCAGGCGTGCCCACCCTTTACTTAACCCAGTTCTAAAGCCTCATTTCTTTCTTGGACTTCTCTCCTTTAAACAATGGATCTAGTCACTTCTTACCTTCTTTCCTTTTCTCCCTCATTTCACACTCCTTTCCTGCTTGATACACTCTCTGTCCTTCTTCCCTTTTTCTATAAAAACCTTTGGGTCACATGATATTACTATATTTGATAGTTCAGTTGACTTAGCATTTTATGGGGCGTATTCAATTGTTTCTTCGGCCGCCGGAAAAATGAGCGCTCTAAAACTATTACCGTTTATACGCTAATATTGCGCACAAAAACCGTTAATGCGGTAGTTTACTCGCTGAATTTCGAGATGAACGGTAAATGTTTTTCCGGCGGCCGGAGGAACAATTGAATACGCCCCTTAATGTCTTACGCTGGTCGTTGACTTTATTTATTTTTTTTGACTATTATTGCTAACAGTACTCACTTTGTCAATCATTCTCTGTTGTTATCATGACCTTGCAAAAATAAAACTTTAAAAAAAAAAAAATCAGCAGGATATGACAGAAGCTCACACAGCAGCAACCTTGCCAATGATGCCAATCTAACAGCTGGAAAAAGTTTGAATGTAGACTGGACAAGTCAGGGCAGCCACAGCTTCAGTGACAACCATGAAATGCAGCTACTGCATTCAAACCTTTCCAGGCTGTTGGATTGTAGAGCTAGTGATGGTGATCATACCCTAAAGCTCAGGGGTTCCCAGGCATGGCATCTCGTACTTCTATTAGGCGTGGAAAGGGGAATTTATTTTAAAAGTATTATTGTACATGGAGTTCTCGTCTCCAGTTTTGAGGCATTGTCTGGTTTCCAGAATATTTTCTTCATAGAGTAAATATAACAAATCAAGAGCAAACAATCTGCAAATAGTTAACTCTAAAAAGGTAAAGGAATCGCTTTGCAAAAGAGCAAAATTCCTTGTCCTGTAAAATAAAAAAAAATTAAAAGAGCAAAAACAAGAATGTACTTGTGCCCTTCTCCATAAACGATCCACTCCACCTTTATTGTGTGTTTATTCAGATGGCAGATAGTGTACAACTACATGTGCTGTAGGCCTGTTCCACTGACCAGGGAATTCACGGATTTCATTTCTGTACTTCTTTCATGTTTATTCTTGCAGGAATGTGGTATCCAGACGTAATCCTCCCAAGTGTCCTGAAGAGCTTCCAGAATGCCATGTCAGCAAATGTGCCCAGTACTGTAGTTATTCAATGGGAAATAGCAGAGCAAGTGACCACAGCATAAAACAAGTCACTAAGGTGCCTCTCAGAGATTGTTATTTTACTGCTTTGTTAGTGGATAATGATGAAACAGCGGCTCCATAACAGAAAAAGAGCTTGAACATTGCAGCAAACAATAAGATTTTAGCTTTGATCAGTGAATGCTGGTAAGGAAGTTAAAAGGGCTGAATAAGAAATCCTGGTTGTCATAGCAATAGTGTTATACCTGTAAATAATACCTGCAAATGTCTGACTGGCTGTTTTCAATAATAAATATGTCTGAGCTGTATGCACCATGTTATTAGAGAAGACATCAATTGTTATCCTTTAGGTCCTTTCCTTATGAGTCACAAAAGCAGGACCAGGTGTAGTAACTTGCTCAGGTTGTCAGGGCAGTTGTGTCAGAAAAGGTGAGAGGATGTAATTATATCACTGTACTTTTCAGAAGAGTGAAGTAGAGGTATACAGTGTTCTGCATGTTCTCCCATAGTCTATTACAGCGGTTCCCACAGTGTGCGCCTCGGCTCCCAGGGGTGCCGCGGCGCTATCACAGGGGTGTCGTGGCCAGGGAAAAAACAAAACAAAAAACCTTACCAATCCCGCGGCGCCCAGGACCCAGCATCCACCTCCCTCCTCGCTTCTCACTGAATATTGGGCATGACGTCATCACGTCCGACATATTCAGTGAGCAGCAGCAGGAGAGAGGAGACGGAAGAAAGAAGACGGAAGAAATAGAAGACAGAAGGCCAAGTATGGTAAGTAAAGAAACGGAGGGGAAATGGTAACAGAAAACAGCAGGGGCAAAAGAATGAAGGAGGACACAGGTTGTGAGAATGAAGGAGGGCCCAGGGTGTGAGGGTGAAGAAGGGCCCAGTGTGTGAGGGTGAAGAAGGGCCCAGGGTGTGAGGATAAAGGGACGCACAGAGTGAGAGGATGTAGAAGGACCCAGGGTGTGAGGATGAAGAAGGGCCCAGAGTGTGAGGATGAAGGGGCGCACAGAGTGTGAGGATGAAGGGGCACACAGTGTGAGGATGAAGGAGAGGCCAGAGTGTGAGGATGAAGGGGCGCACAGAGTGTGAGGATGAACGGGCGCACAGAGTGTGAGGATGAAGGGGCGCACAGAGTGTGAGGATGAAGGGGCGTACAGAGTGTGAGGATGTAGAAGGACCCAGGGTGTGAGGATGAAGAAGGGCCCAGAGTGTGAGGATGAAGGGGCGCACAGAGTGTGAGGATGAAGGGGCGCACAGAGTGTGAGGATGAAGGGGCACACAGTGTGAGGATGAAGGAGAGCCCAGAGTGTGAGGATGAAGGGGCACACAGAGTGTGAGGATGAAGGGGCGCACAGAGTGTGAGGATGAAGGGGCTCACAGAGTGTGAGGATGAAGGGGCGCACAGAGTGTGAGGATGTAGAAGGACCCAGGGTGTGAGGATGAAGAAGGGCCCAGAGTGTGAGGATGAAGGGGCGCACAGAGTGTGAGGATGAAGGGGCACACAGAGTGTGAGGATGAAGGGGCACACAGTGTGAGGATGAAGGAGAGCCCAGAGTGTGAGGATGAAGGGGCGCACAGAGTGTGAGGATGAAGGGGCACACAGAGTGTGAGGATGAAGGAGAGCCCAGAGTGTGAGGATGAAGGGGCGCACAGAGTGTGAGGATGAAGGGGCACACAGAGTGTGAGGATGAAGGGGCGTCCAGAGTGTGAGGATGAAGGGGCGCACAGAGTGTGAGGATGAAGGGGCGCACAGAGTGTGAGGATGAAGGAGAGCCCAGAGTGTGAGGATGAAGGGGCGCACAGAGTGTGAGGATGAAGGGGCGCACAGAGTGTGAGCATGAAGGGGCACACAGAGTGTGAGGATGATGGAGGGCACAGAATGTGAGGATGAAGGGGCGCACAGAGTGTGAGGATGAAGGAAAGCCCAGAGTGTGAGGATGAAGGGGCGCACAGAGTGTGAGGATGAAGGGGCTCACAGAGTGTGAGCATGAAGGAGGGCACAGAGTGTGAGCATGAAGGAGAGCCCAGAGTGTGAGGATGAAGGGGCGCACAGAGTGTGAGGATGAAGGGGCGCACAGAGTGTGAGGATGAAGGGGCGCACAGAGTGTGAGGATGAAGGGGCGCACAGAGTGTGAGGATGAAGGGGCGCACAGAGTGTGAGGATGAAGGGGCGCACAGAGTGTGAGGATGAAGGAGAGCCCAGAGTGTGAGGATGAAGGGGCGCACAGAGTGTGAGCATGAAGGGGCGCACAGAGTGTGAGCAGGAAGGGGCACACAGAGTGTGAGGATGAAGGAGAGCCCAGAGTGTGAGGATGAAGGGGCGCACAGAGTGTGAGGATGAAGGGGCGCACAGAGTGTGAGGATGAAGGAGAGCCCAGAGTGTGAGGATGAAGGGGCGCACAGAGTGTGAGCATGAAGGGGCACACAGAGTGTGAGGATGATGGAGGGCACAGAGTGTGAGCTTGAAGGAGGGCACAGAATGTGAGGATGAAGGGGTGCACAGAGTGTGAGGATGAAGGGGCGCACAGAGTGTGAGGATGAAGGGGCGCACAGAGTGTGAGGATGAAGGGGCTCACAGAGTGTGAGCATGAAGGAGGGCACAGAATGTGAGGATGAAGGGGTGAACAGAGTGTGAGGATGAAGGGGCGCACAGAGTGTGAGGATGAAGGGGCGCACAGAGTGTGAGGATGAAGGGGCGCACAGAGTGTGAGGATGAAGGGGCGCACAGAGTGTGAGGATGAAGGGGCTCACAGAGTGTGAGCATGAAGGGGCACACAGAGTGTGAGGATGATGGAGGGCACAGAGTGTGAGCTTGAAGGAGGGCACAGAATGTGAGGATGAAGGGGTGCACAGAGTGTGAGGATGAAGGGGCGCACAGAGTGTGAGGATGAAGGGGCGCACAGAGTGTGAGGATGAAGGGGCTCACAGAGTGTGAGCATGAAGGAGGGCACAGAATGTGAGGATGAAGGGGTGAACAGAGTGTGAGGATGAAGGGGCGCACAGAGTGTGAGGATGAAGGGGCGCACAGAGTGTGAGGATGAAGGGGCGCACAGAGTGTGAGGATGAAGGGGCGCACAGAGTGTGAGGATGAAGGGGCACACAGTGTGAGGATGAAGGGGCGCACAGAGTGTGAGGATGAAGGGGCTCACAGAGTGTGAGGATGAAGGAGGGCACAGAGTGTGAGGATGAAGTTTGGGAACCACTGGTCTATTAACAACCTGAAACAATTTCAAATAGTACATTTATTTAGATGTGTTGTGTGAAAGACAAGTAATGCAGTTACCTGACAGATTTTTGTGTCAGAAAAAGTAAAACAAATAAAAGCTATATTCAGAATGACATTGCTCAATTCATAGCTGCTCGGCAATGAACCGTGTTATAAATATAGACCACGTCTTTGTTTTGATCTACTGTGTAAGATATATACCAAGAGCAAATACCATGCTTATGGTAACTGGCCAGGCTAACACTTATATAGTACGTTTACAGAACTTGGCTCTTGTGGTAATCTATTTCCCAACTACACATATAATGTGAGAGAAGACTGCTATTAGCAGCTGTTTGGTGTTCTTGGATAACCAACTTCACAAATAATCCAGCCAGGCTGTATAAAATGAAATGTATTCACCCACGCACTCACCAGCACCCGTGTGTCATAATTAACATTCAGACTGATTAGCGCATGCACCATTAGATAGAAAGATTAGAATATATGCCATAAATGTATAGGAGCAAAGTTCATTTGCTTTGCTCTGTGGAGCATGTTATGGGGCAGAGGAAAGAGCTGCAAATGAAGAAAGGGACAATTTTAACACCGGGCAGAAGGTCAACATATTCCAATCTGCTTGTGTCTTTTTGTAGATATATATTATAATTATTATTGTTTATTATATAGCATCAATTATTTTATGTGGCACTGTACAGAATATACAGTCATTGACATCAGCACAGTGGTTAGCATCGCTGCCTCACAGAGCTGGAATCATGAGTTTGATTCCAACCCGGGCCCTATATGTGTGGAATTTGTATGTTCTCGACGTGTTTTTGTGGGTTTCTTCCAGGTGCTTCGGTTTCTTCCCACTGTGCAAAAACATACTGGTAGGTTAATTGGCTTCTGACAAAATGGACTAACTATTTGCAGACTTTTTTCTGCAAAATGAAATGTATGAAGCCGAGAGCCTCATTTCAACAAATGGGGCTTTATGTAGAGTTGGTCATAATTTCCGTCTAAAATGCAGACGTAAATTGCAACAAAAAAAAATAAACAAAAATATATATACATATATATATATATATATATATATATATATATATATATATATATATATATATATATATATATATAGTTTATGGCTGGGGATACAAGCCTATACATAAAGTGTAGAGATGTAGCTTGACAGTGTTAGCATCAAATCATCATCATCATCACCATTTATTTATATAGCGCCACTAATTCCGCAGCGCTGTACAGAGAACTAACTCACATCAGTCCCTGCCCCATTCGAGCTTACAGTCTAAATTCCCTAAATTCCTTAACATACACACAGACAGACAGAGACACAGACAAATGCATTAGCATATTTGTATGCAGTACACAATACAAAACTCAAGCGAAGAGTCATATATGTATATCATATGGACAATGTTACTCATAAAAGCGAAAGTCACATTTAAAATACCATTAAATTCAAACATCCGCTTTCTTTTAAAGTCAAATGATAATCTTGTTTCCTACAGCGGTCACAATGCAAACAACAATTAAGTAGTGTGAATAAATTGTCGAGATTTAACATAACATAGCAGCCTCAGCTAAGTTTTGGATTAAGCAGTGGGAGGAGTAAAGACACATTCAGCCAATCAGATGCAACAGCCGATCATCCTCATTAATTTGAACCAGGGGTACAGCACCGGCAACAGATATGCTTCCTGACAGGTGTATCTGTGTCTGCATCCAGGTCTACATCTGTTGCATTTCTTGACCACGCCTTTACTCTACTTGGCCTACACTTGCACGGCCCTTGCCTCCACCGATCAGCCTCTATAAGCTGAAAGAGTGATATATGCAAGATGCGCCTGACTCAGTATACAGACCCAAGTCTAATTCATGCACAGCAGGGAAATATTTTATGCTGCGCACATGGACTTTGTCCAACTCTACATAAGGCTCATGATGTCCACTACTTCCATAATAACAAATAAGTAAAACATATCTAGTATGGCCTTACCATGTTAGAAAACATGACTACCATCTTTACACAAGTGTTATATGACCTGTCTACTGGCACATGTTTTACAAGATCCTGAATAGTTATATAGAACTGTATTACCCTGACTGTAACATCAATATACAAATATTACCATATTACTGTGTACAGTCCCAGACCTTGGGAGTACTCAGTACAAATAGTTCTATACAAACAATGTTTTTAAACAAGTCCAGTGATTGCAAATCATTTCACATGGAAACCAGTTTGCAGCAGTGGTTTGTAAACACCCAGAGGATACCAGGTTGTGCAGAAACATAATGGAGTCATATTCATGCCACTGTGATTAGATTACATAGAGTATTAGGTTCCCACACACATCTTGCTGTTCAGAGCTTGACATGTGAGCTTGTTAGAGCAGTCGGCAGATGAACACACGCAGAGCATCAGTGGTCATCTACCAATTGGATCAACTGAATTCAAAGATCCGACTGATCTCTACAATATCAATCTTCGGCATCAATCCCATTTTGAGGACACTTGCGTTTGGCTAGGACAATGCCTATATTTGCTGCACTACAATGTACAATCTTCTTTAACAGTCTGCTATACGCAGAAACTACCGCTGCAAACATCACTCGTATATCAATACTGTTCTGATGTTTGTTTCTGCTTATAATGAGGCCAGCCAATTCTCATCTGCCATCTAATGCAATGTTTTTACATAACCTTTACAGCAAACATCCGGTCTGTGAATAAATCACTATATTAAACGTGATCCTCAAATACTGCTCCATTCATTTACTCATTTCACTGCACATGAGCCAAGGTTTCCTATGACATTACTGGAACCAATTAAACCAGCCAGTCATTAAATATGTGAAAGGGAAATAGCTGGCTCAGAAACCGTGTTAGAAGGGGAACTTTACATTAATGGACCGAACAGAGATAAATGAGCTCTAGAACCAGTGTTCTAAGAACAGTAACGGAACATCTACCAGAATGATCACTTACAGGGAGGGATTGCCGATGTGTCAGAAAGGATCCACTTTAGAAATCTGTCAAACTGTAGTATAATATATCCTATATGGAATATCAACATTACAATTAAACAGTGCTTCTCTGTATATAAAATATTATTTAAGAAAAACCACACAACACATTTATAAAATGTTTTTGCACAATACACTGGAAGAGATATGTGTTTAACTGGTTTCATTGATTCTGCAATATGAAGGAAATGATCTGAGAATGGTCCCACCACCTACACAAAGTTAAGAGGTAATTTCCTGAGCTGAATCAAATGTTCAGCCTATCAAATCACTGAGGCATGAGGCACAGTCTCATGCCTCAGCGATGTTACTAGTCCCTAGTGAATTCATAAGGCTGAATTCTCCTGAATATTGGCTTAGCCCAGAAAAACACTGTCTCCACTATGAGTAGGTGATGGGTACACTTTCATCCCATACGACTCATATAAAAGTATATGTCAACATTTATATAAAAGTGGAGTCAGGTGCATTACTGTATGGGGTTAAATAGTTGATTGGTTCCATTGCTAACTACATCACAATTTTACCTATTGTTTACATGCAAAACACCACTGATGGGCACGTTGTAATGTGTACTTCTGTCTTTACTTTGTGTTTTGTACATTGAGAAAAACGTAGATTATTCAGGAGCAGAGTTTTCTCAGCACAAACTCACATCACACAAAGGGCTCTACAGTTTCGATAACGAGACAATATTTTGTCCTTCAGAAATTGGTAAACAAAAGGGAGGTGTAGTTTTGTTCTGCCATTAATTACAGTGTTTCACAACAGGTGACACACTCAAAAGAGGACAAGCCAAGAATGCTTATGCTACAATGAATTAAACACTTGCGCACTCTTCCGAACACTAAAGACCCCACCAGGTCAGTAGTTTTCGTCATTGCCTCCTGAAGCGAAAGCAACAAGAGGAAACAGCTGGAGAAATCGGACAGACTAGAGAACTACTGGTCTCTGTGTCATGCTATGTTTATAAGCTCATCAATGAAGTTTTTGGCACATGACTGGAATAATGAGAAGGTGGTGACAGCATTAATATTTCACCTGCAAATGTGTCTCCTTTCCATTTAGAGAAATCGCTCATGGAGCCCTTGCACTGAACCACATGCATGGCTAGTGGTAAATAAGGCCATTAGTTTGATATGATATTTCTCACATTCACACTTGTGTCCTGGAGGTATATTTACCAAACGGTGGGTTTGAAAAATAGGAGATGTTGTCTATAGCAACCAATCAGATTCTAGTTATTTATTTAGTGCATTCTACAAAATGACAGCTAGAATCTGATTGGTTGCTATAGGCAATATCTCCACTTTTTAAAAGCCACAGTTTAGTAAATATACCCCGTGGGCTCTAAAGTATACCTTGTATTCCCAGGAAAATCCCAACTTCTGCATATGACAAACTGTAACATGCTTAATTTGATTAGAGGTTAATAATTCCCATATACACAACAATTGTACACATTTTTAATAAAAAGATCTTTTCAAGTACCGGCCGATCAAAATTTTTCATCCTTGGACAATGATTTTCTGTATTATTTAATTCAGATATTTTGTGTGCTATACACAGTGATAATTGAAAGATCTCACTTAATATGAATCAAATATTGCGTGTGTGTGTGTGTCTTCAGATCTGTATGCTCCGTGCCATACATGTGTGGTTCTATGTGGTGATGCCAAGCTGTACAATTGATAGAACACAGATGCTGAAGAGTTACTACTCTTCTTTTGCTTATGCTGCAGACAGTCAAACCAAGTACCTGGTAGGCCCATAGGTTATATGACTTGTCAGATATCCATGAAAATTCATTTTTAGTTGCCGTGGAAACAGTATTAGTACATTTTCCAGTAAAGGGAGCAGAGGGTGATGCCTAGAATAAAAAAAAGTTCCACATTTATGAAATCTCTTCTTGAAAGGTCATAATGCTAAGCTCATCATTTTCTATGAAGAATGTTTGTGTACCTTTGTGTAGTAGTGTCACACTGGCAATTTTTCAAATGCAATTTTTTTTCATTTTCATAGGATATTGTTCCACAGCTGAAAATCGTAACGCTAAATTTTGAATGTTTTTCTGGCGCTTAAGAGGTTTGGCATATAGAAAACAGAAGCAACTTGAAATGACTGTACGACAGCTGTGGTTTCATTCTGAAATACTATTGCTTTTCATAGAGATGATTTTTTTCCGTATTGTTTTATCTGTTGGGCAAAATGGCTGTCAGCAAAAAGAACAAGTGGATCGATAGAGGAAAGTTACTGACTGGTATGTCATCCTAAAGTAACATTTGATAGATATCTATGGAAATGGTATTTACAGCAAATTTATTTATGGACTTGCTGTAAGAAAATTAACTGAAGTTTGACATATAAGGTTCTTTCGAGAGATGCTGCTTACATTCTACACAAAATGTAGGTATATCTGCTGTTGACACTGTTGGTCACCCTCTTCTCCTACACGTTCCTTCACTCCATTAGCCTTCATGACACAGTTCTTTCCTGGTTCACTTCCTAGCTACCAACTGCTCCTTTAGTGTTTCTACCTCTGGCACATCCTCCCCGTCACTCCCACTATCTGTTGGGGTCCCACCAGGCTCTGTTTTTGGCCCTTTACTTTTTTCACTGTACACCTCTTCTCTTGGGGAACTAATTTGGTCATTCAGCCTCCAGTACCACCTCTTCACTTATGACACCCCAAATATATATCTCTTCCCCTGGCCTCTCCCCTTCTGTAAAATCTTGTATCCCCATCTGTCTTTCTGTTATATCAACATGGATGTCCCAAGGCTACCTGAAGCTCAACATGTCCAAAACTCTTATCCATTCTCTCATCATCATCTCCCATCTTGACTACTGCAACCTCCTACTATCTGATATTCCAGACACCCATATATCCACACTTCAATCCATCCTAAATGCTGCTGCAAGACTGATCTTCTTCACTCACCGCTCCACATCTTCTGCACCACTTTCCAAATCCCTACACTGACTCCCTGTGTCCTCCCTGAATCCAAATCAAATTACTCACCCTTAACTACAAAGCCAGCACCAGCCCTTCATACATCTCAAATCTCCTATCAAAATACTCTCCCTCCTGCCCCATTAGACCTACCTCTAACCTGCCCCTTGTCTCGTCTCTGATGACCAGCTCTCACTCCCGTCTACAAGACTTCTCCCGTGCTGCTCCCTACTAATGGAATTCCCTACCACGTCCAATCAGGCTTTCCCACAACCTTAAAATATTTAAACACTCTAAAAACCCCTCTCTTTTTTAGAGCTTATCTTATCCCTGATGAAACTATTCACACTAATGCGCCCTAACGACTGTCCCAGTCTCCACTCTGAGCCACATTTGCTCCTCTTGTTCCTGCTGTGCCCTCTTCCACTTAGAATGAAAACTCTCTAAGGAGCACTGCCCTCCATACCGGTTTTATGCATGTCCTGTTTTCCCTACTGTACAGCCTTGTGGAGGACTATGCGCCTTACAAATCTACGATAATAATAGGTAATAACAAGCTCTTCATATAATCAAGAGATAAATACAAACACAGCCCCCAAAAATCATCTCCAAACAAACTGGTGCCACGGTGCACCCTGTACAGTCCCAAAACAATTGGTCTTCTGGCTGAAAAATATAATCAAGTAGGATGACGTAGAGTGCTTACAAATACAGATATTTGTTGACTAGCATGAATTACCATACATAGTGTATGGGTATCATTATCTTAAAAACCCCAAATAGTAGCACTTAGATTTTGCAATTTTAAAGCCACATATAATCTTGCAGAACACTTCTAACTATCCTTATCATCCCCCTATGTTGTAACATATGTAACGTTTTCCGAGGAAATTTAGTATCAGTGTTCGTAGCACTTTGAAGAGAACAACATAAGACTGCATGAAAATTTCTGGATTGTTCAGACATCATTTACCATTACTGAATGGAATATAATGTCTAATGTAAACAATTGCCATGATATTGTGAACATAACTAGGACATTATATATTTAGATCATTTTAAGATCATTAGAATTTTATCAGGAATAAAGCTTAGTAGAGCTAAGGGCCCTGTCACATGAGTTATTTCTATAGAACATTTTTCCAGCCAGAAAACAGTCAATGTGGAGGGTGCCCAGCTGAAGTGCTCTGAAGGGTGACAGGGAAACAGTGTTTCCTATTTAATGTTAAGTGCAAATAAGAGTCTTTCACAGCTTTGAAACAATGTGTTTTTCTGGCTGGAAGAAACGAGCTTACAAAAATGTCTGTGTGACACAGTTCCTAAAGGATATGTCTCCTTTCAAACAAGTGTCATTAAATATATTATGTCCAAACACTCATGTCTGCCAACACTGCTACCTGCGAGTTTTAATGTAGAAGATACAAAAATATGTGGCCTGGGAAATAATAGTCTCTAGATTAGTTACTCAAGGTAACAGACAGTTCTATGTAAGGCTGGGTACACACTATAGGGTTTTCAGACGATAATTGGGCCAATCCAACAATAAACGACCGTTTTGCCCTATATCGCATGTACGGTGCAACGATGAACTGTTGTCGTTCCAAAGCTCTTTTTATCGTTTGATTTGATTTTTAAACCAGACTAAAAGTCTCGTTCAACGATGGAACAATGTCGTTCCAATTCTGCAGTGTGTATGCACTCAGGACCGGCAGTGTCCATAGATCTCTATGGAGTGTGCAGAGTCACAATCTTTTCAGCCGATGGTTATTACACATGAAGAACACACATCTGAAGGTAAAGCATGTAAAATGTGTTTAGTGTGTACACATGAATCGGTATGCTGATCGGAACTTCTTCTTTTTTTTAATTGTTGGTAAAATCGTTAAGGATATCGCATCGGGAGAAATTTTGTATAGTGTGCACCCAGCCTAACTCTGAGCTGTCTGCAGGGCCGGATTAAGGGAATGGAGGCCCCTGGGCTAAGGGGGCCTCCATTCCCCCCGTGAGGGCCCCCCCCGGTGAGCCGAGCCGCCCCGCCCCCACCCCCTAAGGCACTTACCTTCTTCTCCTGGCAATGCAGTCCTTCCCCGGCGCGCTGTACGCTCTTTACTGAGGAGATCTCGTGAGAGTTAGATTTACGAGATCTCCTCATTAAGGAGACTACAGCGCGCCGGGGGAAGGACCGCAGTGAAAAGGGCTCAGCAGCATTGATCGCGCCGGGGGCGCCCCCGCCCCCGACCAATCAATACTGCTGTTGAGCACTTAAAAGGGCCCCCTGGATGCCCAAGGCCCCTGGGCTGTAGCCCAGTTAGCCCTAGGGTTAATCCGGCCCTGGCTATCTGGCCAAAACCTTGCCTCTTCACACTTTCTTTTATGTTACCTTCTCTGTAGCTGTTAGTTCTGTGCATGACTCAATCAGGTAGTTTGAAGATGACGTGATAGAGGAGAGACAGATCGTGTTTACTGTTACCATTGAATGCATGTGTGCAATTGCTGATGGGAGTTGTATTTTATTACCACCATCACTTAACATGATGCAGTTATATCTCCATATTTCCCTTACTAGCACTGCTTTATGAAAAGACACAAACCCAGGAAACTATGACTGTGATTCACAGAAGACATATTTCTGGAGTCACACTAAACAGGAAAGTACCGGGTAAAATAACTTAATTGCAATGTAAGGCTAACCACACATTACATTTACCACTACCAGAATGCTGTACTACCACACGGGGTAAGGGGGCCTGTATAATGTCAACCTGACACAATGACAAACACTATCAGGGCTCCCATAATTTGAAATGAAGAATCTGGATACACATGTGACCTGAAGTTTGCATCAGTCATAAAATACACTACATACTAATCTAAGTCCCAATTAAAAGTAAAATCACAAAACAAAGAGACAGTCAGGAAAAGCTGGAACTTCAGCAATCTAACACAGTAGATCTCAGACTTATTAAACTAGAATATAACTGGATTATCTTTTGTTCTTAGGACAGTTGTACTTACTGGAACATTACATTTGTTAGCCACAAATAAACAAGTAAGACATATAGCAGGGTGTAGGACTATGGTGTGGAGAAGGAAGACATAATACCCAACACACCTCTGTAACAGAGCCCTTCCCAATCTCTTCTGAAAAGGTCAATAAACTCTTCAACCCTTTTATTGTAGGGAAATGATTGTTCAGCCAAAGAACGTGTTACAACAGTGCCTGCCTCTCCCAGGCAAACAGATCAACATGTGATCTTACTTTAGCTGGTTCTATGAACTCAAACACCACACAGAGATAACCTGTAGCTTGTCAACAACTCAGCCTCAATACCAAACTTGGAGGTAAATAGTTAACTACCATTAATCTTCATAAACAAATAAAACTGCTCAGAGGAGAAGTGCACAAATAAAATGCTCCTCTACTCCCTCATGTAATACTTCTCCTTTACTGCATTATATTCTGCTTGTTTTTCTGTCAGGAAGAAGAGCTTATACAGCGTTATATCGCAAAGCTGGGTAAGTCACTAGTAGGGTTAGTAGATGTCCAGTGAAACCCAGATTTCTCCTCTATCCACAAGGCAAATCTAGGGTCCAGGCAGACGTTTATTAGTGTGAGAGGTACACTTAGGGAAGGAGAACGGGTGCATCAGGGAGTGTGTGTATAAGAGTGGACAGGAGGGAGCGTCCTGCCTGAAAATGGTGAACACTAGGGCATACCGTCTACATGTAGTGTATACTATACATCATCAGTGGAGCATGGCCAATTTTTGGGAAATATGAATGGCCCAGGGTCCTCCAGCATAGTTGAAAATTTGGTGTTTCTAATATCCCGTGTGCCTGTTCTGACTAATATGGATGTGGTTTTACACGGCCAATTATATATTTGGAAAGGTGTTATTTCAAAGAGCTATAATCAGAAACAATACCGCCTCATCTGACCTGTATTCAATGCATAGCATCTTCAAATGATCAATACAATACAGAGAACATTCTAAAGACCACTATACAGTGCCATCCTGCTCTAGAGGCCACTATACAATGCAGATCCACAAATCTCTGGGGGCTTTACAATACAACTGCCCCCACGCTTCTGGTTGCTTTGCAATGCACACATATCCCCCTCCCCGGTATCTTTACAATGCAATCAAACCCCCAAATCTCTGATGATGACACAATGTAAACCCACATATATTACCTCCTCCTGAGGTTAGACAGTGAACTCTCAGTCTGGAGAGGAAGCTCAGCAATGTCAGGATCCCCTCATCAGACCCAGCTCCCTCCACTCTGGTGGATGGCATTGGCCTATCACGAATCTGCATGGTGGGACCTCCTGACACACTGATTGGTGAATGCCTGGCGTTAGCAGCCAATCATAGTACTGGGAGTCCTCTAGTTGGGTGACCTGAAAATGACCACAATGCCCAACAGTAATCTAAGTTCATAATCTATAAATTCATTATTGGCCATGTTGGTAAATGTGGTCAGCCTGTGTGCGCCATGATTTTCCAGTCATATTCCTACTTAGTTCAGCTGTAGTGTTATTTCTTGTGTGAAGTATTTAAGTTTAAATGTGCAAGTAGGAACAATCCAAAATGCCTAAAAATGCAGGAAAAATAAGTTATGTTTTTTTTTGGGCAGCTACATCGTACAACTTTTTAAATATATCTAAACCAAAACTAAATATTCTGTAACACATTTACAGACCACTTCAAGAAAATTTAAAGTGACATGCAACAACATTTCCATGTACAAAGAGTAATGTGAACAAAGCTTTTAAATCGTGTTGCATCCTGATCTCATAAAACCATGCTTATAGAAACCTGCAGGTAACATGTTCTTTAGGATAACAGAAAGGCAGTATCTGACACTACAAAGTACAACCATTGTCAATTGCAGTATCTTGAATGAGAACTAAAATGGACCTTTAATCGATATGTGATCTGTTAAATCGATCATTGGTATATGGTTAGATGTATTTTTATTCTGATCACTTAATCAGTAGGTGTTATTGTGAATTTGGTTTCTATGTTCCCACCTCCAGTATACAGTAATGTATGTTAGTGATTAAATGTCTCTTTGCAATAGCAGTCCCATAGAAGTAGTACCTTTTCCCTTGAGACTATCCTTTGTAAATATTCATTTTCCCACTGTTGTCTGCATTTTGCTTAAGTAACCTATAATTGTGGTCGCTATTGATCTTTGTCTTGTTAATTGGACATATTTAGACTAGTTAACCTCTCTAGGACATCAATCCAAACATCCTGACCAAGAGCAGGAAGAACCCTGTGTAGGATTAGACCACATTTCTGTACTTCTCAGACACACATGCATCACGAACGGGCAGCTAAAGCCAAAACACACACAAATCTGCAAATAGAAATGTAAAAGATCACACAGCAACTCAGAATTTAAAGGCGAATGGTCATGAAACTGCAACTTAATTTGTCATAGGAGTTCATTAAAATGGTAATAGGGTCTATTTTTTTTTTTTTTAAAGTAAATATTCAAAAGAGTTAGATGTTTTCTATAATGAATTCCCCCTTTCTCACACACATTCTTACCAGTGACAACACATGCATTGGAAGGGTCTATAGGGTTATATCAGAAGCTTGTTAGGCTACGTAACACTGGCAATACAATTTTGAATTTAAAACGAAACATGTAAACAACAAATGAGGCCGCACATATATTTTACTGCACATCCATTGCAGTGTGTTTGACACATGTCACAGTTGAACACATCCTTAACGGGAGCATGTTGTAAATGCGCTATGGAATATGTTGGCGCTATATAAATAAATGATGATGATGATGATGATGAAATGCAAGGAGATGTGGTTGAAAAACACTTATATATGTGTTTCCACATGCGGGTGGCTTGAACAAGATAAAAACTTTCTATTTTGTGACAGATCCATGTTCAAAAAAACAAAAACACAGATTGTAAACACATTTCAAACTACAAAAAACATAAACATATACATAGTTTTAGAGTGCTGACAAAAGGTGTCATGGATAACAATTAATGCCCAGAAATATGCAATAAAACAAACATACCGATACATTGGAAGAAAAGGGGGAATAAGGCTTTTAGCGTTGGTGAAGGAAATAAGTGAATCATTACAGGCTGCTAGTGGCCATGTATTTAGTACAGTGTCATTAAGCAAAGTATATTTTAATTCTAGAGTACTGTAAATTAAGTTATGTATTTTAGTAGCAGAGATAAGATCTATGGTTCATCCCAAACGTTAGGAGTTAATTAGAAGTTTAAAGAATGACAGAAATTGCTGCCGCTGCCTACGCCACAGATAGTAGAAGTGTCTTTTTAAATATATCTAAATCAAAAGTAAATTTTCTGCACCACATTTACCGACCGCTCCAAAAAAAGCAACAGTGACACGCAGCATCATTTTCCATGTACAAAGACTGTGGTTTATGGGCACAGAAAACAAATAAATTCTGGCATGAATGAATGGATGGCCTGAACTTAGCAAAATGTACTTTTATAACTGGGATAGTGGCCATGTGGCCAAGGAGCAGCAGCCTCAGCAACTAGAAGCAGGTGCAAGTTTCTCTAGGAAGTGCAGATTATCATTCCAGTTTTTCTATGTGCTCACATTATCTTGCAATATAGCCTTTCAGCAACACCCAGTCATCATCACTGGTGTAACATGAGCCAGAGGTTTAATGTGACAAACAAGAGATTAGCTTTCTGTAGATGAGACCAGACATTTGATATTAAGGGGCACCCATCTGTCTGTCTTCTTATAACTGTGCACTGTCACGACCAGGAAAGGCACATTTTATAATAAACAATAATGTAGATAGAATATAGATATATAGAGCAGTGATTCCCAAACTGTGTGCCGTGGCTCCATGGGGTGCCACGGCGATCTCACAAGGGTGCCTCGGCCAGGGCCGTTTGTAAACAAGGCAGGGGACTACTTGGTAAATATTTTGGTTTAAGGGTGTCTTGAAAAAATTATGGAGACCCTAAGGGTGCCTCGAACTGAGAAAGTTTGGGATCCACTGATATAGAGCATTCAAGATCCCTCCACTCAGTTGAACTATTGCTGTTGTCTTACAGGGTTTAGTGAGCAGAACCATTAGCAAACATGGCATATGTCGGAGAGGTCTCCCCTTTTGGGGTGCACTGATTGTCAGAAATGTAATATTGGAAACCATTTCTCTGGGGGGTTCTAAGCCAATGGCGCACTTTGGGGTCAAACCTAAGATAACAATTTACGTATCACTGGTTCAGAATGAGGAGCTGACCCCGATTGGACAAATCATTCTCTGGTTTATTTTCACAAAACATGATTGATTGCTGACTTGGCTTTACATGGTATCTCTTGGACATATAAGGTCATTCCAATTTATCAATAGTGTTGCCTTGTCTTTATTCACATTTACTAAGATTTGTCAATGATTGAAGGTTTATGAGAAGAAATATATTCTTTGGTGCATCATAACAGCCAGAAATATTTAGGACTCAATGTCTTGGCATCCCGTCAGTACAGTAAACCTAAAGACAATTATCTTATTTTACTCTGATTACTCACTGGAATTGAGCTATGTACTCTAATACAACAGACCACCAAAAATCTGAAAAGAAATCATAATGCAAAGGAACGATATATATATAGGCTATATAGTCTTACAGATGCATCCCCCCACTAACCCTACAATCAGACAAGCAAACTCAGTAAACAACTACTAGTTAGAACAAAAAGTTAATAATTAATATGGGCAGCGCAGACTGTCTGAAATAGCCAAAGTATGTTTACATGGCTTAAAGATGGTGCAGGATGATATACTGCATCTAAAGGCTTGTTTATGTGAGAGGTTTTTGGAATGTTGTCTGCTTCTTGGCATCAACATTAAAATCGCATTAAAAAATGTACTTGCAGATACTTTAATTATTTTTTTTTTGTCCGTAGTGTAATTTTGCATGGATATTTCATACAGTTTTAAAATAATGAGATGTTGCCAATAGAGATATATTTATAACTTAGACTTTGCATTTGTTGTGTATATTTTCCTTCTCATTAAATAACAAACATAAACTCATAATAATTATGTTTTGACGCATCAAAACTTTTAAAAAACGTAATACAACGTAATGGGGGAATAAGAACTACCTACGCTTTTACAGGTTTTTGTAAACAACTCAATAGAAGTCAATTATTTAACACCATTATACAATCATGTAGATGCATGTTTTAACGTATGCTAAGTTTTTAATAATCCAAAAGAATATCTGGGAAAAAAATAAGCTTGTGTAACCGAGCAACGAGCAGACACCAATTAGCCTTTGCACCATAAAGTACACAACTAGGCAGGAGCTGATATCTCCCCTTGTCCTTGTGTGGAGATGTACTTCTTGGCTTATCTGCTCTGATGTCAACAAACAGAAGAAAAGAAGAGGCAGAGCACTATTACATGGTCGGGGGATGCGGGAATAATCTGCCAGGCAGAAGCTGGAGGAGCAGTACTGTATACAAGAAAAGAACAAGTTATGTGTAGTGTTTACTTACACAGTTAAACATGTAATATAAGATTTGTTTCTTACGAGGCTAAACCTCAACCATATCACATGCTGCACCTGGAGGTGTACAGAACTGCCCTACAAACCAGTTCTCTGCACTCTTTACTTTCTCCTTGAGTACACATGTGCCTATGTGTATACACATATATTTGTACAGGGGAGTGGTGGCTGGGTATTCCCAATAACACTTCCTCTCTATGAAGAGTAAAGCAGCACTGTCTGCCAACCGTACCAGAAAAGCAACAACGGCAAAGATGGGAAATTCTAAAACTGCTAGATCAGGGTTGTCCAACCCGCGGGCCGCATGCGGCCCAGCACGCCTGTAAATGTGGCCCAGAAGGAGTTTTGGTTGTGGCAAGGGGGCAGCACTGTTAATGGAAAAAAAATTATCCTGCAAACAAAAGAAAAGAAAATACTTACCTTGCGGTCACGTCAGCTGGTACTCCGGCTCCCTCCCTTGTCTCCTCCTCCGTGAGGTGCTCGCAGTGAATGTCGGGCGTGATGTCATCCCGCCCAACATCCATTGCGGAGCGCAGCACAGAGGAGTCACCCGCGCGAGAAGAACAATCAGCAGCACAGAATTGGAGAAAAGAAGAGAAGAGGACAGGAGAACAAGCCGATTAAAAGATAAGTTAAGGGGGATTTTTTTTTATTATTTCAAGGGACGCTGACCAGTGAATAAAAGTCACCTGGTCCTGGAGCATCATGGACCTTATCTCCCTGCTACATACTTCTACTTGTATTACTAATGGGGCATTATATATTATTCTCTTTGGCCCATTATAAGTTGTTATCCCTTAACTAACAGTGGTGTAATTAGCAAAACAGGTCACAATTTGGGGTCACAGTGATGTATATGTCAGGCACCGCTGGCCTGGTCAGGGCACCCTGATATACAATGCCTGGCTTAAATGCACTTTATTGATATTGCATCGTAACAATACAAAAAGTGATTATAGTATAATAACTAGAGAGGATTTTTTGAACAGGGCGATTGAAAGGTAAGTATAGGGGGATTTGAAAAAAAAGTGAGATATATATATATCACTTTTTTTCTCATATATATATATATATATATGTTAACTATGTTTTCTATGTTTTTTTTGGATGATTAGCTATCGTTATTGTTAGAGTATCTTATGTGCGGCCCAAACCAACTCGTCGTCTTCCAATGTGGCCCAGGGAAGCTAAAAGGTTGGACACCCTGTGCTAGATGCTTGTGTGCCACAAATTCTAAATGAGAAATAAATGTTCATAGTTTCACAATAATAATAATAATAATAATAATAATAATCAACAACGCTTACATGGTTATAATAGTGAAAATCTGCTTTTAAAGCTTTTATATACTTGATTGAGTTTTGCATTAAAATGACTTTATTAAATAAGCCAATGTACAGCCTGGAAAATTAGTTTCACTTTTGTACTAGTTTTGCAAATATTCAAAGACCACGCCATTAATTCAAACTGTCTAGCCTTAAGCAATAAACAAGTATTGCCAGCAGGTCAGGTTTACTGTGACATATCATCATCATCATCATCATTTATTTATATAGCGCCAACATATTCCGTAGCGCTTTACAATTGGGGACAAACATAATAAACTAATAAACAAACTGGGTAAAACAGACAAAGAGGTGAGAAGGCCCTGCTCGCAAGCTTACAATCTATGCTGCATACATATAATAGCTATTTGTATTTTTCAGATACTGTTTCTCAGAATACTTTCTTCTTTGTTGAAGCACTAATTTTGAATGATTTATTTTTCATCTAGTAAGAAAACTGCACCATCAATTATCAATGCCATGCTCATTTAAATACTTTTTAGCTTATTAAATCAATTTACCAGAATACCACTGGGAAAAGAATTAAGAATTAGACACTTGTGCTCACTCAGCTCCATGTATCCATATTCATAGCTTTTGTATTTATGTGTAAACTCATGTACCGTAGTGCAAAAATCTTAATTATCATGCAGATGAATGGAGCAGAGAGATTCCTTGGGGATCTTCCCAGTACATATACACCAGAACTATTAATTGTGTCTGTGAAAGATTCTACAACATTGCCTGTCTGATAAAGTGTGACAGACAAAGCGTCACAGACAATGATAAACAGGGAACTTCTCTATCAGCATAGATAAATGCTGGAGGCACCACTTGTTTTATTAAAGTGTAGCATCAGCTACACACAGTGGTGGCAGCCATTTTGTCTGTTGAACCAACATTCGTGGGACTATCAATTCAAGGGTTTCACCTAAGCGGTTTGTTAGTGTGCGCTACAAACACTGTCTCCTCTATCTAGTCAGACTAGGTAGAGGAGACAGTACCTCATACCTCAGTGATGTTTTTAATTTCTAATGAGTAAATAGGCTGAATATTGTTTTTCCCCCACAATGTTCTGTTTACAAGTGATAGGAACACTTTAATTTACAATTAGCAATGTGCAGAGTATGCTGGCATTACATAAATAAATGTCAATATTGGCAGAGAAACAGTAAATGATAGAGTCTCACCTTTTAGTTGACTGACAACACTAGGGGGTAAATTTATCAAGCTGCGGGTCTGAATAAGTGGAGATAGCAACCAATCAGATTCTAGTCATCATCTATTTAGTACATTCTACGAAATGACAGCTGATTGGTTGCTATAGGCAACATCTCTACTTTTCAAACACGCAGCTTGGTAAATTTACCCTTGAGGTGATTTTGATTTTTCATAAGAGAGTACAGACCTTGCTAACACGGTGATGCTGAATCTTTCTGACTCCTCTAATATAGTTTTAACAGATTTGTATTTATATTTTTGCTTCAGAGAAGTAAAGAAAAATACTACATATCCAGCTGCATAACTTGAAACCCTTCTTTCCATGCGAACTGTCTCCCACACCAGATTTTTATCTTTGAACGCTGATAACTAGTAAAATATTTAGTATAAATGGTGGTACATGGCCATCAAGACAAGAGCAGTACTAATGTAAAATAAATCCATGACAGGTTTAGCACTTGAAGATCCCATTATTCCAACAGGTACTCCACATTACCATCAGAGTCAGTGAGGTCATTTATGGCAACCAAATTAGGGAAGGAACAGGGCTCTGAGGAGTATTTAAAAGCTGATGGGAGTATTACTGCCAAGAGGTAAATGTGCAGTAATCTATTGCAACCAATCAGCACTCAGCTTTATTGATCATGATTTGTTGCAATGGGATACCGCGCATTTCTTCTTTGTTAGTAAATAGCTTCCAAAGCCTCCTGTTTATGAGTGAAGGTTACTTTGAATGCAATTTGTTTATGCAAGTTACTACGTGTTTAGTCTTTTATAAATGTACAGCCAGGAAGCAGCCTGCTTGTCTAATGCTCACATTTACCTGTGTGCGGACATCTCACGGCCCAGGGACACTAAAAGAGATCCTGCGACCCATGTGTGGAGCAAATCGGACACTGATGCTCTTATGTGGCTTTTGGGCCAACAATCCCAGAACAGCGCAGCCTACTAGACAAGATTGTATGTAGACCCCCCCCCCCCCAAATAAAAAAAATAATAGTGATGTCTAAATTGTAAGCATGTCTGCTAGTGGGCAGATCCACACAGAAACCACTTAGGATTACTAAATCACATGACATTCTAAACACTGGATCCCATTTACTGTATTGAATAACATTGTTGTCAAATAGCATCTATTAGCATAATTGCCATTGGAGCATAGTCCACAAGTCAGAAAATAATGTGTTTCTGTGAGAGAATAAAGTGCTTTATGAATGGAGTAAAAGTTAATAAGTTAGCGCTGCTGTTTTATACAGGGCAGCAGAGACTTGGCAGATATGCTGTACACAATAAGACCTGTTCCATGTTGGGCCCTGGGCCAAAGCTGTTATAGGCTAATCACTAAGTTACTTGAGTGTATGCAAGAAAAATCCAACTTAATTTATATATACTCTTTCAGCTGTTGGACGACAACTCCCAGAATGCTCTATGAGCCAGCAGGAAGTCAACACTTGACTCTCTATGACATGCTAGCAGCCATGCATCTCAACAGACAGCTGTCACAAGATGTCCATGACTGACCATGCCTACTGCATATTTTTAAAAAAAATATATCCCAATTGTTAGATTGTATATGGGCAAATTATGACCACAATTATACAATCTCATACAGCAAACACTTTATGGTCTAGGTGAGCAAAGGGCATGGACATGAGCCAACTAACTTACACTGCCTCATTAAGGAATACATTTGTAGTCATTATTTTCACTTAATCCATCACCCAAGGAAATCATGTGAAGATACATTCTATTAATTGACATGTTTTGCAGACCTGCATAAAACGGCATAGCCTCAAGCCTGGTAGAGGTTTAGTTTAAAAGATAGACATATAATTGCAATGCATGCATTCTGTACGATATCTCAGCTGCTTTTTAGTTCTAGCTAGTGAATGATGTTTTATTTCAAGTTAACACAACATCTAGTCACGGATAAGAATACATTTTTTAGAATAACTAATCCTCAATCCCCCACATTTAAGAGATCATTTACAAAAAAAGGAAAGACATTTATTAATAGAATAGAATTTAGAAGTGACAGAATTAATCTTGCATCCACAGCATAGCTCTCTACAGCGCAACTAAGAAGTCATATTAGACTCTCGATATTCATTTTCAAGTCAGGTATTCACAGATGTATTTCCTGGGGCTCTTCCAGCTTTTACACCCAGTCAGCAGATTAAAACAATGAACTAAATACCTTTAAAAAAATCAAGTTTTCTAGGTGATCTATTTATGGAAAAACATGATACCTTTTGTAACAAATATTCACCTTTGGGTAATCTGGATATACAAATTCCAGTCTACAGTTTAATAGTTTTATGGTTACAAGGCAATGATATTTGGAAGTTTCAAGGCAGTACATACCAGACAGATATAAATCTGCCAATTTTGTTGGACAGTCTGGTAGTTTTAACCAAAACAATTCTCTTTAACAAAAAATTAGATTTGGCCAGGAAGGATAGAGAATCCGGTTGGCAACTAACCCAAATGACAAACATTTCCTTGCAATACGTTTATTCTGTCCACAGATCCCTGAAGAGTATATTTATTCTGTATATACGACAAGATTATTTGAGTTAAAAAAAATCTGTTTCCCATAGATTGTAAGCTTGCGAGCACGGCCTTCTTACCTCTCTGTCTGTATTACCCAGTATTGGTTTATTACTGTGTTTTTTCCCAATTGTAAAGCGCTACGGAATATGCTGGCGCTATATAAATGCTGATGATGATAATGATTATCTTTTACTTTCGCCCCACCCCCACTTCCAAGCCCACAAGGCTCGCTCACTTGTGGCAGAGTGCACTAGAGAGACGTTTGTGCTGCTGGTTATTGGAAGCAGATTTCTACTCCACCCTCAGACTTCAAAGCGTGAACTGTAAAGCAGGTTAAAAGCAAGCATGGGCATGAGGGTTCTCTCAATGGACACGTTGTCTTTGATGTAGGAAAACAGAACAAAACAAAAAAAAGGCTTTTGTAAACTGAACCAAGAAATGAAATGTATGTACAGCTGGCATTTTTATTTAGCCAATACTGGCATGCACAGTCATCTGAGTTCTCCATGCTGGCACTGCTATTGCTGGAGGTGGAGAATATTACTGGGTTGAAAGGCAACAGAGGAAATCACCACAATTAACTGCATGTATTCATTATAGAGGATAGGCTCTGTATAATTTACTCAGTCCGTGTAAAAGAGCTTTCTTGCACAATCATGCACAGGTTAAGGATAGAGTAACATAAATTAGGGTACAGTCAGCTTCAGTAAAACTTCCCTCTGTAGCAGTGATGGGCACCAGGCGGCCCTCCGAGCCTTCACCTGCGGGCACCTGCTCTGTCCTGCTTTATCGTCAGATTGTTTGTTATAGCTTGTAACACTTACTGCAACTAAAATGCCTGCTTATAGATTATTATCTATATTTGTCTCTTTCTCCGATTAAATGTATTGTTTTAACTTATTACTGAGATTAATGGGCCAATTCAATTCTGCCGAGAATAACGCGGCGTAAGCAGTTTTACCGTTAATACGGTAAAACTGCACATAATTACCCTTAATACGGTCATTTCAACGGTGGATTTTTACTCACGGCTCCCTGAGCTGCGAGATGAAATCCAGGCTAAAATTACCGTATTAACGGTAATGCTGTTAACGCCGCACTATTCACGGCAAAATTGAATGGGCCCCTATGAGTGTATTCCTTTTGAAGGGTAGAGGGCCGTCCATGCTGCCACTCTGGTGTTTCAGGTTGCCCATCAGGGCTCTATTGTCATAAAACTTTTTGGCATATGAACATATAAAGATGTACGGAGCTTTGTTCTGCTCCATTTGGCTTACAAAAAAATCGTATGCCTATAAGGGGATAGAGCACATAATAGGCAACTATGTAAAATTAAATGGGAGTCATATATATTCATCTTTGAAGGAAATAAAAGTTTGAGGTCAAAGGTGATTTTCAGGGGGGTTATGCAGAGATAACAACCAGACACCAGTTTACAAAAATGACCAAGAGACCATTCAAAAGACAGTCCATCATGACACATTGGTCTTCTCTACGTAAAGCCAGTATTACAGAGCATGTATCTTCTGGGCCATCAGAAAAAGCTCTACATATGTTTTATAAGGGTAACAGACATTGTAAGATAATGCTTCATAATCATGACAGAACCATTAATATTGTATATTTCCTATATATATGGTCACTATTTCAACGTCAGCAGTAGTTGGCGATTTATTATTTTGCTATCCACTACATAAACAATTTATTTATATATTATAAAATAGTAGGCAGAAAAAGCAATTATATAAACTAATTTCTACTTCCACTATTACTGTAAACATAACAAATATTGTGAGGCTTCAGTTGTTAGATGGGGATATATTCAGAGGTTGCCTAGGAAGTTACCAAATTAACACTAGATGTGCTGAAAAGGGGTTAATGTACTAGATACATCAGCAGGGAGCTGAAATATCTTCACTCCTCTTATCAACAGTTACAGCAATATAGCAAAGGTCACCAAACCAGAAGCAATCTCTCCCTTAGTGTAAGAGAATACCTGAACAGTGCTTGCTGGCAGAGCCCCGAGTCTGTTCCAGAGTCAGCACAGTGTACAACCCTTTTTTTTTTTATAACCATCTAAGTTTACATTGAATACAGGTCAGATAGGGGTGACAAACCATTAATGCCCTACACTGGGCAGGGCATGCTTGGACTTCTAGTTCCATCCTAGCTGGAAAGCAAAACCCTGCACTGCAAAGCAACTCTAGAGGCTGCCCAGCCAGACTTGAATTACAAGGGTTAAATGCCTGTCTGTTTTAAAACACTAAAGATCAATAAAAAATTACAAGTAGAACAAATTATGTTATGTGGCTTGGCATGTTGTTTTACATCACTAATATTCTGAAATAATATGACGAGGAGACAATTAATGAAACAAAAAATAAATAAACACACAACGTTTTCTTATATAAACAAAAAATAAAGCACAAGCAGTGACAACAGGCTGACAGCTGAACATGTCCTGTACACACATATATAGACAGATCTGTTACCACGGGAGATACTAACTAGTAATCTCAGGATTCTATCTGCTGGGGCCCCTCTGTCCCCCCTTTAACCCCTTGCGGTGAGCACACTTACCGTACTGCAAGGTGAGCCTTGGAATGACCTCATCCGCGGACTGGACTAGCAGGAGAGTGGCCACAGTCTGTGCCATGACAAAGAGCCATTCCCAGGTCCCCATAGCCGAGCCCGGCGAGCACTCAGGACTTTGCTTACACAATACAGGTAGCGTCACGTTCTTTCCACTGTTCTCGTTGTATTTTTCCTTTCTCCTTCCCCAAGTTTTGTAATCCAAAGCAGAAGAGCCGAGTAGATCCGGAGCAGTAGGAGCCGTGCGGGATATTTACCAGGTTACTGAAAGTTTGCAGAGTGTGAGCGCAGGAGACCGCCCAGAGCTCTGCTCCAGCCCGTTGTCCTCAGTACTCCGCCTCCTCCTCACTCATCTGTCACACAAGAAAGAAAGACTCAGCACGATTATTGGGTAACATGAATTTCCTGTCGATATAGTTCATTTTCAATCAGCTTAGTATAGTGGTAGAAATAAAATTAGTCATGGTGGGAACATTATTTTATGTAAATATTCATTATATCTAAATTCAGATTACAATATATTAATGTAATGTATAGCATTAGCCATGTCATATAATTGTACATATGTTTTACTTTAAATTCAGGTAACTACAAATGACAATATTTCAAGTGACAATTTAATTGCATCCACCAGCCAAATAAAACCACTCTTCACACCCTTCCATTTAAAGTGTGCCTGTCATCTAAACAGTCCTAAAATGTCATAAATGTAATCTCATGTTACAGATAATGCTTCTTTGTCATTATTTAAATAACAAAAAATAAGCCAACCTGGAGCCAAGTGTGAAAAAAGTAAGTACATCCAATGATTCAGTAACTTTAGCAGCAATTACTTGACTGTAATCATTTTCTGCGTTTAATTAGTCTCTTACATCATATTTGAGGGGTTTTGGCCCAAACATGGCGTTATGCACTAAGACCAAATAGGAGCTGATTAATCAAAGGGCAAAAGTCTTATTGCTGGTGAAAATGGGTTGGTTAAAATAATTAAAATATCATTAAATCACAGAGTTAAAAAATGACACTTATCTCCAAGATACCTTTGCTAAATATGCCCCATTGTTCCAGAGGTCTTGTATTTTGTTCAGATATAAGTTTGCAAACCTAAACCATATCCCTATGCCTTTTTTTCTTAGCTACCCTCCCATGAAATCCATACAAGTTCTGTTTTTTTTTAATTGTACAGTCATAGGGCCCGATTCATCAAGAAGCGTTTCTGTAGATTTTGTGCTTGTTGTATGCAAAATTACTCTGCGCATGGCCAGAACATGGCCATACATAACTGCACGCAGCAATGTTCAATTCATCTCCGTACACAAAGGACACTTACTGCAGCCTACGATATCTGGGAGGGAACGTGGCAAAGGAGGGGCGTTCCTCCATAGTCAATGTATAGTAAGGGCATGCCAAACTCATCCACGCAGCCACGTCCAAATCAAGCTTTGGGAATCTCAAAGTTACTTGTTTTTTTTCCGTATTGCTTGCTCCAGCTACAAGGCTAGTCTAAATTCGGAACACTAGTGATGTCAGTCTCGTATGTATACTATAACATGTGTTTGCAATCAACTGTAAAAAATATTTTATGTTCAATAGACATTAAGATCATCCTAATAAATGTATGTATAAATGTATTTCATAGGGGGGAAAAAAGATTGAAGAACCTGTTTTGTCATTAAATGCTTATATTATTAACAGGTGACGTTAATTGAATAATTTGCATAGCTGGCCTTTAGAGCAACATTCATCAGGTAGGGTAATTTGTTACTGCACACCTATATGGGGTAACCGGATGTACCGGCATTATTTGCCCCTGACATTGACCCAACTTTAGACTCTATTGTGGGGGGAAAAAGACACAATGACCCTAAAGGTCGCACATAAAGGAAGATGCAATACAAAACAGCAGAAGCCGCTGGGCACCCGCTACTTGTGTTAGACATGGTAGAGAGAGAAGGGGAGTCCGGATGTTCCCTGGATTCTCTATTGACATCCAAGCTAGCCCTAATTAAAGCCATTAGCAGAGCAACTCTTATAATAGACCAATCATTTAATTACATCACTAATACCGGTAGGTATAGGTGGCTGACCAGAGTAGGTTTAGCAGACCTTGCTCCCACATCTCTTGAGTTCCCAAATCTGACAGATGCAGGCGTTTTTATAGAAGAGGGCAAAGCACGCCATAAACCCCGAAAATCCTTCTCAGACCTCAAAAAAGCCAATGAGCTTTTCTGGAGGCCCTTTTCGTCAAGGGCGTCAGTTTTCGAGAACCACGGGCCGGGCCCAAGACTTCCAAGGCACAAGAAGAGCTCAAAGAGGAGGTTTTGTGCACAGATCCCAAGATGGTACCAGAGAATAAGCCACAAATACATGGATCAATGCTAAGAGAGGCCGCAGCTACGGTAAGTTCACCCATATATCCTCATCAGAGAATTCTCAGAGAGTTATATTCGGAGTGACAGCAGATTACCACAGACAGGTGGTTGTTACAAACAATCCAGTCTGAGTTAAACCTTTTTTTAATTAGTTTCCAATGCCAGACATTTCATACTCCTTATTCAAGGAATTGCAGTCCTCAGTTAGATGAGGTACTGGCACTGGCTCTATGGCAAGAAAAAATAGAATTAGCCGACCCGTCTGCCAAAGGCTGGGTAAGCCAGTTATTTCCTATAAGAAGCAAAACAGTTCTGTCTCCCAGATTTTCCTTACTTGTAGAAAACCGTTTAGTCCGGCAAGATCTTCTACTATCAGAGGACGGATTGTGGCAACCATGAAAGAGACAGGAACAGATACAAACCCGTTCAGAAGCCACTCCCTACAGGGGGGTTGGCATCAGCCACATAAGCTGCAGCTACAGGCATATCATTGCAGACAATTATGCTAGCAGCAAGATGGTCCTCAGCTCGTACCTTTACTAAGCATTATTGGAAACCAACCCATCTACAAAAGATCGAGTTTCTCAGAGCAACCACCAGGTATGGGGTTGTCTGGCCGCTTGCTGTTGTTGGGTGCCAAGCCTCATGACGAACAAGACACCAGTTTACAGGAATCTATGACCTGCAAATTGGATTTCTTCTGGGGAACATGATTGCTACCTAGCCACAGCTCCCACCCTACACACCTTTTTCCTTTTTGCTAGGACTGTTGCTTACTATGTTTGGGTATTAATAATCTTTCCTTCTGTCATCCTTCTAGTCACAGCAAGTGACCAAAAGAAGCCCCAGGCAGCCACCAATAAGGAACAGAAATAAGCTATTACCCGGCATTACAATTCTTTCTAAAATTTTGAAGCCAAAGTTGTTTTTCCAGCCTCTCTCACTCCTAGTTCTAACAGCAACTTATAAACTGTTACCATAAGTTGTCAGTTAAAGTTCAATAAATTGTTGTTACTTGGTTAAAAAACATATGTGTTACCTTGTTTCTTTTACACTTTTCCTTTCTAGGACTGGTTTGCCACCAGCGAGCTCCCAAAAAACTGACCTTCAGTGCTCTGGTGCACGCCCATGTGACCAGGGGGTGCACGTGACCTAACGTGCACACGATTTGCGGGAGAGCGCGCGCGCAGTGCTTCGTTTTTGGCAGGGGGAGTGAAAATTCTTTCACTTCCCTCTGCCTCAGCGTATTCGGGAGGCTTGCTGCCTAACCCACCTCCTGTTTCGTAGAACAAATCCAGTTTGCAGGTCAAACTAGTGTTTTCATGATGTTGGCACAAACCTGGATGCTCAAGCCCAATTTGACTGAAATATAGGTATATAAAGTTTTGATTCAATAATGACGTGACATTAAAAAGCAACACCTGGCTCAAATTACCGTCTTAATTGATATGGAAGCAAATATTGGCGGATTTATCTAAAGAGTTAGAGGATGCTCATCCAATCTTATTTATATTTAAATAAATAATTGCAGGTAAAACTTAAAAATTATGTAGTGCCATAAAGCCAAAGCTTGTCCGTTTTTCAGTGCCATAACCAGGGCCGGTAATACTATTAGGGGAGGGGAGAAACAGTGGGGGTGAGGTGCCGCTACTGAGACAGGGTGAGCGTGCACCACCTAGGACACCCCTATGGCTTGCACTGGTCCTGGCCACAGTGAGGTTAGATTTACAGAATTTGTTATTCAGCTTCAGACTCTGATCAGGTTGGATACAATGTCAAGTTCTGCCATTATTACTGTGATAAAGTAAATAATAAAGTCAAGGACATTCGTGTATGCGTTACAGAGATCTATTATATATTATGTACTATTGACTAATTCTTGCAAACATTAACATATGTCCTACAGGGATTGGAAACAAAGAAAAATTAACATATTTTACTAGAAGAAAACCCACTTTAATCGGATTTAAAGAAAAAAAAATCATATGTATACATTAATATGTTCTCAGGGGTATATATGCTTAGTATTCTGTACCAGCTGCAAAACTCACCAGAGTTTGATATTACTGTACAAATGTTTAGGTATCGACTTTCCTAGGGCCCCTCTCTAGCAGCGATCAAATCTCACATTTACAATGGACGGATTATTTTATTTATTGCTTTTTTATTGTTAAAGAAAGCGGTAGAGTCTAGACTAACTGACACGTAGCCAATAAATGTGTGATCTGCTTTATTTGCTGAATTCCACTTCTATAGACTTGAAAACTGGTATAAATTTTACCCTTTAAAGTGTAAAAAGGAAAACCCACACCTGTTAAACACTAAACACTCGGATAACTTGTTAATGGAGCTTCAGATATAATGTATAATTTAAAATAAAGAGTCTTTGTCAAATAAAATTTTTTCCATAAAATAATAATTGGAGGTAAAATAGAATTTAGTGCTTATATGAAATAGAAGATTAAAAAGCATTTGAACTTGTAACACACCCTCTTCGCCCAACCCTCTATACTTTTATTTCTGAGAGCGCAGGGCTTTATGAGAGCCTGAAAAGCTGTGTGCAGTATTACTGTATGTACCTCAGATGTCAGCCTAGTAAAACAGAAATTCTATTTTAATCTCAAATATATTTTAAAGGAGCTGAACGGACCCATAAACCTAAAATCGTACCTCCCAATCTTGTAGCTACTTGAATTAAAAAGGGGTGTGGCCACATCATGACAAGAGCATGACCTCTCCCGCGGGGGCATGCCCCTTACCTCCCTCCCCTCCAATCATTGCCGCCAGCACCAGCGGTAGGTGTGTATGGCACCTGTTCACCGCTGTTGTGTTATGCACAGCAGCAGAGAACCAGAGATACCTCCCAACTTTTCAGCACGCGGGACAAAGATGTCTACAGACAGGAAGGTGGGACAGAGCTGACAAATCAGGATTCTTCCTCCTAAACTAGGACATTTGGGAGGTGTGTAAAATACATGTTGGTTTATAAAAGATAAACTTTAATAACTTTAACACATATATATGTACAAGGTTCAGGAGCTTAGGAGATCTAAAGAAATTTGAGATAAATCTGATCCTGAAGGGCTATATATTCATAAACACAGTAAGTAGACTTCCTGGAAGTAACCCAATTGAAGGACATTGAAATCACCCCCCTCTCCCGATAACACAGTATTTATTGTAAAGAGAATGTCAGAAATCTCCGTTTCTGTCAAGATATGGGGGACTTTATGAGTGCTTTAATACATACAACAGGGGCTGTGCAAGTACTTAATGTTAATCGGAATCTGTATCCAAGGTCATCTGTGCTTTGAAATCTGTACCATGTCCGTATAGAATGCTCACTATGTGAACTGCGTTGTCAGTACTCATTGTGCTGACTTCAAACAGTAGATGGACAATGGATGCACTTTCTGTTGAACAAAGTACTGGGTAACGTAATTCATGGGGGGATGTACAGCTGCCGGTGAGCAAGTAGCCATACAGGGTGCTGCTAATACAGCAGTGTCCCTGTATATGGCATTTAGGTGCTAGCAGCTGTGGCAACCAAGCTATGGGCGCATGCTTTTTATTTTCTTGGGGACACGGACGCACAGAGAAAAGATGAAAAAACAAAATGCATAGAAAAGTATATGTTTTTGCTGAAAATGGTATATAGGTTGTGTTGACGTACTACTGAATAAGAATACATTAATTTGTGTCTACTACAAGTAAACCCACTAGTACACAGTGTCTACTACAAGTATACCCACTAGTACACAGTGTCTACTACAAGTGTACCCACTAGTACACAGTGTCTACTGCAGGTATACCCACTAGAACACAGTGTCTGCTACAAGTGTACCCACTAGTACACAGTATCTACTACAAGTATACCCACTAGTACACAGTATCTACTACAAGTAAACCCACTAGTACACAGTGTCTACTACAAGTATACCCACTAGTACACAGTGTCTACTACAAGTATACCCACTAGTACACAGTGTCTACTACAAGTATACCCACTAGTACACAGTGTCTACTACAAGTATACCCACTAGTACACAGTGTCTACTACAAGTGTACCCACTAGTACACAGTGTCTACTACAAGTATACCCACTAGTACACAGTGTCTACTACAAGTGTACCCACTAGTACACAGTGTCTACTACAAGTATACCCACTAGTTCTGGTAAATTATATTGTTTCTTGCATGGTGTAATTATCTTGTGGCAATATGTGGTTAGAGTCACACATCTCTGGTTTCAACTGGGTAATAAATTCTAGTGACCAGTGACTAAGTCATTTGGAATAATGTCATACATATAATTAAAAAAAGCCTTACGATTCTGACATGATTGTTGGTGTGAGTTTGGCATCCTGGGTAGTTTATTAACATATTTGCAAAGGTGAAAAACATCAAGGGCAATGTCCACTTTCAGACATTTCACCTTCCTTAGTTATTATCTTCTCCCTTCCCCTTTGTATTAGTTAAATAATGATCTCTCCCCAGTCTCGGCTGTAGCCACTGGGGAAAATCAGACTGTGTTGGAGGGGGTCTGTGGTGAAGGCGGCACATGATTGGACAGGTTCCATCTGTATCCAATCACGTGCAGCCTTCACTATACACCTACTCTAGCACACTTTGAATGTTTGTCATGGCTCCATACTAAATGGAAGGTCAATTGTCCGATACAAGGCTATCCCCATTTAGTGCCCCTGTATAGCAGTTAAATGTAGGTCCTTCCCACTGGACCTCAACCTTCTATACGAACATTCACTTACGCTTACATTTTTCATACTGACACTTTTAAATTTCGACTTCGACCACTGACTACCCCTATATCTTTTAAGGTTGGGGAATAATGTCTAATTTCTGACATCTACTTAAAAACAGCCTTCCTCATATCTTATCAAAATAAAGTGGATTTAATAAAAAAAAAATGTGATTGCTAAGGGGTTAAAATGAGCTCTCATAAGATGATTTAATCTTAAATTGAAATAAGACTCAGCAAACGTTTACATATATATATATATATATATATATATATATATATAGACAAAAGTAGACAAAAATGCAATATATATATATATATATATATATATATATATATATATATATATATATATATTGCATTTTTGTCTACTTGATAGCAAATGCTATCTCTAATGCACTCCAATAAGCTTAAAGGACCTCATTAAGAGTCAGACGCAAAGTCCGTTTTAGGCGCATCAAACAAAAAAACACTATCACGCATGTGCAGCAAGCACCATATCCACCTGCATCTTGGACGCAATTAACACTTATGACAGCTTGCGGATCACTACGAGAGAATGGGAGGAACACGGAATTGTGAAGGCGTGACCATGTAAATACATCCTAGTCGCAGTGAGGCGCAGACGTAACACACGTCAAAACAGGGCTAAAGCTGTGCGGCAGGAATTAGGTGGCGCAAGTAGTTAGCTAGCTGCAGGAACTGCTCGCAGCTCGGTAGGGTATAAAGAGTGGGACACAACTGGGGTTGCATGCCACTCATAATACCCTACCAAGCTGCGGCACACTCCCACTCCTACACTTCTTACACTGACTTTCCGTCCCACTCTAAATGAGGTCCAAAATAAGCAACTGAAGTGCCCCAATAGCGTTGGTGAGGAAATTAAATCATCAGTTTATGGACATTTTCTCTTCCGCCATGCTCTCCTACCAATCAAATTGCTGCATTATAATAAAGCGTTCAGGGCTCATACACACAGCTGTTAATATTATGAGTTGAACACATCTTCTTAAAGCCTGGTAAACATGCTTTAATGCTGATAACCCAAAACCTAATGTAAGCAAATCAAGTGGTACCCACACTTTCTGACATGTGTTTGCTTCGCGTCCATTTCAGTTCTGTCTACAGCTTTCACAATCATTAAATCTCATTACAAAACAATGGCGTTCTCTGGGCGTTCTAATTAAGTACATAGTACACTACGCTGCAATGAGTCTTTGAGAACACACTTTGAATTTTCTGTTTAAAACCAGGAAAAAGTACATGGCATTGTTTACGCTTTTAAGGGGCCTCATTTTGCAAGACCCATTAACCCTTAGATTCATTGGCAGGGATGGCTTTATAATGAGGCAGGTTGGGGTAGCTTCGTTTGGTGGCATTGCAAAATCTATGCATTTAAATGAAATGACTTGCTTTTAAACTGCCCACCAAACCAATACAAATATTGTGATGATAGGTGACACCATTTTGGTTGATGCTTTAGTTTAGGGCAAGTCTTTTCCAAGCCAGCATTTGTAAAACAAATAAACATAGCGTTTTTGCTTTTTCCAGCCATTAGTAGTGAATTCTGTGTCTGATGCAGAGATTTATCAAACTTTCTAAAAAGGAAAGTGTTGCCCATAGCAACCAATCAGAGTTTAGCTCTAATTTTTTAGAATGTACTAGATAAAAAAATAGCTAGAGTCTGATTGGTTGCTATGGGCAACATCTCCACTTTTACTTTTTAGACGGTTTGATAAGTCTACCCCTCAGTTTTCAGTTGAATTCAACATTTTAACAGTGTTTTAGCCGCATGAACCCTAAAATCAGAAATTTAATTACTTACAGTCGGTTGTAAAAAGGTTACATTAATTTTGTTAAAAAATTACTGGAGCGTAAATTGCTTGTTTAAGATCAAGAGGTTCCCCTTGCTCATAATGGATCTTTTTAATTTTAAATGTCTATGGAATGCCTTATCCTGAAAGTTCCAGAACTCAGAAAGAAAAAAAGTTGATAATTTTTTTTATAATCATTTCATACTTACATACATGATCACTGAGAGTTTCTTCACTTTCAGCAACACTGCTGAATAATTCAATATGGGTGAGATTGAGAGTGGAGATGTTATTTATTATATTTCAGGGATGCTGCTTCCAATGTCGGAAATACTCCATATCCGGATGTCATCATCATCACCATTTATTTGTATAGCGCCACTAATTCTGCAGCGCTGTACAGAGAACGCACTCACATCAGTCCCTGTCCCATTGTGGCTTACAGTCTAAATTCCCCAACACACACACACACAGAGAGACTAAGGGCAATTTAATAGAAGACAATTAACTTACCAGTATGTTTTTGGAGTGTGGGAGGAAACCGGAGCACCCGGAGGAAATCCACGCAAAGACGGGGAGAACATACAAACCCCACACAGATAAGGTCATGGTCAGAAATTGAACTCATGACCCCAGTGTTGTAAGGCAGAAGTGCTAACCACTACGCCACCGTGCTGCCTATGTCCTATCCACTTCTCATAACAGAACCTATTCCTTTATTAAGTGGAGTTCAAGAACTGGGAGTATCAAGCAGGCTGAGCGCTTTCTTGCAAATGTGAAATTCACAAGAAAGCAGCATCTGTACTGTAATAATGATTACACTACAGGGCAGTGTGACATTGAAGATCTGGTAAATGCCACATATACATTAAGTATAACTTTGTATATTATTGCAACTATTGGAATTCCACCCAATGTTATTTAAATTTCTGGATGGAGTTCTTCCCTAATTCTTTTGATGCACAGGACAACAATACAGACTTTTCCTGCGCCATCAGCGTGCATGGGGGGGGGGGGGGGGGGTTTAATAAAAAAAATGTTTAATATCCATACTGCTTTCTCATATTTATGATGGTTGTGCAATTATAAGATTTTGGAGATTTAAATTTGTAGATCACCCCGATTTCCTGCCCCACACCTGAATCTCATCATATCCCTAGGAAGGAGTCTTGAACAAACGTGTTTGGTCTGATCTACTATAGGGGATGACTTCACAACTGAGTATGATTCATGCTGAGTATAACTTTTTATTTTTTCGGAGGATAAAGGATAGTCAAGAAGATATCTATGCAGGCTGATACAGACGTAACGTAGAGAAGGAAGTAATCCAAAGCCATAAAAAGGGAGTGTTCAGCAGACTTTGACCTGTATGAATAAAATTGTGTTGCTGTGGAATGGTGGTTATTTAAAATAAAGTACAAAGTGGTAATTATAGTGATTACAGGAGAGGAGTCTAACTCAACGAATAAACCCAAACAAACACTCAAACAGAAGATGTAAACATGCCCAATATAGAAATCATACCCTGTCCACAAGTTTGATCACAACATTATTTCCACTCCCTCGTTCAGTCCAAGTTACACTATCAGCAGTGATAAACAGACCTGTTATAGCAGCAAAGATTAAAGACGTTGGTCTTCTTATATTATATGTTACTGTATTACTAAGTGCAGACATAGCAGTGACACACTAGGTTAACCTCAATTACCAGTCACCTGGCTGACAGCATCTCTAAGAAATGCAACTCTTTGAACTTTGTGTCTGTATCAGAAGTGTCTAGCAATGTCTGGCTGAACATACATTTAATTCCCCTCAGCGGTTTAAGAGTCACTTAAGAATTGACTACAAAGTATATATATATATATATATATATATATGTAAACTTTTTTGTGTTTAAAGAACAAGTAAATTGGAAAGCAGTAACAGATTGTAAGCTCTGCGACCCTACTGTCTGATTGCCTTGTCTTCATTTGCATTCCCCAACGTGTTATTTGCTATGGAATATGTAGGTGTTATATAATGACATGGATTGCATGATGCACTGCCATCGAAAGTAAGCTGATCGAATTTCTTGCATTATATTTACTTCCAAGGGTGCAAAAGTAAGTTATATTGTACCTGGTTATCTACAAGTATTCAGTGCCATTAAATACAACAGATATTTAGATGTCTGGCATAGCTCAGTATTTCCACTTGCTAAAGATGGACATTGAGTACTGGTATAAAAAGATACACGGTAGTCACAAATGTACCCCCCAATTCTACCTCCCTCAAACAGAGTTCAGAGTAGTTTGCCCACGTTGCATTCTTTCATAGCATATCATGAGCAAATTCTTCTAATACGCCTGTCTGAATGAGCCCTAACTGCAACTGTACAAGCAGGCTAGTGGGAAAAGGAGAAGCCATTACAAAGTGTTAAAGCTGGAGTTAACGTTTAAATTATTGATGCAGAAGGCGATTTTTTTTTATTTTTTTTTACATTAATTAATGAGCACAGGTTACCGCAAATGGAAAACTAAGTGAAATGAGTTAGATTGCCAAATCAACTGGTTAGATCTGCACACATATGAAATTGACATGCATTGCAGTTACTTTACATGAAGGCTGAATGTCTGTCTGCATATTCATGGGTGAATGAATGCATGCATGTGTGCTATTTGCAAAGCAGTCATGTAGCTTGGGTATTTCATATGTACCTGGATTTTAATGACTGCCCCAGCACTACTGGTCACTGGGAAAAACAATAGCTCTCTGGACACAGTATTATCAGTGATTTTAGCTTGACCCCAAGGGTAGAACCAGCTGCAGCTCACTACTTGTAAGGGGTAACATGAACGGACTAACACCATTATTATGCTGGTTTGTTCTACCCTGATCCCATTTATCACGGTGCTCACGCAGAGTATAGGTGTGAAGCTCGTAGGCTGCTTGTTTGAACCTGTCTACAATCTACAGCCTGCACAAACAGGTTTATGATAGATTTTCATCCAAATCTCTGCATGAACAGAACACTCTGTGTGTGTAGAAAACACCCAGCCGTTTCTTCTTTATTATGCTTAGTCACGAATGTGATATTAGATTTCAAAATATGCACATTTTTTTTCAAAACATACACATATGTCCTTTAAATTTACGTAATTATATTAAATGTTACAAACATATTTTAACTTTTTTATTAGAGAGAAAAGTGTTTTTCAAATTCATATTTTTCATTGAGTGGCTATAGTCTAATGTGTGGGGCTCTTTAGTAGCTGCAGAACAAAAAGTCTTAGCATGCCCTGTCAGATAGACATTTGTAGATCTGCAGCAACTGATGAGCCAGCTAGCACTTGTAGTTCTACAGCAGCTGGTGAGACACAGTTTGAGTAACTTTACTATAGGCTGGGAGTTGTGAAGGACGAGACTACATTTATTTCATTTTAAAGTTTTTGCTTGACAAAAAAATCAATTAAGGCCACATACCCACTGGAACTTTTCTTGCATTTGTATTACTATTAAAAAGATCATCATAGCTATTCCTGACGGTTTTTCATGTTTAAATGGAACAAAAATCATTCCAAAAAACGTATCGCAAACGCACAGCGGTTACGTATGCAAGCAGAGCAATCAGTATTCATCATCATCATCATTTATTTATATAGTGCCACTAATTCCGTAGCGCTGTACAGAGAACTCACTCATATCAGTCCCTGCCCCATCGGAGCTTACAGTCTAAATTCCCTAACATAGACACACAGACGAACAGAGAGGGAGACAGACAGAGACTAGGGTCAATTTTGATAGCAGCCAATTAACCTACTAGTATGTTTTTGGAATGTGGGAGGAAACCGGAGCACCCGGAGGAAATCCACGCAAACACGGGGAGAACATACAAACTCCTCACAGATAAGGCCATAGTCAGGAATCGAACTCATGACCCCAGTACTGTAAGGCAGAAGTGCTAACCACTAGGCCACCAGTATTATGGTTTATACTCATGCTAGTAAATGTCAGCATACCAGATCTTATTTAACATTTATAGAACAATATTTGTGCTTGTACATATATAGTATATTTTCTCTTCCTTGACAGGTATCTATAGAGACTTTGCATAAAACAACATTTGGGTGGAGTCACTATAATGGCGCAGTCCTGATTTAAATTTAGTCACACTTCAATGTGCCAAGAAGAGGGAATACCAATTTAAATAAGTGTTCTGTTACTCTTTGTACTCTATTTTCTAAGAAACATCCACCTTAGTATTACACTTTTATAAATAATCATCTACAAGGCAGAAGTTCCTGTACTTTGCAAACCATATACTTGTTAAAGTACAGTTAAACATTGCACTAAAACAGATTATGGATCATGAATGTACAATATTACTATCACACTACGTACATGAGCCATCATCTGTTTCTTTGACAGTCCTGTACACTCCGTTTTAGTGTAGGGATAAATGGTCCCTATGTGAAGCTCAGACAGCTCATGTGTAAGAGACACTCACCTAGGAACACACTCACTCAAACTAACTAGACTGCAAGGAGACCACACAGTAAATATATTTATTGTATTGCTATTGGCAGAAATATAAAGTTGAAATTCCTTCTTATGACAAAGCCATTGTATTATCCTGTAATCGCTACTACCGCCAGACTGTATAACATAATGCAGGGGTTGTATACAAACTGGTGCACATCAAAAAGGTGCTGTAACCCATGGTAACTAGTTGTTTGCTTTTATTCAAGTGGTGCTAGAGGGTCTGGTTGCTATAGAATGTAGTACCCTTTTTACTCTGCACCACTGTTTTATTTTTGGTACAGGCAAATGCTTGCGATATGCACATTAAGGACCTCATTTAGAGTCGGACGCAAAGTCCATGTAAGAAGTGTAGGAGTGGGAGTGTTCCGCAGCTTGGTATGGTATTATGAGTGGCAAGCAACCCCAGTTGCGTCCCTCTCTTTATACCCTATGGAGCTGCGAGCAGTTCCTGCAGCTAGCTAACGCTTGGGCCACCTAATTCCTGCCGCACAGCTTTAGCCCTGTTTTGACGTGTGTTGCGTCTGCGCCTCACTGCGACCAGGATGTATTTACATGATCAGGCCTTCACAATTCCGCGTTCTGCCCATTCTCTCGTAGTGAGTCTCAAGCTGTCGCAAGTGTTAATTGCATCCAAGATGCAGGCGGATTTGGTGCTTTCTTCACATGCGTGATAGTGATTTTTTGTTGGATGCGCCTAAAACAGACTTTGCATCCGACTCTAAATGAGGTCCTAAATCTGTAACATGCAAATGCACATTCAAAATACAGTAGGAGGTTAACTGGCTGTTGATAAAATTAACACTAGTCTGTGTGTATGTGTTTTTAGACTGTAAGCCCCAGTGGGGCAGGGAATGATGTGCATGACATATATTCTATGCACAGCGCTGTGGAATTGGTGGCGTTATATGAATAAATGGTGATGATGATGATAACTGAGTGCAAGTTTTTATTATCAGTTATTTCAAACTGTGCAAATTTCCATTCACTGCCCTTTAATAATTTTCAGACTCTCCAACATGACCCCTTCCACCGGGTTAAAAATTTTCTGCTCCCAAATTTCCCACTTATTATTGCAGTATGTTGAATTCATTTTTCTAAAATTTTCATCAGATTTACTCTCCGACTCCAAGATGTTAACAGTATAGGGTTCAAGCAGCTGAAAAATTGCATCAATTAATTGAGTGCGGGTAACTGCAATAGTAAAATAAGTGGGAAATTCAGGAACAAAGTATTTTGTACTGTAGGGAAGAAGTCACATTGAAGGGGCAGAGATGTGAAGACGGAAGGTTTTATGTGTATAGAACATAACACTTCCCTGATGATCACAGCTTTGTTATAGAACAACTTACATTTACTTAGCTCATACTTGCCAACTCTCCCGGAATGTCCGGGAGACATGGCAATCTCCCGAATTCTGCCCACTTCACTAGGAAGTGTCCACTTCCTAGAGAAGTGGGCAGAATTAGATCCCAAACGCCGTAATTCCCGATGAATCGCGGCGTTTAGCCCCGCCCCCTCTGTCAAGTGACGCTATTTGCGTCATGACGTCACAGGGGGCGGGGCCGAAATGACACGATTTGGGCCGCCCCCTCACTCCCCCCTCCACTGGCTGGCTCCCGGAAGGGAGCTGAAGAAAGTAGGTAAGTATGACTTAGCTGGTTTTACACAAGTCTAACATATTCTTCTCACTAACAGTTCTCACTGCCTACAGTGCTTTGTGATATATGTCTTTATGACAATAAAATGTAATTATGATGAAACTGTTCCCTAGTCATGACCTGTTGGTTTTATATTGCACCTAATAATCCCTGAGAGTTCTGTGTTTTTATTCACCTGCCCTGCAGCAAAGTGTCTATAAAGAGTTTCTGACCTCAGATTACTTTAATTTATTGGCTTGTATGTATCTTCCTGCAACTTTTATTTAATGCATTTTACTTCTAGCTTCCTTTCTTCCTTTTGTGATTTTTATTTATATTGTTTTATTTTTTTCATCATTGTTTCATTGCATTGTCAAGCAAATTATACAGTCCAATAAAATAATGGCATCTGAAGGTGGAAAATACCTTTAAACATGGGGGTATATTTACTAGACCTTCGGATTTGAAAAAGTGGAGATGTTGCCTATAGCAACCAATCAGATCCTAGCTGTCATTTTGTAGAATGTACTAAATAAATGATAACTAGAATCTGATTGGTTGCTATAGGCAACATCTCCACTTTTTCAAACCCGCAGTTTAGTAAAGATACCCCATAGTGTTGAAATGTTGGCTACTATGCAATACATATAACAATCTGAGCACCACTGTAATGTGCACTACAGAGAGATTTGCTGATTGTGTGCCATGCAAAACCCACCATGAGCACCAACTGTCGCTGTGTCATGTAGTGTGACCTGAGAGATGGTATAATTTACGAATGAAAAAAAAAAACCAAGCCCAATAATTATGATCAATGTATTTAAACTCTAAACACAATGGACTTTATGATCTGTGCTAAATATGAACCCAATGGTTTTCTTAGCTTTGTAGAGGTTACATGTGGCTTCAATGAAGGTTGACCACATTACAGCAAAGTATAAAGGGAAGATTATTCCTGGTTGTTTGTCCAGCTGTCCTTAGCCTCCTTGCTAAAAATACATATTCAAACACTAAAACCATGAGTAGTTTAGTTGGGGGATCTGCAAATCTGCAACCAAAGGATCACTCTCATTGCAATGATGTCAAACAGGCCAACAATTATTATGATATTAATGGCAATCTGATAAAAAGCAGCCAATAACAAGAGTACTCAGCAGTATGTCAAACAAAATCTAATGAAGGTATTGTGTAAGTCTGCCTATGAAGAATACTGCTGAAGAAAATGATACATGGGCATGAACAATAAAACAAAGTATAAAGTGAATTTTTGAACAGCTCAAAGTTGGCATAAAAAGGACGAATACAAAAGTTTTAAGCACTAGTTTGCTGTATTCCAGCACACCAGTGATATTTTCTACTTATGCATAATACAGTGCCTAATTTCTAGCTGTTCTGCACAGACCACACTGAATTGTGTTTTATAGATTTCATGATTTGTTGTCATTCACTCATTCTTATCAATTATCCTGTTGAATTCAGTGTAATAATCTGGATTATTATATCTTTTTCGACCTTTATTAAAGTAACACTAAACCAAGAAAATGTATTTTGATCTGTGTTTTCTGTAGTAAGAGGCTTTTAGCCACATTTGATAAGTAATACATTCAACATGTTGTATCAATACTCCATTTGGCATAGAGATCAAACATTCTCATTTCTTTTACACTACATTTATTACAGTACCTGCTAGTCTACTAACCCAGCAGTTAGATGCAAATATTGCACTTGGCAACAGCAGCCAATCCGGTTTCATCAGTTCAGTTCAAGTTAGACAAAGAGAGCGTGTGATTGGTTTCTATAATTTAGTATAAATTTTGCACCTAAGTGCAGTGTAGATAAATGATCCCTATTATTTAGTATTTACCAGATATAGAGTGAGATATTCTTTTTGTCAGGTTAATAGTATATTTATAGTATATTTCTCTTTTTGCAAAGTATTTTCAAAGGTTTACTACTTTGAAACAACTTCCAAACCTAATGTAACAGATATGTAAGGAATGTCACACTTCTTATGAGACTTCTTTTCAATTAAATGTTTCAAAGATGACAAATTTACTTTCATGCCTCATACTAATGAGATGAATGGCAATAACAGTATACTGGTTTCTGTTGGTGCTATAAAAAAATAATTAATAAAATAACACAGTAGTTTGAAATTGTGCAACAAATAATTGCTGGTGCCACAACGATACAGTGTAAATATACTGTTTTGCTTTATTAAATTGATTCATATTGAAGGACAAGTTAACCCGTGCATGATACTCATGCATTCTAGTCAAATCAAGATACTTAAGGTCTTAAAAAGCTTCTTGTCATGCATTTGGGCCTAGCCCAGGCCTCCTCAGGGGAAGATCGTTACTTCCCGACGCAAGCAGCCTTTTTAATGTGTGTTCATGAGGTAAAATTACCTCACGAAAATGAGTTTGACCCCTCAACTCGTAAATTTAGCTTTTACTACCCCTCCCACGGGGGGAAGGGGGGATGATGGAAGTTAACTGACTTGACTATTCTAATTTTTTTGTCAAATAATGTCAGTATACCAAATTTCAGGTCAATTGGATGAGCCCTTTCTGAGAAAATAGTTTTTTACACACACACACACACACACACACACACACACTAACTCACGCCTCTACACATGCGTGTTCATGAGGTAAAATTACCTCACGAAAATGAGTTTGAGCCCTACCAAATTTCAGCCCTTTTTGAATTTTTTTTCCCACACACACTAAGAATTTAGTAGGTCAGTGTATAACTCTGCCCAGCAGGTGGTGCTGCAACTTGGTTTTTTTCCCACACACACACAGTTGCCACTAAGCATTTATATATTAGATAGTTTGTGCATATTACACACAGTAATCAAAATGGTGATGCTCTATGCTGATGTTAGATTGCGCAAAAGTCCTTGCCACAAAATACCCACAAAGGAATACAGTACCTGTCAATCAGGCTATTCACTTAAATCTGCTATCATGCTTTTAGCAGTTCTTCCACTAGGATTTATAAGTGTCTCCAACAGTAATAAGCTACATTATTATTATTATAATTTATTCATATAGCGCCCCTATTTACACAGTGCTGTACAGATAATATTTGTCATTCACATGAGTCCAATTGAAGGTTGCAATCTACATTCGCTACCATACACACACACACACACACACACACACACACACACAGGTTAATTCTTTCATATGGTATAGAATCATTGACACCACTGGCATTACAAAACAAAGTACACAGGAATAAGGCAGGCAGACAGAGGGGTACATTCAATTCCCTGCACTGTTCTTTAGGACAAAGCGGCCTGCGAACTATTACCGTTAATACGATAATTTCAACGCAGATTAAGCTGAGAAATTACCATAGTAACGGTAACAGTGCGTGGGCTGCAATGTGGGGAATTGAATCTATCCCATAATGTGGTAGTGAGATGTTTCAGGTGGTGGTGTTGCCCATAGCAACCAATCAGATTATAGCTATCATTGAGCTTGTTCATTCTAAAGTGTTAGCCAGAATCTGGTTGCTATGGGCAACACCTCTACTTTTCCTTTTTTAGAAGGTTTGATAAATCTACTCCTGAGTATTAGTCCAGTGGTATTTGCATAGCACAGAACACATTTGTCTCTAATAAAAAATGATATGGCTTCTCTTTGGTTTGTTGAGTTCAAGTACAATGTAGTTAGTACTTGTTTTCTGAGTTTTATAAGTAATTTCAGGCTGCACCACTTTTCCTTTGCCCTAGCCTATTGGCCGGGTACAAGGATAATATTTATATTTGTGGCTGAAAGGGGGGGGCCTTACGGCACTTATTTATTTATTAACACTTAGCACTAGAACACTTTTTTTTGACTGTCTTGTTTGTCTTCATGTTTTCAAGGGGTTTCGGTAAGACCCTTTTAGCTGAACCTCTCCCCAAGTCAAGTGAGGCTCCCTCCTTCTGGGGGGAACTAAAGAACCAGTCCCCTGGAGGAAGCTTCGGCCAACCTCTGGGTAAAGGGGACAGCCCAAGCCTTGTGTCGGAGGTGGTCCTGAAGACCCTTACCTCCTAAAGGGCCTTTTAGCTCCGGAGGTTGGCATGCAAAGGGGCTCTCCCTAGCTTCGGTGAAGGAGGACCTTAAGATCTCCTTTTTTCCTTCTCTGAGGTCTTCTGGGGAATGGGGAGGTAGGGGGCCAAAGTCCCAAGCCCCCAGCACAGTACTGCTCTGCACTGGGTGATTTGGAGTCACGCACCTCGGGCTTGACCTGATGTCAGCTGGTCCTTTTGTGGCAGGGCTGAAATGCAGTGGAAATGTTGTTTTTGAGATAAAGTTCATTGTCATGGCATAGAAGGATTTTGAAATGAATTACAATTCATCTGATCACTCTTCATGACATTCTGGAGTATATGCAAATTGCCATTATAAAAATTGAGGCAGCAGACTTTGCAAAAAATAATATTGCTGTCATTCTCAAAACTTTTGGCAATGACTGTAGATAGTGGGATTATTTTGAATGTGGAAAATTCAGGGCTAAAGACTTTGGATCTAAATTAGGGTTTAGGATAAGTTTTAATAATGTACTTTATATTGTGGATTTTTTTTGTTAACCTTTTAATAATTTCAATAAATCTGTCTATTGGTATTTTATTTTCGTGTATTGCTCATAATACTGAACATATAGGGCCTCATTTAGAGTTGGACGCAAAGTCTGTGTAAGAAGTGTAGGAGTGGGAGTGTGCCGCAGCTTGGTAGGGTATTATAAGTGGCAAGCAACCCCAGTTGCATCCCACTGGTAATGCCCTACCGAACTGTGAGCAGTTCCTGCAGCTAGCTAACTACTTGCGCCACCTAATTCCTGCCGCACAGTTTTAGCCCTTTTTTTATGTGTGCGTCTGCGTCCAGGATTTACCTATGGGGTCACACCCCCTGTGTTTATATTATACAAGTTTACGCCTTCACAATTCCGCATTCCGCCCTTTCCACTGTAGTGAGCCGCAAGCTGTCGCAAGTGTAAATTGCGTCCAAGATGCAGGCGGATATGGTGCTTTCTGCACATGCGTGATAGTGATTTTGTGGTCAATGCGCCTATAAAGGACTTTGCGTCCGACTATAAATGAGGCCCATAATTTCTCTACTATATGTGTGCTGATTCTTTATTTTGCCTAATGATTTCTAGGTTCTGGCAGTAATATAAGAGCTTTTAAATAGTTACATAACTATTAGGGATATTTTCATAAAATTCAGGGGTACTGACTGTGCTAATCCAAAGAATAAAGCAATTTTTTATTGATTTTCTGTTGTCACCCTTTGATAAACCACATAAAACATTTACAAATTGTGTTTCTGCCAAAGGAAATGTTACTAAGTGCTGACTGACAGGGTGCCCAGACATTTGCACATGCCACGTTCAGGGCCTGAACATAAATGAACATAAATGCCTGTACGTGCTGTATTTTTCGTAAAATCGCTCGGATGCCCATAACCAGACCATATGTAAGTGAGCGCAAGAATATCCAATTCATCTTCGAGATCAAAGGACACTTACAGCAGCTTGCATGTTATGTACAATAGACATTAATAACATCCTGATAAATGTATTCTATATCCAGGGAAAAAATAAAAATATATCTATTTTTTAATGTTTTGTCATTAATTGCTATATTATTAACAGGTGACATTAATTTAATTTTTTTCTGTGCGTTCTGCTGGGACTTTATATTATTCCACATATGTATTGTATGTATCCTGCATTGCATTGTCTGTTAGAGCAGAGGACATCTAGACCAGTACTCAGACCCACTCCTAATTGAATATGGACGTGCGTATACCCAAATTACATACGTTTTCAAAAATGTAATGAATCAGGCGCTCACTGTTTGCTTTTTCAATCTGTTAACTTGAGCAAATAGTAATTGTGCATTGAAACCTGCAATATATATATATATATAGTATTATTATTATTTATTTATAAGGCGCCACAGAATCTGTAGCGCCGGATACAGAAGCAAGAAACAAATAGATGAGGTAATACATGTCAGCAGCACAGATGAGTGTGAGTAACGTTATATGGGGACTCACACAGAGTGCAGCAAAAGACGTGACATATATACATACATATTTATATGTATATATATATATATATATATATATATATATACATTAACTATACATATTTAGATTTAGCATTCTGCAAACACATACAAACATTCCCATGCCAGACCCTTTGCCATCAAAGCTCTGTGGTAGTTATCATGCAAATGTACCATAACACACTGACGTCTCTTGCCGGATACACGTAAGCAACTAACAATTATCTCTCCTCTTGTATTTTGCCACATGCAAGCCTACAGTATGTAACATGGTAGCCTTCACATTACAGTAATGTTATGTTAGGTTTCTCAGCATTAATAAAGTACTAATTTTACTTAACAAAAACAAATAAAAAGCACATATTGTATTGTAACTTATGTGTGTTTATAAAATAACAGACAAAATAAGTATATTGTTGCAAGAAAGAGTAGATATTAAACCCATCAGTACATAACATCTTTCCACAAGTCTTGAAAGAGCAACTAGCTGCTCACACCTGGGCTACTATGAGACACATACATGATTAGTCTGTATTGTTCATGTAACCTTGTCTGACCCAGGCGTCTAGTTTTACCAATATTTACTCATGCCTCTGATTTTCGGCATCTCAGATGACTACTATATAAAATCATATCATCTCATCCCAGAGTTACGGACCCGTGTGTTTCATGTCCGAGTTACCAATATATATAAATATGACAATGTTGTGAATTTATTTGTGGTTTTATAGACATGTATGCTCACACTTCTTTGGAGCCTAAGGGTGGGTCATCAAATGTCAACTTCAACCATTAAAATAATAATAATAAACAATAAAACAATGATAATATAAGATTAAAGAGTAATAATACAATAAAAAAATTGATCCACTGCCACTTAAATTCTCTTCACTTAGTCCTTGTTTGTAATGGTACGTGTTATATATTGTTGTTGTTTTAATTGAAATTTAATTTAAGTACATACAATGTTAAAAGAACACATTTAAAGTCACACCTTCCATTATGTATGGCCATATCTGCTATGTGCATCAGCACGCTTTCTATGATGCTATTACTGTGTATGGTTTGAGATATGGAGCTTTTTAAGATATGTTAAAAACATGACACCGTAATGCAGGTACATACTCATCATAGTCATAAATACAGCTCAGGAGGAGTCAGACACACATTATACAGAGCACTTGTAGGGGATATGAGTCATTTTGTAGTAGAAATTATGCTTGGAGAAGATATGTGGTAAGAGGAGGTTGGAAAACAGTCTGCAGACAATCTGGGGGAGAGGTCAGGTATTTAGTCTGTGGTTAAAGAACAGACAGTGTCTTCATTTGTATTACAAAAGCAAACTGCAATTTTAAATAAAACATTAAAAACCTTAATCAGGTTGGGGATGAGTTTACAGTTATGCCTGCAATTTCAAATACAATTGTGATAACAAGAACAATGAGGCGCAGTAGCATAATATATATATATATATACTTGGGGGAGATGGTTGCAGAACATCATAAAGTAAGTGGTAAGCGAAACACTTGGCTGCATAGGCAGAAGGATTAGCAGGTAAAGGAGAGCGGTATTGATGTCACTGTACAGAGATTTAGGTAGGTCTCCCTTACAGTATTGTGTTCACTTTTGGAGACCTGCACTTATATTGATAAAGTAGAGTTCATGAAAGGGGCAGAGTCTTAAGCACAAAGCTTAGCACAAAGCTTACCATGAAGGAGCTTAACGTACAACAAAGAGGACTGATAAGACACACCTGTACCAATAAGGCTAAGCAGGTATTCATACGTGGAAGACAAGAGGGATGAAGAGGTCTGTGTCTGTCCACAGTTTTGTATGTTTATAAGTTTCAAAAACGTTTGGGGCCTCATTTAGAGTAGGCTGCAATATTATGGCCTTTACGTAGATACAAGATTGCATAGATGTATACTTTCAGTTGCACATACCTTGGGGTACGTGTAACTCGAATACAGTATATATAGAGCTGCATCATGGTACGTTCAGAACATATGCGTGTTGCAACTAAGAGAATGTACAATCACTCTGTTTTCTTATCGAAATATAATTCCATATGAATTTAGGAGAAGAATATAAAAGTAACTAAGGGGACTAGAGGTTTTTATATTAATTCAAGTACTTTTTTACGGTGTTTGTGTGTTTTCTTTCTCTTAGATACTATTATGGAACTACATGTTCCAGCAGGACAATTTGGGGGGATGGCGGACCTGCACGTATGTTACTCTGGAGTCAGCTCTTGTGACCAGGCTGGATCTGGTTTCACACTTCACACTATGACTGGACCCCCATGCTGCAGTGCTGCACTTTGTTGTTTAATCTATTAAAAGATACGTTCTGATGCTGTCATCATGTGTGCACCTCTACAGGTGTAAGGAGTTGCAAGTGAAAGTTACTTTAAACAGAGAAACATTTTGGTGCACAATACGGTACATTTTTATGAGCAGCAGGTGGACTTACGTCCGTCAGGCTCTTGGGCTCTGTTTCATTAAGGAAAGTAGAGCAAAAAGAAGGAGTAACTTTGCACCTTGACAAAACCATGTTGCATTGGAGGGGAGGTAAATGTAAAATGTGGAGACAGATTTATAGTTGGTGTAGGGCATGTCCTAGATCAACTTTACATTTCAGCGTAAAAATAAAGCTATCAAGTATTTGTGTGCTACATGACAAAAAGCCAGTATAACTTATGTGCAAAATAATAAACTAATTTGCACCGGTTGCATTGTAACATGGTTTGTCCTGGAGAAACTGTACTCGTTTTTTCCCTTACCTTCCTCAATGAATCAGGCTATTGGTGTTGAAATAAACGGTTCAAGATATCAGTGCAGACAAGTTGTACAAGATTTAAAACTGCAATAGCAATGGCACAAAACTAAGAAGACCTGAATCAGGTTCTTATATTGTCCACTTCTTCCACGTTTTCTTTTCTTTTCTTTTTTTAATGGTTTTTATTAAAACGTTTAACAGTAAACAGGAAGGGGCACAGAAAACAGAAAGGGGGGGGGGGGGGTGGGTAGATAGTGGGGATCAGACAATACATGGCACCAGAGAGCACGATTTGACATAGCAGAGAATACCATATGTTTACATAAAAAACGCCATTGTGGAATATACACTATATGGACAAAAGTATTTGGTCACATCTGTTAATTATTAATTTGAGGTGTTTCAGTCAGACCCTAGCCACACAGACTTCATTTACAAACATTTGTGATACAAAATGGGTCGTTCTGAAGAGCTTAGTGACTTCAAGCATGGTACTGTGGTAGGATGCCACCTTTACAATAAGACTGTTTGTGAAATTTCATCCCTGCTGAATATTCCTCAGTCAACTGTAAGTGATATTATTAGAAAGTGGAAGTGTTTAGGAACAACAGCAACTCAGCCATGAAGCAGAAGACCACATAAAATCACAGAGCAGGGTCAACGACTGCTAAGGCGCATGGTGCATAAAAGGCGCCAACTCTCTGCTGATTCCATAACTGAAGATTTCCGAACTTCCACTGGCATTAATGTAAGCACAAAAACTGTGCAGCAGGAGCTTAATGGAATGGGTTTCCATTCCAGAGCAGTTGCACACAAGCCTCACATCACCAAGACCAATGCCAAGCGTCGGATGGAGTGGTGTAAAGCATACTGACACTAGACTATGGAGAAGTGGAAACATGTTCTGTGGAGTGACGAATCACACTTCTCTGTTTGGCAGTCAGATGGGCGAGTGTGGGTTTGGCGGATGCCGGGAGAACGTTACCTGCCTGACATCATTATGCCAACTATGAAGTTTGGTAGAGGAGGGATAATGGTATGGGGCTGTTTTTCAGGGTTTGGGCTAGGCCCCTTCAGCATACCAAGTTATTTTGGACAGTGTTATGCTTCCAACTTTTTGGCAACAGTTTGAGGAGGACCCTTTTCTATTCCAACATTACTGTAGTCCTTGCTTTGTGCCCTGTTGCACAAAGACATAGTTTGATGAGTTTGGTGTGGAAGAACTTGACTGACCCACACAGAGTCCTGACCTCAACCCCATCAAACACCTTTGGGATGAACTGGAAGGAAGATTGTGAGCCAGGTCTTCTCTGCCAACATCAGTGCCTGACCTCATAAATGCTCTACAGAATGAATGGGCACAAATTCCCACAGAAACACTCCAACATCTTGTGGAAAGCCTTCCAAGAAGAGTGGAAGCTGTTATTGCTGCAAAAGTGGGACCAACTCCATATTAAAGTATGTATTTGAATGCAATGTCATTACAGTCCCTGTTGGCGTAATGGTCAAGCGTCCGAAAACCTTTGTCCATATAGTGTACAATTAGGTACCATGAGATAAGTCACTGTGGCTGGGAAGGGGAAGGTCTACATAATCTGGTGAGTGTAGGAGCACACAGCCTTCGCCGTCTGTTATAACTCATGCCAACCAAACCATTTAACAATGGGAGAGTATGCGTCCATAGAATAGGGGGCACCGGACATCTCCATTTCAAAACTAAATTGTATTTTGGTAACAATTTTGTGACTAGTAGGAGGGTAGGGGTGATTCCACAGAGATTATTTTCTTTTTTTGTTAACCAAAAGACAAAACAAAGGCCCATTCTAATTAAAAACTAGATATACGAATTTTTACAAATATTATTTCAGCATTTATTTTAATGCTTAGTTGAAAAGAATCATCTGCACTTTAATAAATAGACACTATCCTCAAAACGTGGCAATGTATATCTAAATTTAGATTTGAGAAAGACATAAGTGTTTGCAATTTATTTTACATGTATACATTTTCCCTAACATCCTGCATTGTTCCTGTTTTAGTGCAGCTACACTGGTAACCTCTGTGGAGTTTCTACAGACCTGGGGCCTGATCTTAACTTGAGAAACTTCTGATTTCAGTCTCCTGGACAAAACCATGTTACAATGCAAGGGGTGCAAATTACTGACTGTTTTTTCATGTAGCACACAAATATCAACTTTAAATTTCAGTGTACAAATAAGCTATCAAGTATTTGTGTGCTAAACAGAAAACTAATTTGCACCCCTTGCATTGTAACATGGTTCTGTCCAGGAGACTGAAATAATAAGTTTCTCAAGTTAAGATCCTTAATGAATCAGGCCCTCGATCATGTCTTGGTGTGTTCCACACTGCTGAAAACAACAGGCAGCTGCATTACCAGTAATAGATGATAAAAATATTGAAGCATCATCATTTTTATTGTCGTTGACCACAAAATGTTTTAACGGGAAAGCTAGTTATAAATTGCTGATTATGTTTTCAGGTCCATGAGTAATATGTTTTGTGGAAAACACCCAATTTGACTGCAGAGAAGTACCAAATTGTTCTATTTCCCCTTCCCAAGCACTCTTGTCTGTAGCCTGCAGCATCTGCATCATACCTTATGGAGTGAGGAACAAGAGATATAATAGATATGTGAGACCGACCTGCAAGTCTGCTATAGAGACAGAGTAGAGCTGCACACAAAGCAAAGCCTAAGCAGTAAAACAAAGGATAATAGTACATTAATATATAATTGTTGTAATAGTGATTATAGACCATCCTTTACAGAGAGCACACAACAATAAACAGAAATGAATAGGGGCTGACCCTTCAGCATGACCCAGACCACCAGGTATGAAATGCCCTGCTACATACTTTCCCACCTATTTTCTTGTTGCAGTTACATGTGCTCAGTTACTTAATTAATGTTTAAAAACACAGTCATTTAATTAAGCCCAGGTAACTGGAATAAGAAAATAAGTGGGAAAGTCAGGAACAGAACATTTCATACAGAATGGGCGAAGCTGGAGGGTTCATTAATTACAGGCATCTGCATGATTACTTGTTAGGCAGAATGTTTAAAATGTGACTAATATACTGAGGGTATAAATTTCCCAAATAGCATAGTCCAAGGATTAATTGTGTCTCTTTGCGTTTTCTTAAAACCCGTCTGGTTTTGCCTTGTAAATTGGCGATTTTGAAAAAAAAAAAAAAAGCAGATTGGTACATTTACCCGTTCTAGACCATCAGGAAGGACTAGGGGATCAGCACCCTGCCCTGACTGGCTGTGCACCTTGTTTGTCAGCCGTGGTATCCTGCCATAGGCTGACCGACAGGAAGCAGAGCCACAGAGTCATCTCTCTCTCCCATATAGCGGGTTGCTTGGGACGCACAAGTGGTAGTTCGTTGATTCTGCTCTCTCAATGCAGAGTGCCAACTGCAGTAGTTTGGGTGAGGGCTACAGGCTGTACGGCCTCCAAGGATTGGGCTTGTCAGAGTCTGAGCATATAACTCTAGAGCCACCTGCACACAGGCCAATCTGAAACCTCAGCTAAGGTGGGGGCAACGGGATGTTTTGTGCTCAAATTGTATGAGATTTGGTTGTTTGACTAATGGGCCATGCAGTCTTATCTCTTTAAGCTTAACTGGGACCTGTTAGTGTGGACCTGAAGAGCACAGGCCAATAATGGTCATCTTCCTGCCGTATTTATTAATATACCAGAGGTTGATCTAATCGATTAAAGTCCAATTATTATCAAGATCTGGCTGATCATGAGGCCAGAAGTTGCGCAATGTTGGGCAAATTATCTGAAAACTCTGCAGATATTGCAGTATGTGGCCAGCTAAACACACAATACTCTACACTAAAATCATAGATGTATAATACAATACACTCACAGTATGACAGCAAAAGACCAATATTCCCTTTATTGCTATATAAAGTAAAATAAAGATTTGCTGTGGTCAAAGCACCTCAATAAACACTGCAAAAAGGAAAAAATCTGTACTGTCAGTAGGAAATATCATCATCATCATCATCTATTTATATAGCGCCACTAATTCCGCAGCGCTGTACAGAGAACTCACTCACATCAGTCCCTGCCCCATTGGAGCTTAGTCTAAATTCCCTAACATACACACACACACACACACACACACACACACACACACACACACACACAAATATGCCATATAGCAGTGAAAGTGGAAGATCTCAGTTTGCTGTGAAGAATAAACTGGGTATACTCTGTAGGGGTAACACCTGAGTGGCAAATATTTAGTATAACTCATTCATTCTTTGTTATGGAATATACATTGGCTCAGGCTCTAACAAAATAATACCTTTGGAAGGTAAAGTATAAAATTGTCATATAATAGGTTATAGGAAAATAGGCGTGTGTATTTGTGCTGTCCACAAATTGTCACTGTGACCAATTACTCACATATCTTATATAGTTTCCCTGCTATCAAATAATGGCCACTCAGAATTAGTAGTGGGAGTGTGTAAGCAGCAGCTACTCTCTCACCCCTTCTAACGGGTACATCATTTTTATTATTAGCACTGTTGGTGCTGAGCTCAGTAGTGGCAGTTTTGTTTGCATGGGGTGGTCAATTCAGTACACAGTTCTGGCTGGAAAATCAAATAATACTGTATGTACTGTAGTGTACCAGTACTGCACGGAGCTTCCAATTGTCACTTGGCCCAACTACAGTACAACAATACTTGATCCGAGTATTTTATCCCAAAGTGTATGTGTTATACCACATATCCTGGGACTGATTTATCAAGATAAATATCTGCCGATTATCATCCCAGAACCGGAAGATACGACCGTGAATGCAGACCTGTCCGCTGTGTTTGTACGCAAAGGACACTTAATACAGCCTACGAGTCGGAGAGTGAACGGGGAGGGGAAGGGGCATTTTGCCTTAGTCAATGTACAGTACGGGCGTGCCAAACTCAAGTGCACGCTTCCACGTCCGATGCAAGCTTTGGGCATCTCAAAAGTACTTGTTTTTCTGGCCTATCTCATGCTCCAGCAACAGGGCTAGTCTAAGTCCTGATTACTAGTGATGACAGCTGTGTATGCATAGTACAACGTGTTCGCAAACAGGAGCAACTGTAAAAATATATTTTATGTTCAGTAGACATTAAGAACTAATAAATGCATTTCATGGGGGGGGATACACTTTTTTTTACTGTTTTATCATTAACGCCTTTATGCCTTTATTTAGTGACAGGTGACATTAATAAACAAATATATATATTCCTGAGTGCTCTTTTGTGAATCTATAATCCACATGGGTAATGGACACATGCTGCAGTGTCTTGTGTAGTACAGCACAGCAGACCTGCCCATGTACCTAGAGATCCGTGCCTTGATTAATCTGGGAGTACGCAGAGACTATAAACGTGCATATAATACTGAACGCGGGCTGCGCTCAGAATACATGTCTTGATGAATCAGGCCCTGTGTCTTTAGGAGCCGGGTAGAATGACTGAAATTGCCCCTCTATCACCAGCGGTGCCTGGATCTGGGAATCAGTCTACGTAGTATAGGACATTACATGAGCAAATATTAGGGCATTGCAGCAATGAAATAAGTAGTTAAATTAATGCGGAGTTATTTGTGATTTACTTTTAATATCTTCTATTTTGTGTCCTCTTCTTCATCTGAAAACAAATGATAAAATGACCTTGAACTTACCTAGATGAACGTGGAAACTTGATTGTGTTTTTGGCGATTTCAGTTATAGCATTAATTGTTCTTATTAATGTATATATTAATCCTTTCTGAAACATAGATATGGTTACTTCTGCTTTCTCTGACTGCCCAGGGTCATTGAATATACTGTAGATACATAGGGTGTGATGCCGAGTTGTATTCGCATCACACCCTATGTATCTACAGTATATTCAATGAATGCAGAGGCAAAATGCGTTCACACAGAAACACAATTACACGCATATGCTGAGCGAGCATATACATATAATTGCATGCGACTGCTTAAAGCATAAAGATATGCTATTAAGCGTATCATCATGCTGCCGAGATGCCAGTCATCATAAACTTCATGATGTAATGTAAAAAATATGAATATAAAGAATAATTTTAAAAAAGTATACTGTCACAGGGCTGAATTCCCTAGGGGCACTGGGCCGCCAACAAATGCAGGCCAAGGGGCTGTCTGACATCATTTAGCCGGGGGAGAAGAGGTAAAACTCTGCTCAGCAACCTATTAGGAATATTTCAAGGGAAGAATAATGCTGGTAGCCCACTATGGGACTGGCCTGAGCCACTGTCCAGCCAGCCCCTGCCCCTTGAAGAATAAAATGAGCTCCTCCCAAAACCTCTGTGTGGAGGTAATAAACTTGCAAAAAGGATAGATTCACACAAATCTGTATGTGCTTATATGTTTCTGTTTTTTGTGGGCATGCATAGTGCAATTTAGTGTATTTTACACTGTGTAAACATGTGTACCCACTCTGCATCAGCACCATAGAGTTTACTGCAGATGATTTAAGCAAACAATGATAAAAATGAATAGGTTGACGTAAAAAATTCCATGTCTGTTTCTGCTTTGATGATTTTGATCGTAGTATATTAAAAGGAATTAAATCACTGGCGATGTAGCGAGAGAACATCGCGCCGCGCACATTGCCGGCAATTACGGTAAAATTTTATCCTCGCACCCCAGAAATCTCTGCCGTGAAGTGTCTCACGGACATTCCAGAAACACTTCGCAGATTATTGAATTCCCCCTGTTATGTGTACAGGTCTGGCAATATAACTCTCCTCTCCCCTTACATTATGATGGCAGTTCCATTCACACCTCTGGAGTTTCTTTGTATCTATCCACTGAGTTTTTTTTTATCTTTCAATATCATGCTGATCCCTTTGTCTACTCTAAGGTGTTTGAAACGTGTACAATGTGACTAAAATAGCATCAGTGATCTGTGAAGTGCTAATACCTCTGCACAGTGTGTCCGGATAGCTGTCTCCACTGTTTCGCTACACTGCTTATCCACCTCTCAGTCACATGAAGTAACGTGCACAGTTTACTGAAGTACTAAGATCCTGTGCACCTGGATATTTAGATAAGTGAACCAAGTCTAGCTCAAGGCAAGTCACTGTTAAAATATATCTGTTGCTCAGAACAATAAGTGATAATAAGAATGATATGAAAATGATGACTATTACATATTTGCAGGGAGTATATATATGGTGAGAAAATGATATTATCTTCTGGCCTTTTCCCATCATCACATGATCATTTTCTGTCACCTGTACTCTGTTTTGAATACATTAGGTGTCACCTGACAGGCAGTTGTACTTGTTCAATCTCAGTTGTACGTCTTTACTATTCTCTGCTAGGAAAACAGGGGTGTATCTGCAGGGTGTCTACCTCAAAAACAGGCTGGGTATGTGTTATCATAAAGCTGCTTAACTAATTGCTGCAATCATTTTGGAGGACAGATTAATGGAGAGCCAACATGAACAGAATGCCATTGTTTATATCGAAAGCAAAGTTCTAGAACCTTATGTCCTTAATGGAATACAATACCATGAGATAAAAAATGAAACTTGTCAGATGAAAACATTTCAATATCTTATGAAGAATATTACAGTTAGCATCCACTTAGAAAATGTAGGAATCTATATAACGAGATGAAGAGCCAAACTGTTGCCAAAAATGCTGGCAAAATACTATTTTTTTCCCATTTAAGAAAGGGTTACATTGGATTACATTTGCCATCATTTAACTAACAATTGGTGCATTCTGTTTACTCCAGAATGAAAGTGATATGTAAGACTCAATACTGACGTCTGATGAGCACACATATAGCAATTGCCTGAGGCAGAAATTAGAGTGTAGATGTCTGTTGTCCCTCCCTGTGGGATTACATTTGTGATAGGTTTACATACTCCCATAGAGCTATTTGCAGAGGAAGCACGCATATCACCATACAGTGCGAGAAAATAAGATCTCTAATATTTATGTGAACTGTACATTATATACATATATTCATATATAGAATAACAAGACATAGGGGCATGTTTCTGAAAGTGCACAAAGACCTCTTGTGATTTTCTACAGCGATGGTGTTAGGAACTCCCAAGCCAGTACAGTGAAACTCGGGGACTAATATGAAGGCCCGGTGTTCGCTGGAGCCCCTAGTGGTGGGGACAGACTTGGCTGCGGGCCGACCGAGGGTCGAGTAACGTATACTGACTTAAAGGAGTACCCAGGAGTGGAGTGATTGGCGGGCTGTAGTGAAGAGGTATCCTAGGTCAAAGGTCACAAGCACAGATGCAAAATCCAGGGACAAGCGAAGGGTCAGACACACAGGCAAAGAAGCAAAATCCGGAATCCAGGCAAAAAGGTCAAGGTCAGAAGAGAAGGTTCATAGGTCCAGGAACAAGCAGGGGTCAAAACATAGTTAGTCAATCCAAGGTAGCAATAACCAAACAGATAGAACAAGCAGGCAGCAGGACTGAGGGCAGAACGCTATAACCGGCAGTGAGGCTCAGTCCTTACTGCCCTAAATACCACTGCTAGCCAATCAGAGCCTAGCCCTGAAACAAGTCACAGCCCCTGTCTGATTAATTCCTACAGGTTGCGCTAGACTGCGCATGTGCCCAGCTGTTTATTGCGCCCAGAGCGCCTGGGCAAAGTTCTCGGCGTCCGGCCGTTGCCCTGGCAACGGTCGGGCCGGATTTCCGGAAGTGATGTCCCGGTTGCCATAGCGACAGCCGGGACGTCAGAAGAAACAGGAACTGAGTCGCGGCGGTGCCCGCGGCCGCCGCGGCTCGTGACAGATGGGGCTTATTTTCGCTTTGCCCACCAATACATCACAGGGTTTACCACTGGTGATAACACGATTATTGCTGGCGGTAACTCTTCCGACAGTAAGATTCACCAGTAATTGCTTCCAAAGCTTCTTTGCATGGGAAGCCCATTTATCAAGTGTCAAAGCAGTACTTCTACTGCTGCAATACCTGTTTCCGTTATCGCCATCTCAAGCTGGTGATATTGGAACAAAATGAGTAATAAAGCATTATTTCAAAAGTAATAATATTTTAAATGTTTTCAAATAAACTGACTCAATTTTACATTGGGCAGCACGGTGGCTAAGTGGTTAGCACTTCTGCTTCACAGCGCTGGGGTCATGAGTTAAATTCCCAATCATGGCCTTATCTGTGTGGAGTATGTATGTTCTCCCCGTGTTTGCGAGTGGGTTTCCTCCGGGTGCTTCGGTTTCCTCCCACACTCCAAAAACATACTAGTAGATTAATTGGCTGCTATCAAATTAACGTGTGTGTCTGTCTGTCTGTCTGTCTGTCTGGGAATTTAGACTGTTAGCTCCAATGCGGCAGGGACTGATGTGTGTGAGTTCTCTGTACAGTGCTGCGGAATCACTGGCGCTATATAAATAGATGATGATGATGATTTATTTACTTAGTGTAACAAGCCGGGTAAAGGATGCACATGACTAGAGAAAGTGGCTTGGTGAAGAGGTAAGTTAACTATCGATCAGCTGTCCTGCCACATTTATTTGGATAAATTGCTTAGATAAGGTTTATAAAAAAAAAATGTACTTATCACCAGGAAAGAGCCCCTAGTAATATATAGGCCACATAGTTCTTCTGAGAACAAGTATACACATTACACACTATACAAACTTTAAAGTGGACACTGCTCTTTATTTCGCAATCCGTTGTGTATGTATGGAAGTTCATGTAGTGTTGCAACTTGCAAGGAAGTACACGCTGGCCAGCTAGATACTGCACATATAATAATGCACAGTCAGTCAGTCTTGGATTATCAGAAAGACAGGATGATGAAACTCCAGTGAGGGAGGGTTAATCACTAATCTTTCAATTGCCTGCAGTCTGACCAGTCAGCTGTAAGAAACTTTGCTTACTCATTCAGAAAACAGTTTTTGCAGCATGGTACATGTCTTTTAAAAAAAAATCTTGCTGATACAAGCAGCATCATATAGCTCTATAGTAATATCATAGGAAATGGTCATTTGTGGTGGTGGGAGTGTTCTGCTTGTGTCTAATAAGGAACACTGAATTTGATGTTACAAATATGAAATATAAAACTTTTGAGAGTTTAAGAGCACGAACTATAGGTATCAATGTGGGCACCCCTGGCCCAGCAACGCGCAAATTACCACTTATTGTTCTGGCCCAGCAGAGTGTAAGTTAGTGTTTATCGTTCTGGGCCAGCAGAGTGTAAGTTAGCGCTTATCGCTCTGGTCCTGCAGAGTGTAAGTTACCGCTTATCGCTCTGGTCCTGCAGAGTGTAAGTTACCGCTTATCGCTCTGGTCCTGCAGAGTGTAAGTTAGCGCTTATCGTTCTGGGCCAGCAGAGTGTAAGTTACCGCTTATCGCTCTGGGCCAGCAGAGTGTAAGTTAGCACTTATCGCTCTGGCCCAGCAGAGTGTAAGTTAGCGCTTATCGTTCTGGGCCAGCAGAGTGTAAGTTACCGCTTATCGCTCTGGCCCAGCAGAGTGTAAGTTAGCGCTTATCGCTCTGGGCCGGCAGAATGTAAGTTAGCGCTTATCGCTCTGGGCCAGCAGAATGTAAGTTAGCACTTATCGCTCTGGGCCAGCGGAGTGTAAGTTAGCGCTTATCGTTCTGGCCCAGCAGAGTGTAAGTTACCGCTTATCGCTCTGGCCCAGCAGAGTCTAAGTTACCACTTATCGCTCTGGCCCAGCAGAGTGTAAGTTAGCGCTTATCGTTCTGGGCCAGCAGAGTGTAAGTTACCGCTTATCGCTCTGGCCCAGCAGAGTCTAAGTTACCACTTATCGCTCTGGCCCAGCAGAGTGTAAGTTAGCGCTTATCGTTCTGGGCCAGCAGAGTCTAAGTTACCACTTATCGCTCTGGCCCATCAGAGTGTAAGTTAGCGCTTATTGCTCTGGGCCAGCAGAGTGTAAGTTATCGCTTATCGCTCTGGGCCAGCAGAATGTAAGTTAGCGCTTATCGCTCTGGGCCAGCAGAATGTAAGTTATCGCTTATCGCTCTGGGCCAGCAGAGTGTAAGTTATCGCTTATCGCTCTGGGCCAGCAGAGTGTAAGTTAGCGCTTATCGCTCTGGGCCAGCAGAATGTAAGTTATCGCTTATCGCTCTGGGCCAGCAGAGTGTAAGTTAGCGCTTATCGCTCTGGGCCAGCAGAATGTAAGTTAGCACTTATCCCTCTGGGCCAGCAGAGTGTAAGTTAGCGCTTATCGCTCTGGGCCAGCAGAATGTAAGTTAGCACTTATTGCTCTGGGCCAGCAGAGTGTAAGTTAGCACTTATCGCTCTGGGCCAGCAGAGTGTAAGTTAGCACTTATTGCTCTGGGCCAGCAGAGTGTAAGTTAGCACTTATCGCTCTGGGCCAGCAGAGTGTAAGTTAGCGCTTATCGCTCTGGCCCAGCAGAGTGTAAGTTAGCGCTTATCGTTCTGGGCCAGCAGAGTGTAAGTTACCGCTTATCACTCTGGGCCAGCAGAGTGTAAGTTAGCGCTTATCGCTCTGGCCCAGCAGAGTGTAAGTTAGCACTTATCGCTCTGGCCCAGCAGAGTCTAAGTTACCACTTATCGCTCTGGCCCAGCAGAGTGTAAGTTAGCGCTTATCGTTCTGGGCCAGCAGAGTCTAAGTTACCACTTATCGCTCTGGCCCATCAGAGTGTAAGTTAGCGCTTATTGCTCTGGGCCAGCAGAGTGTAAGTTATCGCTTATCGCTCTGGGCCAGCAGAATGTAAGTTAGCACTTATTGCTCTGGGCCAGCAGAGTGTAAGTTAGCGCTTATCGCTCTGGGCCAGCAGAATGTAAGTTATCGCTTATCGCTCTGGGCCAGCAGAGTGTAAGTTAGCGCTTATCGCTCTGGGCCAGCAGAATGTAAGTTAGCGCTTATCGCTCTGGGCCAGCAGAATGTAAGTTAGCACTTATCCCTCTGGGCCAGCAGAGTGTAAGTTAGCGCTTATCGCTCTGGGCCAGCAGAATGTAAGTTAGCACTTATTGCTCTGGGCCAGCAGAGTGTAAGTTAGCACTTATCGCTCTGGGCCAGCAGAGTGTAAGTTAGCACTTATCGCTCTGGGCCAGCAGAGTGTAAGTTAGCGCTTATCGTTCTGGGCCAGCAGAGTGTAAGTTAGCGCTTATCGTTCTGGGCCAGCAGAATGTAAGTTAGCACTTATATCTCTGGGCCAGCAGAGTGTAAGTTAGCGCTTATTACTCTGGGCCAGAGTGTCATTCATCTGCCTTGATGATAATTTTTTTGATAAATTGTGATGATAAAAGGTGATAAAAAAACTTACTTAGCACTAGAAAGGGCTCTTGCAAGTAAATAGTGAGCATTTGTAGATGTGATTTGTCAAATGCAATAATATTGTACTTGCTCCAGTCGGTCTTGTAGTAAAAGGAGATGGCTTGTGTCTGATGCCTGGGAGACACTTTCCCTTTCGGTGGCTGCTAACAGCCGGACCTTCTGCTGCTGATGGCAGGAGAATTTAAAATTTTGATTTAAGCTTTCCTGACACATTGCGGCTTGTAATATGTTCAGAGCATTTATCACTACATAATATGTTGGTGCTTTATAAATAAAACATTATTATTATTATTATTATTAAGTCAAACGACTATATTTCTACATTTTCTGAAAGCATAATATGCTATAAGATTATAATAAGATTAAGTAAAAAAGGAAATTGGGATAGTTAAATAATTTTATTTATTTATTGCAAAATAACATTTTCTCTATATGTTCTGATGATCTTCAGCACTTGTATAAGTGCCGCTCAACAGAATGTACAATAGTGAAGGCAAAAAACAATTAGATCTGATGAGCGTCTGAAAAGCTAGGAAGGGATGGGTGAATGGATGGATGCTCAAGAACAATTTTCTAGAATAAAGTTAACAATTAAAGTAGTTGTATTTACCTTTAGTTAGAATATACTGTAATATATGATACAAACAAAACTTCCTTAGTGTTGCTATTGATCTGCCTCTAAATAATCTGCACGCACACAGTGGAGCCAGTCATTTTGTGCATTTTGTGGTCTCCCGGGAGTGCTGGTCATCTCCCACATCCTGCCAGCTTCCTAGTGTGGGTGGGCAGGGCTAGATTAAGGGAATAGAGGCCTCTGGGTTAAGGGGGCCTCCATTCCACCGTGAGCCCCCCTGTGAGCCCCCCCCCCAAGCGCTTACCTCTTTATTTTCTTCTGTCACTGTAGTCCTTCCGCGGCGCTCAGAAATCTCCATGAGCTTCCTGAGCGCCGCGGAAGGACTACAGTGACAGGCTCAGCAGCATTGATCGGGCCGTGGGGCCCCCGCCCCGATCAATAATGCCACTGAGCACTGTCAAGGGCCCCCTTGATGCCCGAGGCCCCTGGGCTGTAGCCCAGTTAGACCTCTGGTTAATCCGGCCCTGTGGGTGAGATGGGGGCCTCCATGATATGCTTCATCAGAAATTCATCACTTTGCCCCTGCCTTGAGGCAAAATAACATGATCCCAGCACTTGTACTACAGTAGGTGAGGAGAGAAAAGTTGGTAAGTATGCTAATATGAGCTATAAATTCCATGCCTCTGTGGTCACTTGTTTTCTTGGGAACTGATAGGATGTATTCTTCTGAATATTATAGCTGTCAGGGATGTCACCTGTTCTTAGTGTATTGATCCGCCGTATATTGGTTCAGCTTGAACGCACACTGCCATTGTGGAGATGGATGAGCCTTACTGATAACTAATATGTGTTAGACATAATGTGTTATTACAGGGCTTTACCCAGTACATTACAAGAAGAAAAAAATCATGGTGTTAATTATAAAACAATACCTCTAAATCTGGCTATGGTTTAGTTAATTAGTTATCTATTCCTTTTATGTTCAGCTCATTTAAATGAAAGCTCTCACAGCATTTTTTGTCAGCTGGAATTAGCTCTTTAATACTTAAATACGGTTCCTAAAAATAACAAAAGAACAGTGTCTTTGTAAATGGAAAGATGACTCTTTTACAACATTATTTTTAGACGCGGTTTTATTCAAAGTAAAGCTGGTTCCAGCTGAAGAAATTGTGTTACGTGTCACGTCTCCTCAATGGCATCAAAAACAAAGGAGAGCAAAGGTTACTGATATGGATACAAATCTTCCTGGTCCTGGCAAGCTGCAGGAGACATGGGAGGGTGACCAATTCACGTTCTGTTCATATAGAACTGAGGCAGGTAAAGGTACCCCCCCCTCCCTAAATAAAACCTAGAAATTTTGAAATTCCAATCAGATATAGTAAGCGTCCAAAATACATAAAGTAGCGATAAAAAGACTAACTACACAACAATTGACTTATTTCAATTAAAATTTCCAAATATTGTATTTTGACAGCACAAACAGACATCTGACTTGCAGTAGATTGAGGGGCTACTTGTAACTTTAATTATTCATAGCGGAAAATTTATTTAAGTTCTGTTATAGTAAGATGAATTTGCCGTAAATCAGCTCTTATCAAAATAACATCAAACTAAATTATGGATCGTGTGCTCTTTTACAATAACCAGACACTAATATAGACTCCAGAATGAACATTACTCAGCATTTCACTCTATTTCCCTACATCAAAATGTCAGACACCTAATTAGTTACTGGTAAACTAAGATCAGCCCTGTAAACCGTTATGCTATTTCCACTGTAATAGAGGTACAGTAGTGATTTGCCAACTGTGGTTACATAGTAACATGAATTAATTGAGCTTGGTATATTCTTGGCTGTTAACACATGGAAATCGTAACAGCCTCTGGCTACAAGGGCAGAATCATCTCATTTGTGTAGTATTCCTCTGTGCCTTGACTCCCAGCTACTAAAAATATCCATGTTATCTTCCTTCTCTGTGCACATTATTAGGATGTAGTTGTTTGTCTAGTTTAAAAATAAACTTACTATCAAAGGAATACTTGTGTGGAAACATAACGTGAGAACAAAAGGCTTTACAATACTTTTCCATGGTATAGATTCTGTAATCACATACCACGCAGTAGACTATTATTTTTGTGTCCTGATATGAGAGTAAAGTAATCCTTCTCACTGGAGTCACCCACCAGCCTCACCCATCAACCAAGCCTCACATATCAAAATCAACTGAGGCGTGGTACAAATAATATTGATTTCCTTATGGCAGATACATAAATCGTAAAATCGTAAAATGAACTTGGTGCCTCTCACCAATGTAAAGCACTGCAAACTTATTGGACTCATGAAAAACACATATATAATAGACAATACCTATGGTGGGCCTGATTCATGTTCAAATCCCTTTGTGTGCCGTATCTTGTGTGAAATAGCGCTGCGCGCGCTCAGAAACTGACTTTACGCCAATGAATGCAAATGCATGCAAATCGTGTCTGAACGTAAATGACACTTCTGACTGTCTGCATCTTGAAGGGGTGTTACGGAGATGGGAGCGGGTGGACGATCATAGGCAATGTACAGTAAAGGCGTGCCGATGCAGTTTTTATAAATGCAACCATTCCACCAGCTACAGGTCAGGGGTAAGTTCTGACTGATAGGCATCCATGACTGTTATGGCATCGTCTTTGTATTAAAAACTACATGTACATAATTTCTAATGGACCTAATCCAAACTGCGGTTTTAAAGCGGCAATGGCTGGACCCACAGCATGTATAATGTAATCCAAGCTGTGGGTCCAGCCATTGCCACTTTAAAACTGCAGTTTGGATTAGGTCCATCAGAAATGACGGCATTTCTCACCGTCCATGTTTTGCAAGGTCGTTTTTACACTGGTAGGGGTGAATTGAAGGTGCTGCAAATACCACTTGTCACTAACATGGTAAGCCGCAATTTTTACATTACCGGCCTTGTACTCATCGTTATTTTTTCGTCGGTGTCTACCGTGTCGGGGTTATTGGAGCCGGAAAACCCTACCACACCTTATGTATGTATTACCAAGTATTGTTTTATTAATGTTTGTTCCCAATTGCAAAGCGCTACGGAATTTGCTGGCGCTATATAAATAAACGTTGATGATGATGTTGATGATAATGATTAATTGTCCCACTGATCCATAGTTTATAAACACTTGGCAATGTATAGGCAGCTGCCAATTCCCAATTATACCAGATAGTAGTTCTGGAAGAAATCTAAAAACAAAAGAGAAGGGATAGAACGCCAAAATAGTGTAGTACTGTTAAAAGAGTAGCAACACTGATAGTAACTAGAATATGCGTACCAAAAGATGGAAGTAATATACGTATACTAAATATCTTAAGAATATTCCAGATCTCATAGAAGACTCAGAGACAGGGTGATCAAAAGTATATAGGGCAGGAAACAGTGTATAAACCTTCGTGCTTATACCATATACACCAAACCATACTTACCTACTTTCTTCAGCTCCCTTCAGGGAGCCAGCCAGTGGAGGGGGGCGTGAGGGGGCGGGGCGGCCAAAATCGCGTCATTTCGGGGCTAAACGCTGCAGATCATCGGGAATCGCGGCGTTTGGGATCTTATTCTGCCCACTTCACTAGGAAGTGGGCACTTCCTAGTGAAGTGGGCAGAATTCGGGAGATTGCGACACTCGCCCGGGAGTCCGGGAGACTCTCGCAAAATGCGGGAGTTGGCAAGTATGCACCAAACCCATCCAATAGTGAATGTGCATGCCAGAAATACAAACTATACAGCTTATCTGTTTGCAGTCATGGAGTCTTCACATATTCATTGTCGCTATAGTTTGGAAGTGTCTTTTCCCACAGCAGGCTGACAGTGTGTATCTGAAATCACAGCAATTTGATTTTTTTTTTTACAATTTATTATTTATGTTTTTACTAGTGGAACTGAAAGGCCAGATCTGAGCTTTGAGATGTCCTACGCATGCGGGCATATCCCTGGAGAAAGTAACCCTTACCAATCAGGGCCAGTATCGCTCATGTGCCCAGCAATAATTTTTTGACAAATTGCATTGAAATATGATTTTTTTTTTCATTGCAGCAATAAGCGGCAATATAAAAAATGGGTGCTTTTCTTATTGTTTTGTAGATGCTCTGACCCAGTCATCTAGGCATCACAATTTGGCCCTTGTCAAAGTCACTCAGATCCTTACGCTTGCCCAGTTTTCCTGCTTGCAATACATCAACTTCAAGAACTGACTGTTCACTTGCTGCCTAATATATCCCACCCGTTGACACTGACAGGTGCCATTGTAATGAGATAATATCAATATTAATTAATATTATTCACTTCACTTGTCAGTGGTTTTAATGTTGTGGTTGATCGGTGTGAACAAAAGCAATAATCCCTTCAATTAGAAGCAAATAGGTTAGATACGACCTATGAAAAGGATGACATGGCGGTATCCTTAGAAATATCATTCATGATAGTTTTTCATTAAACCTGACTAATTAGCTTGAAAATTAGAGATGTACACTTGTTACTTCAGTGTGATAGTACCATGGTAACCTCAGATTACATTAATACTCAAACAAAACGTTACTCTGCAGGGCTGTGCAGACAGCAAAGCTTTAAGGGGCTCTGTTTGTCAGAGGCCATTGTGTGATACAAGTAGTCTTGTATAAATAAAACTACTTATACATAGGGTTGCCACCTGGCCATTATAACTTGTAAATGAGACTCTGTGTCAATGTTATCAGTAGGACAAAAACATGACTGAGAGGAACGCTGGTGTTTTTCCAGCACAGCTGGCAATCCAACTAATAACATTGATCATTTTACACAACCTTCATAATGCTACACTTTTGAGGGGATTAGTCATCTCAAACACAAAGTTTGAAGAGATTATCAGAATTTAGAAATTGGAGATAAAGTTGTGGTTGTGGGAATATTCTATTCAGATGCACAGCAGACTTCCTGTCATTAAACGTGGCCATACACACAGCAATCTTGGCTTAATGAGCTGCAGTGTGAACGCCAATACTGCAAATCATTTGCAGCAATAAAATGCTGTGCACCCATGTCGAAACTCTTGAGCTCCAAAATTACATTGTGCGCAGAGGGCATGGAAACTCTTCTGTTCCCTTCCTCTGTGAGCAGGAAGTGCAGAGCGGCTCTGGCTCATTGAGATAAAGGGAGTGCTCCTCACTCCAAACTTTGGGGCCACACAAAAATTTGCTATGGGGCTCAAAGTTTCTACTTAGGCCCCTGCATCTATGTCCTGTTATGGGTATTTATGTAGTTTTGAGTAACATAACACACTAAATTGCACATTCAGTTTCAAAAGTACAACATGGGATTTATCTTATACTTTAAAGGCTTCACTCCTTCCTGCTGTAAATGCGCTTTTTAGCCACTAACTGACTCCTGGAAAGTGCATTAAAAATAGAATTGTTTTTTTATTGGCTCATTCCTACCCTTACACATTACACTCTGAAATCTTAACGTCACCCTTTAAAGTTTTACAATGTGACACAATCTGTGCCTCAAGCACTAATGTGCAATACTTGTAAAATAGATTGTATTAATAAAAGTGTGTTATAAATATCTCTCTACATATGTTTGTAAGAGCAGTAAAAGAGATATAATGGTCTACTTATTAAAGGGGGGAATGCCCTAAATCCTGAAAATATAGGAGTTTTTACAGGATTTAGGGTTTCTCCCTCAGCCAATGAAGGCTATCGCTGAAGGGTATCCATCGCTGGGGGCCAAATGCAATGATTCCTCAATCAAAGCATGGGGAGGCCTATTTACCGTCAATGTCCTCAGGATGGTGTTTAATGACATTTTTATTTTATTTATTTTTCAATTTTAATACATTTTTAAATAGCCTCTGGAACTGGAAGCCTGGGCTCATAGTGCAGCTGCCCTGGGACATTTTATAATAAACTGGCTGAACAAAAGAGTTTTTATCACTGTGATGAGCTACCAATAGTGGAACATCAGGTGATGCAAGTGGTGGTACAACATGGGATGCAGGTGATGGAACAACAGGGGATGCAGGTGGTGGGACAACATGGGATGCAGGTGATGGAACAACAGGGGATGCAGGTGGTGGAACAACAGGGAATGCAGGTGGTGGGACAACAGGGGATGCAGGTGGTGGAACAACAGGGGAGGCAGGTGGTGGAATAACAGGGGATGTAGCTGGTGGAACAACAGGGGATGCAGGTGGTGGAACAACAGGGGATGCAGCCGGTGAAACAACAGGGGATGCAGCTGGTGGAACAACAGGGGATGCAGCTGGTGGAACAACAGGTGATGCAGGTGGTGGAACAACAGGGGATGCAGCTGGTGGAACAACAGGGGGTGCAGGTGGTGGGACAACAGGGGATGCAGGTGGTGGAACAACAGGGGATGCAGCTGGTGGAACAACAGGGGGTGCAGGTGTGTGCGACCACTATGGGGCCCCCACATGTGCTCTCAAAAGACCAAAGCAGTCTTCTGAGCCACATAGGGGGCTAGAGTAGCATTGCTAGGCCCCTAAATCAAATTTTGATATGGGGCTCGGCCCTGTAGCCACCCTATGTCCTCCAGCTGTTGTGATACTATGAGAGGCTGGCACATACCTACATAACTTGTAGTTTTACAGCAAAAAGAGGCTGCCCAAACTTGCTGGACTATACAGTAGAAGGCGCACACTCAGATAGCCAATTAATGTTCATACAATGTGATGAGAAAATTTGTGAAATTATAAGAAGTCTTTTGTTAGTCAATACATTTTATATCTTGGGTCAGTATTTCAAGTAGTACTCAAAGTAACAACACATGTTTCATTCAAGCATCATATAAAACCTAATGGCTTTAGAAATCAATGGCCATGACTTCACCTCTGACATATTTGGGCAGGAGATCACAGAGGAACATAGACATAAGGAATCTGATAAATGTTAATGTTGGTGGTTATTCCTTGTCATAAAAACCCTATATTTTTATTGCTGTGTGAACTGTACCCGATTCCTTTGAGTACGGACATCATAAATCATAGCTTGACAATTTTACTGCGAAAATCACATCAGTTATTCGTTTCACACTACCAAACAATGTAGGCAGACACGCATTTATCAGAGAGACCAGAGGAAGGCTGAGAAAGGCAAGAGCCTTGCTGACATAGCTGAAATATATTGGAGTCATCAGTCTTTCAATGCAGCGAGGCACCACAGCGGAGATTTTCATTTTTATTCCTACTTTGCAGTTGTTATAAGTCATGCAAAACAACAACATACATATATATATATATATATATATATATATATATATATATATATATATATATATATATTTATTTTCTATGCATTTACGGCATAGTGTCCCAGGTAATAACAGAGATTTGCAGTCCATCGACAAGTCCTGTTAACCAGGGTTTTAGCTATCAGGAGGACAATGATATAAAGGAGCATGAGGGGGAATTGGGAGGTACAAGTCAAGGCAAAGATGAGGGAATGAACAGGTCTAGGAGATAGTCATATCTTCAACACAGCATTGAACACTGTTCTAGAGCGTCAGTCGGAGTGCCAAGGGAAGACAAGCGTTAAAGTGTGTTGCCAATGGCTCCCAGATTTTGCAAATCTTAGAAGAATAGAAGAATGGTTAATGACATATGTGATGTATTCCATAAGGAATGTGTTCCAGATTATATTGATGACCACCTGTATATTGGGAGCCGATGGAACTTCCAAACAGCTGCTAGCTATAATGTGGCATATTACTTTAGGAGCATCTTTACCTAATTTAGTGCATCTACCTGAAGTATTGAGAATATAATCTACTTAATGCTACACCAAAAGATTTGGAGCTTAGAACAGGACCAGCATATATGGAGAAAACATCCCGGAGATTGACAGCCCCGTCCAGCATCCGTACGAGACATCAGGGAAGTTATTATGCGAGTTTGGTTCTTTGCATACTAGAAACTGTGATTTCTGATACAACATAAAACCAGGCCTTTTCTAGACGCCTGCCTCAAGCAAAAAGTCTATTCCACTTTCGTTGGCTGCACGCATGCACTTTGCTTATTTAGTTTAGGTGTTTTTGACAAAATTGAGTGAATAATTGTCCACTTTGTGGTCCCATTCCAAACAATCAAAATCTGATTAGCTTGCATTTGCTTCAACAGGATAGAAAAACAAGATGGGCGATGTTCAATTAGTGCATGAGTCAGATAGCTGCCTAATACTTATTTGGTAGAGAAGCATATGAAACCAATTCCATTTCAATCCAAGAGGATTTGGTCACTGCGGCTCAATGTTACCTGCGTATTTGGACTGTCTATATGTACTGCTAGACTGCTCGCAGTCTGAGCTTGTGTGCCCAGCATTTTACCTGTTTCTGTGTTCTACTGCATGGAAGTGCATCATTGGTAACAGAAGAGAGCGTCTGGCCAGGTATACCCAGCAGCCATGGTATGGACATATGCAAACGCACCACTCTGAAGTAAATGTAGAACAAATTTAAAAGCTTTCTTGATAGATGGTTAATCAAGCCTTTCCATTGCTTTTTATGGGCCAAGTGTCCTACAGTACATCAGGCCTCCTGCCTAAGGCCCCTGGCCCCAGTACACTTTACACATGGTGCACAGTATATATTCGGAAAAAGTGCCTTCCAATTGAAATTGTATGTAAGACAAATCTATTCTGAACTGGTATGATATATTAAAAGGAGGTCAGTATAATGTATTTAAACTGATATACTGTATATTATTTTACATATTTCCTTGGGTCAGATGTGGTTCATAGTGCTCTTATGTTGACACACTATACTGAGAAGAGAATACTTTTCATCTGTCCGACACATGTGAGTGTGCTCAGAGGACACTGCATGCAGCATCTTCACACGCTGGGGGGGAGCATTTTCCATAGACGTGCCACAGCATTGAGCACTATGATGCAGGTGCATCATGAGCAAACAAGCTCCGACATCTGTTTATATAGCTGTAATTGTGCACAGCAGAAACACTTGGAGGGACAGGTATGGATGCACAGATGCTGACATCTCAGAAAGTGCTCGTTCAGTTTAGCAAAACAAATGTGTTTTGGTTCTTGAGATTTTAACATTCTTTTGCCCCCAGTTCAATCTCATTCACTGTTCAATCGTTCATTGGCTGCTTTATCTTGTGCTCAGTCTTCCAGGTACGGTTTTGTACATGATACGTACACTAGAGAGATATCTAACCAAGGCTAACTGCCTGAATCACTTCCTGCCAGTAATACCAAATATTCTTCATGTATACACAACATTCCATAAATACTTCTTGGTCCCCTCTCTCTCCATGGAAAACATTTTACTATTGATCCCCAAAAAAGTGCTGATACCAACTGATTGAGAACTGTATTGCCGTACTTTACACACTTTTACCCATTAAGGATTTCTTTATACTGGATGGAAAGAGATGCCACTGTAATCTATAAACTATTTTGACTAAAGTATTTAGTATTATTCCAAATATCCTGGTTGGTGGTTAATGAAACACAGTCTCTATTGATGGAGACATATGGGTATTTTGGCAGCATTATTCTGTAGGTTGTCTGTTTTAATTGAGTCTATTGAATATATTATAGGTAATTTTATGTATATTAAATGTGTTTATTTATATTGGTCTATCACAGTGTATTGATTATAATACAGGTGTCACCTGCACAGTTCATTCTTGTTCTATATTTGATACCAACTGATACTGAATACATAGCTTTATGAGCTAAACTAAATATCTTGATTTGTTTTTTTGTTGTCAACTACTGATATACAATCCAGCCGAACATTAGATTTACGCATCAATCCTGTTGCTAATCTTTATATCATCTGCATAAAGGTGCACATTCCATTGTATACCACAAGTAACATCACTAATGAATATATTAAACAGAACCCTGGTTCCTGAGATTCTTCACTGTTTCCTAGCCTGACATATACAGCTGTATAATTCAGACATCTATTCCCTATTCATTTTTTCACTTCATTTACTTGTCTAGAAGTCATATGTTTTAATTAGCTTTGTTAAAATCTTACAACTCCATCCTTTAGTGGCATCAAAATCTGGTTCCAATCTCATTATTACATACATACCTATAGTCATAACAATCCTCTTAAACCTTCAACTAATAATACAATGTAAAATAATTTCAGATAAGAAGCTCAAGCTTGAGTCATATCATGTATTCCTGTGTGTAACCAGTATGAATTCCTATTGAGTACTTGACATTAATTGGGGAGATCTATCCTTGTGTATCCCGTGACTTTCTCTAAATGCACAGTTATTCTCTCCTTTGCTGTGTCCATTGTAAGAAGTATGAGAGTGATTAACATTCCTGTTCCAGAGCTTTACCTGACTTCTATAAAAGTGTTACTAGGACTTAGATACCTTAGAGATACTTTGTTGTTTACTCTGCCCAATAATGCCCTTATCTCATCCCAAAGCCTTCCCGTCCAAGGGTGTAACTACCGTAGGTGCAGTTGTTATGTTGCACACAGTTGGGAGCCCTACTTCCCTGCTAAATCTCATTGTGTATATGTGAGTTTTTCACCATTGGTGGATACAAAGGGACCATTACAAAATGTTGCTATGGGGCCAGAAAATGTCTAGTTACGCCCCTGCTCTTGTCTAAATCACTTTAGCATCCACTAACAATACAAGAGCTTGTGGGAGAAAAGGGATGCTTTACATTATAGGGGTAAGGCCAGGCCTGCATACAATGAAAATAACAGAGAGCAGGGTAGGGGGTACAGAAGCAGCCCCTACATTTTCTCATAGCTTGTAAGGGTGATAAGGTTAAGGGGTCTACTTATCATTAGAACCATGATAAAAAAATAATTTAATATAAAAACATCTGACATTACACTGTAGCTAAAGTAATCCCTTCATTTACAGTCAACTGAAGACCCATCCATCTGTTTGTAGAACAGTAAAGGTTCTTTATGAAGGTGCAGGACATGCAGACAGGTAGACTGATCAATGTGTCCTCCTTAGCATACATATGCACATTACACAGTTTGGGGAATTCCCCCAGAACAATAATCTGCTCCTACTTTGTCCAATCGAGTGAAAACTCCAGTTCTGAGTCCATCCAACAACCACTTGTCATTGGTTCTCCTAAAATACTCCTTGGTTCAGCTTCATTTATGTCTTAAAACAATTATGAGCATAAAGATACATCAGGACTGTTGTTTTTTTAAAGGTATCATGTTCTGTATTGGATTTTGTTTTTCTTTACATTGCTCGAAGTGCACAAAGAAATTTGTTTTTACATATCATGTGTGCCTGGGGGATGTAATCGGTGTCGCATTGAATGTATAGGCCAACACCTGACTATTACCATCTCCAAGCATGTGTAAATTGTTTTTAGTTAAACAGATGAGAAATGGATACTGAAGAGAGATCACTGATCTCTATGAAGAGGCTCTGGCACAGTGCACTTCCATATACTATTTACCAAAACGGATGATGGAGCATTGAAGTGGGATAATATGACCTGTTCTGCTCTTCTCTCTCCCCGATTCATAATCTGCTTTGCACCAGTGTCTCTCCATACAGATCAATGATCTCTATGTGAATATCCATCACATCACTATTCATCTGTGAAAAATGGATATTGATTATTTAAGGGCCTGTTTAAGAAAGAGAAAAAAGTTAGGGCCTCTCCCTAGGTTTCAAAGGGTTATCCCAGCTACTGCATGCCATAGAACCTACTGCAGAAAACTCAGTTGCTTCTGCAAAATTTTATTAGTATATTGGGTCAATAGAAAATCTTTGTTATCGTTGCATAATGGTACATACACCTGTTAAAGTAATGCAATTGGCAGCAGTAGGGGGTAGAGAAGGAGGGGCCATATTTACACTGAACCACAGCAGCCAACCAACAAATGGCATTCATCAGTATAATGCAATGTGGACACTGAAAGCAAGTAAGTGTCATTTGGTTGCTGTTGTTTAGAGAAAATTTTTCAACTGAATGCATGTTAATAAGTTAACCCTAGACTGTCTGTGTCAATGTACATGATGGTTTACTTGTTTTAAAAATACTTAGTGGGCCTGATTCATCAAGGAACGTAACTGCAGGTTTTGTGCGTATAATTCCCAAATTTAATCTGTGCATGGCCAGAACCAGACCATACGCAACTAAACGCAGCATCGCTCAATTTATCTTCGTACGCAAAGGACACTTACTACAGCTTACGATTTCTGGGAGCGAATGGGGCATGGAAGATACTTTCGCCCATAGTCAATATACTGTAATGGCGTGCCAAACACGAGCGCACGCAGAATCATGCGATTCAAGCTTTGGGCATCTCAAAGGTACTTGTTTTTCTGTCGTATGTCGTGCTCCAACTACAGGGCTAGTCTAAGTTCTGATTGCTATTGATGACAGTCTCATAAAATGACTTGTTTTTACATAAGTCATAAATGGGGAGTATTTTAGAATAAAAATGGAAGCATTTAACTTAATTGAAGGGGTGGTACTATGGTACTAGTAGGCTTCATTTTTAAATGACATTTTCACTTTCGCTGGTACGCACGTTCCTTTCTAGGCCCATAGTCCTGAGAATGGTGGTGCAGTGTCTAGCTGGACAAATAGTTACTTTTGCCCAAAATTAAATGTTACAAGTTAACTGCATATTCTGAAGTCACTGAATGGTGTCTTAAAACCCCATTGAGCAGTATGATGGTAACTTTTACTTGTGTTAACAATCTACTTGTAGAAGTGTCCTAGATCCTGGCCAAGCACAATCCAGTCAGTACAGTGTTCTCCAAAGGGCATTTGCTCTCCTTATTTGCACCAGACCTTTGCTGCCTGTAAGAGAGTTGGGATGGTGTTCCAAAGCTTACAGCAAAGGAGATGTTATGCCATAGTGAGTTAGTGCCTATGGTTGAAAGAAGACCAGAGATCATAGGGCAGGAAGCATTTGGCATCTAGTGACAGTAGACATTTACTGGAAAGTATCCAAACTCCATGGTGTTATTGTGATTCCTCCTGGGAGTCTAGGGCTGTGGGATTTACAAGCAAAAGCAAATATTATCATTTTTTCTGCATTCACCCCTGATCTGTGGTGACTTTTCCCAGGCATTGTCGTACATAGAGAGCAGAACCCCTACTAGCAACATGCGTAGACAGAGAGGATGTGGCCGATTACTGGGACGTAATCAGAATTACTAAATTGTGAAATCAGGTAACTAGTGATCCGTTGTCACATCGCAGACCTATCTACTTCATAAATGCTTAGCAAACTGTGCCTATTTACCATATTGATGTAATTACAGAGTTAAAGAACACCTGCAACATATTCTATTGTAGTCATTTTTCAGAGGTAGATTGCACTAAAGAGGGAAGAGTGGTTAAAATTCACTATTTGATAAGATACTCCAGGTAATAAAAGACAAAGTCCCGCACATTGCTTCTAGGGACCTGTTTATGAAGGATCAAACAAGTGTATTTTTATCTTTCAATGTAATTACCTTCTGACAGCACCAAAAACTTATTTCACCTATTTAATAATCATTGAAAATGTCTTCAGAAAAAATGAATTAAACTGTAATAATCATCTGCATAAACAGACTTCTCAGCTTCCACAGTGGTTTAGAGGCCATTTCCCAAAGTCTGTGTGATAATGAAAATTGGGAGAGACCAGTGCTTTTTTTGTCATAGAACTCACAGAACTGAGTTCCGGCACCTTTTTTCAACGGATTTTCCAAGTTGTAAAAGTAACTTTTGAACATTTGATGTTTGGTCCACGTGGACGTGAATGGCCCTGTCGAGTGTAGCAGGTCGGTGGCAAAACCATTAAAACGGTGCATGTGGGCTACTTGTGTGCCAAGTCCGATGCATGCGTACTTCCTCCGTGCTGGATGTGATGGCACTGCTCAGCTTGTGGCGCTGCTCAGCTTGTGATTGGTCGTGTGGTCGCGCGCTGAGAGTTTACTGCGGGCGGTGACCGTTATGTTTCGTTACACAACTGACGTGTGTGGGTGTGTGTACAGTGATCGACTACGTGATGTGAGGTCCGGCACCTTTTTTCTTACAAAAAAAGCACTGGGAGAGACTAACACACATTGTCGATGAAGGAGTATATACATTTTTTAAAAGGATTGCATAAGTCACAACATTTTAGTATCCGGCATCGGGACAGAGGGAGCGACCACGTCAAGAATGGGGAGTGGTCATGACACGATGGGGGCATGGTCACTCTTCCAGAGGGCTGCCCAGCGCTGCTGTTAAGCACTAGCCTGGCTGCCCCTTAGAGACCTCACTTCCCCTCCTAACACAGCAACACGCACAGCCGTTTACCGCTGCTGGACAGAAGATACCTCCTAATGTCCCACCTGCAGGACAAACATGAATGCGGGTGGGGCAGCAGATATGAACCCTAAAATCGGGATATCCCACTGATATTGGGACAGTTGGGAGGTATGGGAGTGTAATACTTTTGCTTACATTTACAAGAAAACAAAAGTAACAAAGCATAAAAATAAAAAATTAAACAGGAACATGCTGAATGTAATTTATTTTACGTTGCACTTTTGAAAATGTCTCCAGTAGATTTCCAATACAAAGTCTTCACCTGCCTTATTATTCCAGGGAAATATTGGGCTAAAAAGCAGCATTAAATACACATCACTGGTTAATACGGAGGTCGTAATTGGTGAAGTATTGATTGTATGCAGTATTTTGCTAAGTGAAAACCTGCATTAAAGCTAATGTACACTGTAATGCACTTTTAATTCTAGTGAAGTGATTTACTTGGGTCATAAATAAACCCCTAACAATTAAGACACATTGATAAAACAGATATGGCAACCAGATTTTGATACCATAACATGCTGTCTTGCTTGTCATGTGTTTCTGGATTGTTATTACTTAGAATACATATTCAGTTCAAGTTAACATTACCCTCCAAAACCAGTCATATCCTTGGAAGACACCAATTGAACATCCCGCCCCCCCTGACCCTGTACTACAATAAGAGTTGTGAAGACAGTGTGGTAATTTTAACAAAATACACCATATAACTACAGCAACAAATTGCTTAAACCGCAGGTCTGTCACCATTTCCGTGCAAACTGTAAATTATTGGAATTAAATCATAAAAGTGCTGGCTCTGTGAGTTTCTTTCACAAAGGGTTTGACAAGCCCTGAAGTGTGGAGTGAAACAAGTAAGCAGATCGAGGTTTGGCCTTCAGGGAAACTGATCACAGAAAGAAGTGATGTGCGAGACAAATGTCAGCAGACAAGTCAGTGCAGGTGGGCTAGAGGAATGGAATGCACTTACAGAGAGAGACAGGCCTCATACCTGTGAGCGGAGTCCTATTTAATGTAGATCAGGTCCTGCTAAACTGATATAATAGCAGCCCATTACAGACAGATTCTGGGGTAAAAACATATCTACACTAATGAGATGTCATATAGACACAAATAATGCTCCAAACAGGTTTAGAGTAAGTATGGAGTATTATTAACATAAGAGCAGGTTTAGGCAACCTGTGGCTCTAGTAGTGAAATATGCTAGGAGATATTGAGTAACAAGATGTGTTTCCTACTCCTGCCTTATACCATACTTGCCTACTCTCCTGAAATTCCTCAAGGCTCCCGAATTTCGGGGAGTCCTGCTGGACTCCCTCAAGAGTAGGCAAACCTCCCAGGTTCACCCGAAATTCACGGCATTGAATGGCGGGGGTGTGGCTTAATCGTGTCATCAAGCCCCGTCCCTGCTATTCAATGACGTGAATTTCGGCATTTAATAGTGGGGGCAGGGCTATGGTGACGCAACGACGTCACCATGCCCTCTCCTACCCCATTGCATGACTTCTCCCCCAGGATCTCCCAGGGAAGAAGTTTTGAAAGTTGGCATGTATGCCTTATTCAGTATGGGTTCTTCTGCAGTGAAAATGGAGCTGCCATCTATGCACACTAGAGGCAGCCATTTTGTGTGGCTAATCAATTCACTAGGAGCTAGTGATATCACTGGGAATTCATAGGCTAAATATTGGTTCGGCCTACAAATTGGCTGCCCCCTCAGGTGATCGGTACACTTTAATGAAAGCTACGTTTGCAATCCCCAGTTTTTGTCAATAACTTCTTGTGTTTATAGGGTAAATCTTAAGCACATCTCTGCCAAAACTTGTCATGCAGCTGCAGGCATGAGGTAAATAATAAGGTAAGATTTGCAGAGACAACTGATCTTACTTATCACAGGCATTAATAATGTGTGAGGTTGGTCAGGAGCGTGCAAATATGTCTTAGTTATTCCATCCTCCATTCAGACGCAGGGAACAGACAAATTACAGCACAGCTCATAAACATGACAGCCGTTTTCATCAACTTATAAAACAATGTCAGCACACAAGTTATTGAGAAATTACACAACCTACATACCCTCAAGGCTAAAGCTCACACATAACCCGATCTCATTCTTTACTATTAAAACGGTAACTGTTACCAATAATTACTGCCGTAATCCCTGTTCTGTAACAGATGAAAATCATCTTATTCTTTAGATAAGGCATTATTGTTCATGTGACATTTAGAATTTTTTTAAAAATGTTCTTGAAAATAATTTTTATGTATTTTTTTACTTTCAGTTCCACTGCTCATGTGCGAGCTGGCTAGCAATAAAAACATCAGGGTTCTATTTAACAAGTGACGAAGAGACAAAATGCCAATATAAACGCTGGAAAAACGTTCTGTTACCACTTTTTTTTATTTATCAAAGGGTTAACCATACTTGCCAACTCTCCTGGAATGTCCGCATTTCGCGTGAGTCTCACGGACTCCCGGGAGAGTGTGGCAATCTCCCGGATCTTCCCACTTCCAGTGAAGTGGGCAGAATTGGGCCCAAAACGCAGCGATTCACTGCGGCCATAATGATGCGATTTTCGGTGCCCCACCCCCTGCATGCCCACCTTCCCCGGCAGGCTCCCGGATCATACTTGCCATAAGTTGGCAAGTATGGGGTTAATGCTGGTCAAATCATAGATTTCTCTGACATAAACTAATAACCAGCGCTTACTGTTATCACAATACACCTCTATGGGGACGGCAGCATTAGGCAATTCATCACGCTGCGCAATGCACAGTAATATATGCATGTGCATAACACTTCCTTCATTTGCCGGCAACGATAGGCTGCCTGTGAAGAGGTAAATTATATCACTGAAGAGGAACCACTGTAAGTATGTACAGTTACCATTTGCTACTTCCTTTCTTCCTACCAGAGAAAGGGACAAGTTTATAAATATAAAGACTGCAAATGCAGTACACTGTGACAAGGCAGGGTTAAGGCAATGAGCGGTTTCTGTTATAAATAAGAAATGACCGTATTGCGGTGTTGTATTAGTAGTAATAATGCAGCAATGTTACTTTAAGAACAGAGAGCATTGTGGGAAGAGATATTGAAAGGTGAATAATGGCAGTTGTTAATCGGCTGTATGAAAACTAACATCTTGCATACATATTTTATGATTACATGCTACTAGACAAATACAATTAATCACAGATATTAGTTTTCTGGGTAATAATCAAGTCACAAGGAAGATAGTGAGAAAGAGATATCCCCCTCCCCCCCTTCCATTATCTCCTGTTTTTGCCTAGGAAGTTTTGTCGGGGGTCCCTGGGGTTCTAAAGGTTGTCTGTTTACATCCTACTATGGAAAGTTGTGTATTTTGTTGCTAGGTGGCAGGATACCCACTAGTAGTTGTGTGGCTAACACTAGCGCTTGATTCCTACTAGCAGTAGGGAGTACTAGTTCCTACGAGTACTAGTGAAGCTTCTCTGAGACTGAAGATTATGGTGGAGGGGACCAAACAATGGTTGCCTTCAATGATATGATTTGGTCAGAGATTTTGGCCATACTTGCCTACTTTTTGGACCTCCCCTCGTGTCATTGTACAATTGGTGAATTGCAGGACCTGCCCTGCGAGACGTAATGATGTGATTTGGTTCATCAAGGCCCCACCTTCTTTACAAGAAGAAGAGGAGGAATCTGGGTCGGTGGCCTACTCTCCCGGCTCCCCGGAATTCGGTAGTCTCCCGGACATTCCGCTAGAGTAGTCAAGTATGACTTTGGTTTATATCTCTGAACCCTTCAGGGAGCCTTAGTTTTGTTGTTATTTGCACTGTTATATTATGTTTTATTATGTTTAATTTAATAAAGTACTGTGGCTGCACCACTCCATTGTCAAACAATGGGAGTATCATCATTTATATGTTAAGAAGCGTATTTGACCACACACATTTGTTAGAGGGAGCCCAAAAAAGTACCTAATGGTTCCCTACATAGGAAGGTAAGTTGTTGTTTCTTTACTTACTCACAGGACAGGTTTGTTAAAATATGGGACCTATTTCTCTATAGGGTTTGTTTCTCGTTTACTTGATGAAGTTTTGTTTTATAATCCTAAGCAGACAGAATACACAGCAGGTTTTTTTCTGATGGTTATAAACAGACAGCAGAGGAATGATACCTTTATTGGGTGATGTTTATTAAGATAACATTTCAGCACAGGGATTGTTTGTTATCACTCCACATTTTTTTAATGAAAATTCCTGGCTTCATTGCATAGTTGTGTAATGTGACTGCCTGCCTGACAAAAAGCAGGGCTGGAAATCAGTTTAGAAGATGAGCTGGAGATTAATTCCTCCCTTCCAGACCTCACAGTTATGCTTATTGCCCCAGATTCACTAAACAGTGATAATTCTTATGAATGTCCTGTTGAGCATATAGGTTTTGTTTTTATGCTGGATGAAGCACTTAATATGCACTAAAGAGACAAATCAATCTTAATTAACAAGAAAGCAGCTGTTGAAATACCTCATATTAATCTGTGTAGTGCTTTTTAGAGTACAGGGACTAGTATTAGGGAACTGGAAGTAGCTTTGTGGGAGTCACATGTGAAGTCACAGAGCACTGAACTGATGAGCTGCACGGTGCCAACCACTCATGTGTCCAGGCCAGGGCTGCCATCAGGGGGGTACGGGGGGTACTGATGTACCGGGCCCGGGCTCACCAGGGGGCCCGGTACAACAGTGCAACACAAAATTACCTGGGGGCCCGCTGTCTTGCAGTCCGCTGGTCTCCGTTGGTCTCCTCTGCTCTCCGCTGATGAATGCGATCGCAGGGGTGGAAGAATCATTTCCTGTGATCATGTGATCCTCCCTTGTCGCTGATGGTGTGGTGTGTGTTCCCGCCGCCGCAGAGGAGGAAGAAGAAGAAGGAGCAGAAGCAGAAGGAGCAGAAGCAGAAGAAGAAGAAGAAGAAGAAGAAGAAGAAGAAGAAGGAGCAGGAGCAGAAGCAGAAGAAGCAGAAGAAGAAGAAGAAGAAGAAGAAGAAGAAGCAGCAGCAGCAGCAGAAGGAACAGCGGAGCAGCAGCTGCAACACCTCTAACTGTAAGTAAATTCTAATTATTTTACTTTTCAAGTTTTTCTGTTTGTGGGGGGCGCTCATCAGCCAGGGGGCCCGGATCGTACTGGGCCCCGTGATTTCTGATGGCAGCCCTGGTCCAGGCTCTAACATAACTGGAAATTTTACATTAAATGTTGCCCAGTGTAGACCATTAGCCCAGTCAAGATGGGAAAATTTTATGTAATATTGTAAACAAACATGACAATTGCAACTTTAAAGAAAATCAAAAATAATAATGAGTATTTCTTAATATGGTTTACAGAAAAAAAGTCAAATTGGTAAAGAGGTAACTATTCTTGTAATTTTTTATTATTATTATTAATAATAATAATAATAATAATAATAATAATACAGGTTTTTGAGCAGACCAGTTATTAACCGTAATGTTGCATTGTGTGTCACTGATGTCTTTCATATATATCATCATCACCATTTCTTTATATAGCGCCACCGATTCTGCAGAGCTGTACAGAGACCATTCATCACTCACATCAGTCCTTGTCCCTATTGGAGTTTACAGTCTAATTTCCCTAACACACACGCATGTGTTAATTTTTGTCAGCAGTCACTTAACCTACCAGTATGTTGTTTACCAGTATGGGGGGAAACTGGAGCACTTGGAGGAAACACACGCAAACATGGGGAGAACATACAAACGCCACACAGACAGGCCCGGCGCTCCCATTAGGTAAGGTTAGGCACTTGCCTAGGGCGCCGGGCTCTGGAGGGCGCCACAGAACTGGAAATTAATTTTAAAACTGTGCGGCGACCGCTGACCATAACTGTCACGGCCGCCGCACAGCATTCAGATGCACGGGGGAGGGGGAAGAGGCTATTGCTCACCACCACCACCTCTCTGCTCCGTCTCCTCCCCTCCACTCACTAGTGTCAGTGAGTGAAGGGGAGGAGACGGAGCAGAGAGGCGGCGGTGGTGAGACAAGGTAAGAAAAGACAGGGTGAGGGGGGAGGAGGGCGCCGATTTTTGCAGGGGGGGGGGGGGGGAGAGGGCGCCGATTTTTCCTAGGGCGCCATGGACCCTAGCACCGGCCCTGCACACAGATAGATATATATATATATATATATATACACACACACATATACACACAGTATATATTCTCCTATATTTGTTCTGCTGCCAGCCATCAAGTTTGATGAAATGCAGCTGCCCAACTCCCCCATTAGGTTTTATTCCAACGCATTGGCTCTTTAAATTGGATTCATTTAGATATGGTTTTTAGAGTAGAAGCCTGTCAGAAAACGACACACTTTTCTTTTGTGACAGCAACCCCCGAAGAAAGCAATTACTTCCATCGTCTGAAGAAACACAAGCAGATACCCATATGCTGTGTAATTGAAAATTGGATTTTTGAACAGCATATATGGCAAAGGATGAATTTTAAATAAAGTCTGGAGACTATAAAATAAAATAGAAAATTAAAAAGCACTTTCAAAAGAAACACATGCAAGGTATGTTTACAAAATTTTTATTGATTTTGTATAAATTCACTATTTTACAACCAGCTTTACCCCTATTGCTGGTAAAGCCTCAGAGTAGACATACCTCACACATTGTTATGGCTGTTCAGTTGCACAGTTCTGGCAATATACCCCTTACGTGCACATCCATGCCCCCCTATTGTTGTATATTGGGATGAGGGCATAAATAAAATATTTAATGTCAGTGCCTAAATACTAAACTGATAAATAGAAAGGTACAATTCCTATTTAGAGGAGACTGTCTAATAAGGCAAGGTAAATACAAAGTAAACACTAGGTGTAATGTGTAATTTAAGGAAAGCTATATGCTAGGTGAGAACCTTGTAGGCAAATGCGAAAAATGAAGGCTATCTATGCAGGTATATAGAAATATCAACTTCAAAGAACATGCCTTCATATTTCATATTTTGGGCAATCAGTGTGCCATTCTGTACTCAGGGGCAAAATTCACACGAGGTTTGTGAAGTATAGATACCAACTGTACAGGGAAACCGCAGTAGTCACATGTCTTTTGGAATGATATTTGATATTATTGTGCTTCCATCATATTTGGTATGTAAATGTCCAGAAGGTTATGAGTGGTTTATTGTAGGAGGGAGTTATGTTCCTTGGATATTTCTGAGAAAAGTTAAGAAAGGTCAAAACTTTTGGAATATTTTGAGGAAACCATAGTTGACACCCAGGGGACATATCCGCCCCCACATTTGCATATACATTGCACCTCTCAATGCTGTCCCATTTTAGTTTGCTTAAAAAGCCTGTGTGTGAAGGGGCAAAGGATCAGCTCTTGGGTCTCAATCTAATTGAAGGACTGTCCATCTCTACTGCCTGTCCCAGGCATACAGATTATCATACGTAAGTTTATACTAAGTTCATCCAATTTGTTTATATAACTGTTATGCATTTATTGTTTGCATGTCAATTGTTATGCTTGTTTTTATATCCAACTGCCCTGTACCTTTGTATATTAAATCTAAAATGTAATAAGTCTTGTCCTTGATACTGTAATGAATCCATTAGCCTGTTATAAAGAACAAGTTAACCCGTGCATGATACTCATGCATTCTAGTCAAATCAAGCTACTTAAGGTCTTAAAAAGGTTCTTGTCATGCATTTGGACCTAGCCCAGGCCTCTTCAGGGGAAGAGCGTTAGTTCCCGACGCAAGCGGCCTTTTTAATGTGTGTTCATGAGGTAAAATTACCTCACGAAAATGAGTTTGACCCCTCAACTCGTAAATTTAGCCTTTAATACCCCTCCCATGGGGGGAAGGGGGGATGATGGAAGTTAACTGACTTGACTATTCTAATTTTTTTGTCAAATAATGTCAGTATACCAAATTTCAGGTCAATTGGATGAGCCCTTTCTGAGAAAATAGTTTTTTCCACACACACACACACACACACACACACACACACTAACGCACGCCTCTACACATGTGTGTTCATGAGGTAAAATTACCTCACGAAAATGAGTTTGAGCCCTACCAAATTTCAGCCCTTTTTGAATTTTTTTCCCCACACACACTAAGAATTTAGTAGGTCAGTGTATAACTCTGCCCAGCAGGTGGCGCTGCAACTTGTTTTTTTTTTTTCACACACAGACGCCACTAAGCATTTATATATTAGATATTGCTTGACCACGTTTGCCCTTTGAATGCTGGTGTGTGAATTGTTAATCCATTTGGCTAAAAAGCCTAGTGTGTGTCACTGTGTATATATGTGTATCACAGTCTTTATGTGTTAACTCTTTGATTGCTGGTGTGGGCATTGCTAACCTGTTTGTAACCGGAAGCATTGTGTACCAGTGTGGGACAGTATATTGGGGTCCTATTGCCCTTATTCAATAGGTGGTGGCAGAACCTAAGTCTGTGCGAGTGTGTGAGCGCTGTTTGGGGGCGATTTGGCAAATCTATAACCTGTATGATAGGTCAGAGAAAATTGAGCACTGGAATCATGTGTAACCCCATACAGTAAACACCCAAAGTCACAGAAGCTGGGAGTGTGTTCGTGACAGGGGGATCAAACCCCCATGGTCCCAGATACACTCTGGTCCAGTAAGCCATCTAGCAGAAAGTCTGTAATCAGGGTCGTTTACAGATAACGTGATATCCAGACAGAAGCTTGAGAATGCCCCCCCCCCCCATACACACACACACACACACACACACAAACACACACACACACACACACACACACACTCTACAACTGAATCTGTGAAAGCTGAATTGCACAAAATTCAACATTTCTTTAAACACGAGTGTGTCTGTGCATTAGTAGCAAGCACAGCCAGTGAGGGCTCACAATGACCCATTCTATGAACAGTTTATGCCCTGTTCACACATACAGTGCCATATTTATAAGAATTATAAGCAGCGTAGGCTTTTAGTCACAATTTGTGTGTATCTTATGCCTGTAAAAAAGAACATAATGATAAAGTCACAATTGTTCAGCATATTATACAACCCCCCAATTGTCCAGAATATAATATTGCACCATTAAACAGCTTATATAGTAATATAGAACATCAGTTGGTGAGAATATAATACAGTGCAAGTGTCCGGTATATTATACAGCTATTAAGGGTCCAGCATAGTACACATCACAGGGGCCTAGGATTACTTTCTTCAGACCCATGGGACCAAAATGGGGCAGCTAACTGCAGCTGGATCTTCTTGGAGCCACAGCCTTGCATTGGACCAATAGGGCCCTCTAGCTCTTCCCATGACCGGGAACTAATGTCGCTGCAGCATAACTCCGCTGGCTTCTCCTATCCTCACTAGACCACTAGGGAAATGGAAAACCCATCGGTTTGGTCTTTACTGAAATTGCCGTTGACAGGAAAGCGCAGAGAGTTCTCGGTTCGTCGGAACCGCAGTTTAGTAAATATACTTCTGGGAATACAAAGCCCAAAGGACATATTCTTTCTGCACAATCAGTATTAAACAATATGTTTTAGGAAAAAAAAGTTAAAAGTAAAAAGATGGTAAGCTTATTATGATAATAGGCAGTACAGTGCAATACGTCTTTGTACTGTTCCAGGTGACACATACTAATGTATGCACGCCTCATTGTCTATTTCTTCCCATCTCACAAAATGCCAAAGCAAATGAATATGGAAGGGGTCATATACTTATGTATGTATGAACCTCTAAAAATATGAGCAATAACGCAAATACAGATGTGGCTGCTCTGTGTAAGTTTTGTTTTTGAACAGTCTCTGACTTACAGGGAACTGTGTCCACTACTCCTTCATCTTGTCTATAACATGCACACAACAATCTGTAAATCTAGTAGTCATTGTTACACTGCCTATGGTGCTGTCTGTGTTACTGGCATCATTGGCTGTTTGTTCACCTAAGTATCTTTCTGATAATCCCAAGCCCTACTAACAGAAACCTGGTATCGCCCTCTCTTCATTGATTCATTATGCAAACACCAAGATGCAGCTAATGATGAAATGAGTGATTAGCAAAACTAATGGGCGTTTTCATTTTAATAATTTAAATATATATATATATATATATATATATATATATATATATATATATATATATATATATATATATATATATATTGTAAGCTTGTGAGCAGGGCTGCCTTACCACTTTGTGTTAATGCCCAGTCTTGATGAAGGTTACAGGTTACACTGGTTGATGATTTATATATTCATGATTATTGAAGGAAAAACTGAATAATTGGTGAAAGACCAGCTGCAGAAACAGTGACTAAATAAATGAATAATCTGGGTTGCTACGAAAATCTAAAATTTTATTAAAACTTGTATATAGTTTTAAACGAGAATTAACATTTTCAATGTTAGATCATGTCTGGTGGAGAATTAAAAAAGAGCTAACCATAATGAAAGTATAGGGTGCACAGATGTAAAACCATCTGTAGGTGTACTCTGTGGATCACTAACTTTAGTTTACTGAATTCTTTATTACTACCATGAAAGTGACACAGTAACAAATAGTGGCTTGTGGCTCAAACTATTGCGAACTGCTTCATGGAACGCTGTGATACCTCCTATTTCTCACTTTGGGCACTGAGATCATAAACTGTAAGAAACGGTCGGTAATCAATAATAAGTAATAATAATAATAATGTGTCTGCGTGCTAGAGGTAACAAATAATTGACTTAGTGACTGATAACAATGTCCTCCAGTCACCTTCATGCTTTCAAATCACATCAGCAAAATCATATTGTTCTTTTAAGACACATTCTTAATACCCTGTTGACACTGACCAAAAAACCCAGGATATTGCTGGGGCGAACCCCGACAACACGAGTCGCGGCTCAGTGTGAACCGGGAATTTTGCTGCGTTATTCCCGGGTCCGTCCAGGGTAGCCGCCAGTGTAACAGTATATCCCGGGTTTTGAACCCAGGTTTCACAGAAAGGAGCTGATTGGTGGGATTAGGGATGCTGGAAGATGATGTCACTTAAATGCTGCAGAAGAGAGGAGAAAGCATGGTGCATTGGCAGGAGGAAGAAGTTCGGGAGCTGCTTGCAAACAGAGGAGAGGAGGAAATTCAGAAACAAATAACTGGAACTGTAAAGGATGCCACAGTGTACCTCAATATTGCTAAAATATTGACTAGCCGGGGGATCAAGCCCAGCCAGCAGCAGGTAGTCAAGTGAAGGCACTAAAATAATACTCAAAAGTGCATGACCACAACCGCAGAAAGAGTGATGCTGGCCGTATGGAATTACCATTTTATGAGCAGTGTAACATGGTGTTCGGCAACTCTGCCCTGGCAAATCCTATAGCACTGTCCTCCTCAAGGTGCTGTGATGCTTACAGTGCAACACCTGAAAGTAGTTAATCAAGTGTGCCCTCACTGCTGATTAGTGGTGATTCGCAGCCAGAAAATGATGAAATGGAGTATTCTGCTGTGAATAATCATAATCATAATCAGCAGCAGTTCCGCCACTAATTCCACAGCGCTGTACAGAGAACTCATTCACATCAGTCCCTGCACCATTGGGGCTCACAGTCTAAATTCTCTAATATACATACATACACATAGACACAAAGAGACTAGGGTCAATTTGAGAGCAGCCAATTAACGTACCAGTATGTTTTTGGTGTGAGGGAGCAAACCGGAGCACCCGGAGGAAACCCACACACACACACGGGGAGAACATACAAACTCCTCACAGATAAGGCCATGTTCGGGATTTGAACTTATGACCCCAGTGCTGTGAGTACGTCTGTATCTAAGTCAGAACCTTCACCAACGACACCACCTTTTGCCAGCGGCGGCGACACAGCCGTTACGTTCGAAAAGTAAGTTATTAATTTTAACATTAAAAAAACAAATTAAATAAATAAATGGGAGTTTAACATTAAAAAACATCAATACATAGTAAAACATCAACACATATATGTTACCGTGTGAAGCTAGTGTGCAGGAGGGAGGAGGCCTCAAGCACGTATCAGCTTAAAACACTGATATTTTATCTTGCAGCAATATTCACTCTTCCTCGGTGGCCCTAAGGTGTTTTGTTGGTTTTTCCCATTTCTAGTTTACAATGTTCCTCAACGGAAGAAGAGGCTCACAAAGATGGAACAAGCAACAAAAGCCATGGCCACAGAAATTGTAGATAGATTGTATCAGGTGTTCAAAAACCCGGGATATTGCCTGGGCGGCAGTGTGAACGTGGTATAAGTCAGTTCAGATGTTTGAAAAGTGTAGTGTGATGTCCAAGTCAGCTGAAATACAGTGACATTTGCCAAATTGTTGCACTCATCCCTATTAGCTGTCTAAATATAGTATTTACTAAATTGTGTGTCGATTACCAAATGTCAGGAAATTAGCCTCCCAATTTGTAAAAGGGTGAAGAGGAGCCCGTCCTTTCACAAGGAAATAACTACTGATGCCTCTTGGTTGAGTAATCTGGAAATTAGTGTGTTAAAAATTTAACTGGCTATGAAAAATCCAGCAAAGTGTGTATTCAGCCTTTCAGGGTGGAGTCCTTGATAGAATAATCGTTTAACTTTTCCTTTTGGATTGCCCAGAACATTGCAGGTAACTGTTTTTAGAACAAGCCAAGTTAAATGTCAGATGGTCAGAGGCTCACACTAATCTCTGTACCAGTAAGACGCCTCAGATGTATTACACCTATTGCAGATCCTATTTTTTTTTCCTGATACTGACCACCTGCAAGGTCTATCGAAGTTATCTATAACACCACTGTAGACAAAGCACTAATTCCAGACCTTGCCATATATACAGGGCAATAGTGCCATGATGTCAGTATGTGCCTAAATGTACAAGCACAACAATGAAAGGGCTCTTAAAGTCACATAATAAGATATGTTAACAAATGGCTCATTGAAAGTACAATTTGCACAGAAGAAGTAACCTTCTGCTAGGTGAAGATCATGTTCAGAAATACCGCTGTAATATTCTGTCCTGATCCTGGGACCTCCTGTATCTGTCCAGTTCTGAATGCTCCGCGTCTTACTGCGGGATGGAGACTGAACAGTGATGTCAGACAGTCTGTCAGCGAATCAGAACTAATCTGTCAGATTATTACTGTACTGCGGAGCTTAGTCTTGAGAGTTATCAAAGTCTCATCTCGTGAGACTAAATTTAGCTGCAGCTGCCTGGGACCTTATTTATCCTCACCACTGGACAGGTAAATGGAATGATGAATGGTAATAATAATACAGACAGAGGGCTTGGGACTGGGAGAAGAGAGATATGTTTTCATGGAGGGCTACGGGCAAAAGTGTACTACAGGAGGGGGGGTATGAAACATGTCAAACTCAGTCAAAGCAGTGTGAGAAATCTGTCATTTGTAAGAGAGAGCTATCTTATAGACCAGTGCCAGCAGTATGAAAAAAGAACAATTTAGATTGTAAGCTCTTTTACTAGAGTTCTCATTCCTATTGTCTCAAGTTTGTGTAAATGTTAAACATCCTGTAATTGTTATTATCTGGAAGATGGTGCCACTTTAAAAATAAAATCATAACAGCCTGAAGAACCAACGATAGACTTTGACATACGTACATGGTGGCAATTGCGTCAAGTTTGTATCTGAATGTACAAGCACAATAACTAAAGGTGCTCCTAGTATAGTAATCTAATAAAATATGTTATCCAATGGCTCATTCAAAGTACAATGAGTTTGAAGAAGTAAACTTCTGCTAGCCAGGGATGATTTTTTTCTTTTTTATTCTCTGTCCTAACCATAATAACCAGCAGTGAAATGAGTTAATATTCTTTAGTTCACTTACTTACGATTTATTTGAAATGGTTAACTTTTAAAACCATGTAAGCTAAACAGGGCATGTCATATATTTAACATTTAAGCTAATAAGAATTAAACTAATATAAACATATTCTAAATTCTAGGAATAGGATTAGGGTGTTCTGTGGAATTGTGTGGTAATTTCTTCTCTGTTAATAACTCAACAGTCTATATCTGGTTATTTCCTGAATCCTGTCTTTCAGTCACATGATCAGTCAACCCTTTTATGTTCTGTCAGTATTATACTATTTAACCCCAGGCTAAGCTGAGTCATTGTGGACGTCACAATTTCTTCCCTGTAGTTATAATACACCTACTAAACAAAATCAGGTGTGTACTGTGTATCATACTAGTGACTCAAAGTGTATCATGAAAACTTTTACTTTCCAGTAATGTTGCAACCTGCCTACCTTGTTACAGGATAATTACTATGGAGGGTGGTTATAGGGAAAGTCCATCTTGGGGGGGATTACTACTACTACTACTACTACTACTAATAATAATAATAAAACAACCCCTAACGTATGTGTAACCATTGGTTAGATGTACTTTTTAGAAGAATGCATGTAATGCATGGGTTGTATGCAGTCCTCTGCTTACATCCGGATCCCATCACTGTATCCTCTGGGCAACATCAGCTATTTAAACCAAAGTGTACTACTCCATTCAGTTGGAAAAGGTGTATGTTGGATGCTCTCTAGTAGACACTGCTTTTAGCCAAATGGATAAATATGATACAGGTGCTATATTTTACATATTTAAACTCTAAGAAGTACCTGGGCCACTTCCATACACATTTGGGAGCATTCATTACAGGGCACAGACATACAAGGTTAATACAGTAAGGTGTGTCTATGCTCTGTCTGAGTGTTGTATTTCATGCCCTCTTTTTCTCATCCAAAGAATGGAACGCATCTGTGATGGAGGAGCATTGCAGGGAGCCACTAGTGTAAATGAGCCATTAATCATTAAAATACTCCTTTAATTAGATAGACGAGAGCAGAAAAAAATAAAGTAGGTAAAGTAGTAAATGGACAAATGTCATTTTGTGCAATAGGTGTGTGATAAATTAAGGACTGAGCTGTATTTTAAAGGGATGAGGCCTTTCACATTAGAGTGGTAAACAGCATTAAAGGTAATGTCAAATTTCACAAGACTTTCCTAAAATGTTTAACCTAAAGTAGGTTTAATAAAACCTGTTTTTAATATGGCCTGTTTTTGTGGCTTAGATAGGCTCAAGGGAAAACTGCCTCCATATAATCCATAAAAGCAGAACTTTTAACACTGCTGCTCCCCGTGAGGCTCCTAAGTACTGTTAGCCAAATTTATTTCAGAAAGATGAGTAGATTAACAAACCAGTCACCTGTGTTTCCTGACTAAATAGTGTAACAAACCAGTCACCTGTGTTTCCTGACTAAATAGTGTAACACACCACTCACCTGTGCTTCCTGACTAAACAGTGTAACAGACCAATCACCTGTGCTTCCTGACTAAATAGTGTAACAGACCAATCACCTGTGCTTCCTGACTAAATAGTGTAACAAACCAATTACCTGTGCTTCCTGACTAAATAGTGTAACAAACCAATTCCCTGTGCTTCCTGACTAAATAGTGTAACAAACCAATTACCTGTGCTTCCTGACTAAATAGTGTAACAAACCAATCACCTGTGCTTCCTGACTAAATAGTGTAACAGACCAATCACCTGTGCTTCCTGACTAAACAGTGTAACAGACCAATCACCTGTGCTTCCTGACTAAATAGTGTAACAAACCAATTCCCTGTGCTTCCTGACTAAATAGTGTAACAAACCAATTACCTGTGCTTCCTGACTAAATAGTGTAACAAACCAATCACCTGTGCTTCCTGACTAAATAGTGTAACAAACCAATCACCTGTGCTTCCTGACTAAATAGTGTAACAAACCAATTACCTGTGCTTCCTGACTAAATAGTGTAACAAACCAATCACCTGTGCTTCCTGACTAAATAGTGTAACAGACCAATAACTTGTGCTTCCTGACTAAACAGTGTAACAAACCAATCACCTGTGCTTCCTGACTAAACAGTGTAACAAACCAATCACCTGTGCTTCCTGACTAAATAGTGTAACAAACCAATCACCTGTGCTTCCTGACTAAACAGTGTAACAGACCAATAACTTGTGCTTCCTGACTAAACAGTGTAACAAACCAATCACCTGTGCTTCCTGACTAAATAGTGTAACAGACCAATAACTTGTGCTTCCTGACTAAACAGTGTAACAAACCAATCACCTGTGCTTCCTGACTAAATAGTGTAACAAACCAATCACCTGTGCTTCCTGACTAAATAGTGTAACAAACCAATCACCTGTGCTCCTGACTAAACAGTGTAACAAACCAATCACCTGTGCTTCCTGACTAAACAGTGTAACAGACCAATCACCTGTGCTTCCTGACTAAATAGTGTAACAAACCAATCACCCGTGCTTCCTGACAGACCAATCACCCGTGCTTCCTGACTAAATAGTGTAACAAACCAATCACCTGTGCTTCCTGACTAAATAGTGTAACAGACCAATAACTTGTGCTTCCTGACTAAATAGTGTAACAAACCAATCACCTGTGCTTCCTGACTAAACAGTGTAACAAACCAATCACCTGTGCTTTCTGACTAAATAGTGTAACAAACCAATCACCTGTGCTTCCTGACTAAACAGTGTAACAGACCAATAACTTGTGCTTCCTGACTAAACAGTGTAACAAACCAATCACCTGTGCTTCCTGACTAAATAGTGTAACAGACCAATAACTTGTGCTTCCTGACTAAATAGTGTAACAAGCAAATCACCTGTGCTTCCTGACTAAATAGTGTAACAAACCAATCACCTGTGCTTCCTGACTAAATAGTGTAACAAACCAATCACCTGTGCTTCCTGACTAAACAGTGTAACAAACCAATCACCTGTGCTTCCTGACTAAACAGTGTAACAGACCAATCACCTGTGCTTCCTGACTAAATAGTGTAACAAACCAATCACCCGTGCTTCCTGACAGACCAATCACCCGTGCTTCCTGACTAAATAGTGTAACAAACCAATTCCCTGTGCTTCCTGACTAAATAGTGTAACAAACCAATTCCCTGTGCTTCCTGACTAAATAGTGTAACAAACCAATCACCTGTGCTTCCTGACTAAATAGTGTAACAGACCAATAACTTGTGCTTCCTGACTAAACAGTGTAACAAACCAATCACCCGTGCTTCCTGACTAAATAGTGTAACAAACCAATTCCCTGTGCTTCCTGACTAAACAGTGTAACAGACCAATAACTTGTGCTTCCTGACTAAACAGTGTAACAAACCAATCACCTGTGCTTCCTGACTAAATAGTGTAACAAACCAATCACCTGTGCTTCCTGACTAAACAGTGTAACAAACCAATCACCTGTGCTTCCTGACTAAACAGTGTAACAGACCAATCACCTGTGCTTCCTGACTAAATAGTGTAACAAACCAATCACCCGTGCTTCCTGACAGACCAATCACCCGTGCTTCCTGACTAAATAGTGTAACAAACCAATTCCCCGTGCTTCCTGACTAAATAGTGTAACAAACCAATTCCCTGTGCTTCCTGACTAAATAGTGTAACAAACCAATCACCTGTGCTTCCTGACTAAATAGTGTAACAGACCAATAACTTGTGCTTCCTGACTAAACAGTGTAACAAACCAATCACCCGTGCTTCCTGACTAAATAGTGTAACAAACCAATCACCTGTGCTTCCTGACTAAACAGTGTAACAGACCAATAACTTGTGCTTCCTGACTAAACAGTGTAACAAACCAATCACCTGTGCTTCCTGACTAAATAGTGTAACAGACCAATAACTTGTGCTTCCTGACTAAACAGTGTAACAAACCAATCACCTGTGCTTCCTGACTAAATAGTGTAACAAGCAAATCACCTGTGCTTCCTGACTAAATAGTGTAACAAACCAATCACCTGTGCTTCCTGACTAAATAGTGTAACAAACCAATCACCTGTGCTTCCTGATTAAACAGTGTAACAAACCAATCACCTGTGCTTCCTGACTAAACAGTGTAACAGACCAATCACCTGTGCTTCCTGACTAAATAGTGTAACAAACCAATCACCCGTGCTTCCTGACAGACCAATCACCCGTGCTTCCTGACTAAATAGTGTAACAAACCAATTCCCTGTGCTTCCTGACTAAATAGTGTAACAAACCAATTCCCTGTGCTTCCTGACTAAATAGTGTAACAAACCAATCACCTGTGCTTCCTGACTAAATAGTGTAACAGACCAATAACTTGTGCTTCCTGACTAAACAGTGTAACAAACCAATCACCCGTGCTTCCTGACTAAATAGTGTAACAAACCAATTCCCTGTGCTTCCTGACTAAATAGTGTAACAAACCAATCACCTGTGCTTCCTGACTAAATAGTGTAACAAACCAATCACCTGTGCTTCCTGACTAAACAGTGTAACAAACCAATCACCTGTGCTTCCTGACTAAATAGTGTAACAAACCAATCACCTGTGCTTCCTGACTAAACAGTGTAACAGACCAATCACCTGTGCTTCCTGACTAAATAGTGTAACAAACCAATCACCTGTGCTTCCTGACTAAACAGTGTAACAGACCAATCACCTGTGCTTCCTGACTAAATAGTGTAACAAACCAATCACCCGTGCTTCCTGACAGACCAATCACCCGTGCTTCCTGACTAAATAGTGTAACAAACCAATTCCCTGTGCTTCCTGACTAAATAGTGTAACAAACCAATTACCTGTGCTTCCTGACTAAATAGTGTAACAAACAGATCACCTGTGCTTCCTGACTAAATACAGGGCCATCTTTTCCATTGGGCACGATGGGCAGGTGCCTAGGGGCCCCACAGGCAAGGGGGCCCCATAGGCAGGGCTCTTAATTAGAATAAATAATCCTGCAAAAGAAAAAAGGAAGGGAGAGAAATCAGTATGATGAAGAATAAGGTGTGAACTTCATCTTTGCCACTCGTAGGATTGTACTGCCTGAGACTAAGGGGTCTGTTATTATAGGAAGAAAAGAGCTAGATCCAGCAAAAACAGGAGTCCTGGCTTTCAGTTCCAATGGGCCAGAATACCGGCTCACACATGCGCAAAGGAGACAACAGCCAGCTGGAAAAATTATATGAGTATTATATGAGTCCTCTTAACACTACCAGATAGCATTGCCGTGGAGCTGAGCATCACTCAGCTGCCCTGCCGAAAATTTATTTTTAAATTGGCTGAAATAAGATTATGGCAGAGATAGAAAATCTTCCATATTGCCGGGTCTGGTTAGATAGACCTCTAAGTCCTCACCTCATGGGAGGCACAGACCCGGCTATACACTGAGTGTTACTTAGAGTTGCAGAATCTGTCTTCAGAGGAGAAGTTCTTGTGCTGATGATTTCAAAACCTTTGAAGTTGGGCAGCTGCAGACAACATACATACTATTCCCCTCACAATGAAGAGTAGATTCTTCAGCAGTGATTAAAGTTAAATGACATTGCTCGAAAGTGTATTTAAGCAACATAAACAGTAAGGCAGGGTACTGTATTCACAAGTTGCCTCTGGATTAATGAAGTCTCCTTTAAGTGAACAAAAACTGTTTCTATACACCAAGCAAAATTACTTTATTACTTTTGTTTGTTATTGTGCGTTCCCTGCATTAGTTGAAGTTATTCTAAGACAACGGCTGACAGCCCATCCTTGTATACATTAGCATCTATCATCCGTGGCAGGAATTATATACAATTTATGGAACCAGGATTATATTGCATAAATCTGATTACTCTACAAACGAACACAAACTCTTCAGTCATTTATGGGTGTTTTTGGGCAAAAAGTCGCCATAGCTGATCTTGTACTGTGCAGTGTATTTTAATAGACTGTACATGTACAATTATTTTCTCTACAGGTGGACAAGTGTGTCTAAACAGTCCTCAGGCCTCACAACATAGCCCCCCTCTTCTCACGTTTCACGGATGAATTGAGTCCTTAAGTGACTGTGACTTCAAATCTCTATTGCCCAGGGGCCCTAATTTAGATGTTGCACGCTCACCATGAAATCCCTGGTCCCAGCTCTAATTCCCAGCCAGCAAAAGTACTTTGTTATTCTTTTATCTTTCACTCAGGGGTTTGGCAGTGTCCCAGACATTACTTTTCATGCAGAGATTCCTCTTAGTATTTTGTGGCCTGTGGATCGGCTGTGAGGAAAGAAAATGTAGCATGTAAACTGATTTCAGCCTTACATTCTCAGCTACCAATGCGTGGTTAGGAATATTGAGAATGCAGGGGGAAAAGATCCCTTAGTTAGATAATACCTGATGAATCCAAACTGATAAGGGAAGAGGGAGGAGTTCAAGAGAGAGAGGGACAGATAATGTTTTATTTTATCTAAAGTATGAATTGATAAAATCAAATAATACAAAGATCACAAATGTAAAACACAATGTATAACAAACATGAGCGCTGTGTCTCTAATGTGTAATCCTCATTGGGGATACTACTGACAACCGGCAGCTTCATTAGAATGTCACCAGAGACTGCTTCCACGTCACTTTTAATAGTGATCTAATGCTAGCTGACATGCAAGCTACCATTAGATCACTATTACAAGTGATCCTACAATGCTGAAAGCAAAAGAGACTTGAATGATTTCCCATTATAATCCTGGAAACAGTTAAATAAAACCAAATAAATTAAATAATAATAAAAATAAAATAAACATAACGGTAAATAAAAATAAATAAAATAGTAAAAAAAAAATCTAAATAAAATCCATATTTCCCTCCAAATCATTTCCCATCACCATAACACCATGTCACATTGTCAGAGAGAATATGCCTCAACCAATGAAAGAGGCACCATTCCCCCAAATTTTGTCTGTCCCCCAAAGCAAAGTATAAAAATACATATATAGATAACTATACATTTATCATGCGGCCATCTGACATGTGTATTAGATGTCTTCCTCCTGTACATCTTGTTTCAGTAACTTATATTGATAACACATTGTTTTTCATGCTCAGATAAAGAATACATTTCAGCTTAGCAAAGCAATATAATTGTTATGCTTTATAAGCATGAACAAAAAACAAATTACAGCAAAACATTTGTCTGCCACATTTTCTTACGATACCAGTTTTCCACTTTTATTTAGTTATCTATGTGAATTAAGGTTAAAATTAAGGGCCTATTTATCATCCCTTTTAACGCCTTAAATACTGCGAAGACAATTTTAAGTAACAGAGCAATTTATTAAGCTTCTAACGTCTGAGATTTCAGAGATATCTCTGGTGTTCACTACCCTAACGATCAATACTACAGTCTCCATAGTACTTATAGTACATGTTAAGGCGAAATGGGACAATTTAACAAGCACGGAAAAGCTTATCGGAGGATGGCGTTAGTAGATCTTTGCTATGTAAAGCCCCGGTAGAGAATGTAGAAGGATCTCCTTTGATTCCTCCCTGGGAGGCTGCACTCTCCTCCCCTCCTTCCTGTCCACAGTCGCCACAAGTGCGCAATGAATAAGGCTGATATAGAACCTGAAAGTGTAGTCTTTTCCCCGATGCGGTATGCAAGTTGCGAAAGATATATCCTTGCCAGGGCAGCCACTTATTGGATACCCTGTCCCAGCAAGACTAAATTGTTCAAATTTATCATTTCTTACTGATATATATACCCCCTTACTTGCCAATTTTCTGACTCTCCCCTCCGGGGGGAGATGGTGGCTTTGCGCCGGAAATCTCATAATTTTGGCCCCAACCTCTGATGGCAAAATGTCGTGATCAAGTCCTGGGGTCCCTGTTCGGTCTACCTTGGAAGAAGGCAGGATGCAGGAAGGTGACCTGCCCTCCTGGGAGTCCGGGAGAGGTACCTGGAATCTGAGTGTCTCCCAGACATTCAAGGAGAGTGGCCAAGGATGTATGCCGCTAAGCAGGTTACATTTACAAACTTCAAAACACATACCAATATTATTAAATGTCTTTTCATTTAACCTTACAATCAGTGATTGAAGTGGGCTGGTATACAATGTTATCCCACCTATCCTACTAGTTTCATTGTAAAACTATCAAATTCCATTCACTTACATTTCCCATACCGCCACTCCTAAATTTCCATAATGCCACTTCTAGGTGTCAGTGGATTATAGCACGTGGAGGTCTCTGCAACAATCATAGAATTATTGCACACAAAGCTGTGTGCATTCTCCTCTGGTCTACAGAAGGAAGAGGGTCAAGTGATGTTCATATTGGACTGACATGCAATTATTCTTTATGCCGTCTAAAGAGAACACACCATATCCTACTTAAGTCCACCTCACTGCTTCCATATAGCATTTCCTAGACCTAAATTAGAATAATAAAAAAATATTGTAATTGTCCTGTTTATTTGCAACCTTTTGGTCTGGAATTGATCCTTGTAAACTTCAGGAAACAATTGAGGAGAACAGGTTTTACAGCACTTTACATACGTGTTTATATAATTGTTGCTCTCCCATCCAGAAAAATAAAACTGAATAATCGTATGCAGACAGAAACAGAAATTTAAAGATGTGGATGTACTGTGGAAAAATATTATAATTCTGTGATCTTGTTATGACTTCAGTAGGCATCAGTATGATACAGCGTGTTTAAACATTGCTAAAAATATCTGTGTGGTTCCACTGTCAATACAAGAAGAAAACTTTCTTAAACTATTTGCACTATTTGCACTTACTGTATTTTTCATGTCCAGTTGGTGAGGATTACACAGGTAGGCTGCTGTATTAAATTCCTCTACAGTAAGGTTTTTATCATAGTGAATTATGTAAATTCTGCTTCAGGTCTCATGTATCCATGTATCATAGAGCAATCTGCTTTCTGTTGTGTTTAATGATTGGACTCTAGACAAGACAAGACTGATTTTTTTATTGCTGCTTATTTTAGCAAAATAAAAGAAAAAAATCAGCTATCGCCACTATCAATAAAATATTGCGAAACTCAGGTGCCTGGGCGATGCTGGTCCGGAAATTAAGGGTTAAGGGCTAGTCTCAGTCAATATAAGCAAATAGATTAAAAATATAAAAAACAAAAAATACATTGCCTCGCCACTGAAAAAATTAAAATAATAAAACATTTTTCATTAATTTTCCTGTTATTGCCGCCTCGAGATGTCGATGATAGAACAAGTATTACGGGGGTACTGCTGTGATCATTGTCAAACAGAGGAATCTTGCCTGTAGCAGAGAAGCATTATGCTCCAGCTACCTTGCTTCACAGTAGGCATAGTGTTTTTTGGGTTGATGTACAGTAATAGGCTTGTTACAAATATAGGGTCTATATCATAATTGTCAACTCTCCCGGGAGAGTCCCAAAATCCGGGTCGGTCTCCCGAACTCCCAGGAGAGCAGGCAAGTCTCCCGCATCCAGCAAATACCTGGCCAAAATAATGCGATTTGCGGTGAATTGCGTCGTTTTGGCCCCGCCCTCCATCAAAACATAATTTCCGGTGCAGGGGCGGGTCCAAAATGACAGGATTGACCACGCTCCCCCCCTCTAGTCACGCCCCCTGTCTGGGATCTCCTGGACTTCAGTGCCTAAAAGTAGGCAAATATGGTCTATATATCAAGGCAATGGAGGAAAAAGAAGAATAAGATTTTGTTTGGCAATGTAAGATTTAAATGAGATTCAAGGTGTAGAGAGGGCACATTTAGGATGGTGTTCCCTAGTTTGGTGTTCCCTAGTTTGATAATTGTTACACAGTTTTCCCCTTAACGGGACTTGTTTTTGACCATGTCCTCGGAGGGGGCGGAAAGCAGACTCAGCCACATTTTCACCTTCTCTGCTCATTTTTATGAGCAACAGAAGTAATAAATGCAGTCCACCCTAGGCTTAACCAAGCAGTATTTTAAGCCAACAAAAATAAAAAGCTGAAATTGTGAAGACAAAACTAAGAATTATTTAGTTTGGCTGCAGCTTGAAAAGTGTTATTGTAACTACTGCAAAGCAGATAAAGGAAACTAGGTGGGAGATTTAAAATCTCCTTCTTGCCAGTCCTGAAAGAATGTGTGGGAGTCTTCCGTCATCAACCTTAGACTTTATGTGGAGGATCAATCCTACTTCCTAGCAGTATGGTTAGTGAAGATGAAATGTATGGGTACTGCAGTCATTTCTAGTTATACACTTTTGCCATCCTGCACCTTTTTTAGCAGCCAAACAGGTCTATTTCATACTTGCCAACTCTCCCGGAATGTCGGGGAGACTCCCGCATTTCGTGTGAGTCTCACGGACTCCCGGGAGAGTGTGGCAATCTCCCACATCTGCCCACTTCCTATTGAAGTGGGCAGAATTAGGTCCAAAACGCCGCGATTCACCGGGAATCTTGGCGAGTTTTGGAAATAGCAATTAAAAGAAAAAAAAAAAGCAAATGGCAAGAGTCACAAAAAGCAAGCTATACATTTTGGGCAAAACACTAACATGTAAGTTAATATGGAATCTTATGGGAACAGAGCACCAGTAGAATTTGTACTGTAAAATTGATACTGAAAAGTAATGTCAGGGATTTTTCAGAAAAGGAGCTAACTATTCTCAGAAACATTTTGGGTAGAATCTTGGTTATTAGTGTACTTTCAATGAAATATGACCAACACAATGTACAGCCATGACCAAATATTTGTAAGGAGTAAATAGGTAGAAATCAGCAAAAATGGCAAATTCACACAGTGTCTGAGTTCGTACAAATCCCCAAAACAGAAGCCAGACAGTACAGTCTAGAGACACTCGAGGAAGGAAATAAACAGAAAATACAAATTGCATATTTTAATTACATTTTGCTGTCATTAAAATGTGTCATGAAATGCTGTAATTATGTTTGCATTCCACGTTCCTGTGCAAATCAGACCAATATGAAAATGTGAACGATGCTATAAGGATATTGAGTTTAACTAAATAAAAAGCTCAGAAAGATGAGTCTCAGATGTGATGAAAAACCACAGAGATTTTAATTGCAATTATAGTGCTGAACTGTAGCGACATCATTTCACTTTCATGTGGGTTTGAATTTCACAATAATCTTTTTTGTTGAGCCACATAATGCTGTGCAGCATATATGGAGTAGGCTGTGATATCTCAGAGCTGGAATACGTCAATGGAATTCCTGTGCTTGCATCACTTTACAGGGCTGCAGAGACCTGTAATATTACTACGTAACACCTGTTAATGTGCAGGAATGGTGCAAAGCACCTTGTGGAAGTCACACAAATACTATTTGCCTATTGCAACCATTTACGTTGTTATATTAATTAGTAAAAGATAATTGTATATAAGTTATTTAATCTGAATGGTTGTCATGCTTCTTCATCACTTTTTTAAATTAAAACTAGCCGACAATAGTAGTCATTTTCTTTTGGAAGGAACTGCATGTTGCCCCTCTCTGGATGTTCCAGCACTTGCAGAACACAAATTATCTCCTTGGAAACTTCTGTGAATCAATAGACAGAGTGCAGTGAGGTGGAATGCTGAAGATTTACAGCAAGCACAGCATTACCCTGCTTCCTCTGTGATGTTTTCCAAGCTGTTAGGATGGAAAGACGGAATTACATTTAACCAAGGTTGTGCAAAAAGACGACATGCATCCGATTGCCTGTCACCATTTTACTAATGGCTCCTGTTTCCTTGGATACTACTAAGCACAGACCTTATATCTGTAGGACACTTACTGGATAGCAGTCCCACCCCTTAATGTGCTTGCATAGTGAGCAAGAGTTGGCAGAAGATGCACTTGCACTTAGACTGGTGTGAATAGTTGAATGTCACACTACCAATCCACATAAAGGGCCTCATGTTGGACGGAATTTACTTCGAAAACAGGGGCGTAAATTGCATATGAAAAAAATAAATATTTTCCATGGTTATCTTGAGCCGGACGCATGTGAGCTGATCGCCATCATTATCTGTTCGTAGCTTACACCAGCCGTCGAACACCCTAAATTTTCCTGTCTCCTGACTGGCAAATGTACATCTGAGTCTCAGTCTATATAAGTCGCATTTACGCCAATATGCCCATAAAGTATTTTGGCAACGCTTCCTTACCCCATTCCACCTCTTCAACCATAAGGGGCTGCAAGTGGTTGTAAGCGCTGGATGCAATTCTGTCTTTATAAAGCCGCAACTAGTGCATTGTGCGCATGCGCAAAAGTAAATAGTGTATTATACGCAGCATATCACACTTTGGTCCAACTCTACATGAACCCCAACATATGTAAAAATTGTATCGAATGGCAAAGTACATCATCATCATTATCATCAGCTATTTTATATAGCGTTACTAATTCTGCAGCGCTGTATAGAGAACTCACATCGGTCTCTGTCCCATTGGAGTTTACAGTCTAAATTCCCTAACACACACACACGGAAACACAGGGAGAACATACAAACTCCTCACAGTTAAGGTCATGGTCAGGAATCGAACTCATGACCTCAGTGCTGTGAGGTCAAAGTGCTAACCACTAAGGCACCGTGGTGAAAATTGGTCCTGAAAAATCATTAGCTCTCATTTTCTAAACTGCACTAGAAAAATGTAAGAATCTGATGGTTGTTATGGGTAACACCATCCGTTTACACCACTTTTTATAACTCTCCCACATTTTAATTTTAACTAACATTCCATGTCTCTCTCCATAATGGTTGCTGCCTATCTCATCTAAGAGGTCAGCAAATGGTAAATTAAATTAAGGTAGACCCATGGCCTAGTAGTTCATTGTCTAACAACCCTGGTCCGTAGTGCATATATTCCAAAAATTCTATGTGGACCATAGGTGTATTAATGAATGACTGATTCATCGTAAAGTGATATTATTTTCACCTGTGAATTTGTCAGATCGGTAAAAGATGCAGCTAGGGCTTGTTTAGTGGAGCAGATTCAGATCATTTGCTCATTCCGTGTTCCAAGTGGAATGTGAAATCATGAAGACATTGGGATAATTGATCTGGGTGCCTGCACCCCTATGCTGTTCACAGGAGTGTCAGTGTAATCCATGGCTCAGCCCCTAACACCAGGAAATCCTGCACATAAAATTTTCTGGTGTTTTGCAATATTTAATACCACTTGTGTAGAGCAGAGGCATGCAGGGACCAGTCCAGGAGCATCAATATTTGCTCATGTCACTTTCCACTTGGAAAGCACCAAACCCACGCACGCAAATTCTCTGAATTTGTTTGGTATGCTCCTTTGAAGAAGCCCTTAGTACCAATAATGAGAGACACAGATCTACTACACTGTATGTCAAAACTTGAAAACAGACATCTAACAATATCGTGTCACTAGGACAATTATGCTGTAAATCCAGATCTTTACTTTTACCTTCTTAATACTTCCATATCTGAGAGTATATTTACTAAACTGTGGGTTTGAAAAAGTAGAGATGTTGTCTATAGCAACCAATCAGATTCTAGCTGTCATTTTGTAGAATGCACTAAATAAATGACAGCTAGAATCTGATTGGTTGCTATAGGCAACATCTCCACTTTTTCAAACCCGCAGTTTAGTAACCCTAGACCAATATATCAATTGCACATCTGGCTTTGGTATCATCACCACACATTTTGCATTTGCATTTTCAGAGCTATATGACCTGATGCAGCTGTAAGCTTCAGGGACCCCTGGCATAATATGAGGTCAGAACTCCATAGCACAATTTTTGTTTTCTATTGACACTGACCAATGTTAGAAATAAATGAGTTACAGGTATAGGTATGAAAAATATTTATATTTGTTTAAATATTAGACGCACAGACCAATTTTCTGCTTCAGCGGGTAATTATGTTTATAAAGCTGTCCTCTTCTCCAGCAAAGAGCAATGAACAGTGATGAGAAGTGCAAATGAAACAGCTCTTTTGCTGAAGGAAACAAGTTTAGGTAATGAGTTACTCTGAATGTGTCACAAGGAAATGAATTAACAGCCACATAGCCAGATGTGTTAGTCAGAATCACAAGAGAGATATCTGGAAAAAGTCATCATTTTCAAAGATCATTTGCAAAAAGATAGTGCCACCTATTGGTTGTGCAGTATTGAAGAGTTTTAATTTGTCAAAGCAGTGAGGAATTGCTCCATGAGTTTGTTCCCAATATGAGTGTTATGGATCCACAGATTAAAAACTTTGCAACAACTGACAAACAACATTGTTTTAATCTTTTAATTACGTTATATCATTCTTGTTCCAATGAAACGACCTTTTCAGAAAAGCAACTAATCGTAATAACTGAATGCGTTTCAGCATCTTTCATTCCTATTACACAGTTCTCAATGATACTAACTATTTTTAGCTATGGCTCTGAATTCCAAATTCAAATAGATTTGATGTACTGCACATTTAATGATCATGATTATCCTTGAAATGTCCTTGTCATGATAAGACCCACCTGGGCATGCATGACATGTTTCGGTGAAAGAGTTAATCAAAACAAAACTTCCTGGTCTATCTAAAAATGGTTCACACTCATTATTATACATAAAATACTGCTACCACCATTTACTTCCTGACTTATGCCAAATGAAATCACAACCTAATTTAATCAGAGTTACTGTAAACCAAACTAGTTCTGCATAAATGCAGCGTTATAATAACTAAGTCTATCTGACACTTGGATTCCTTAAGAACACAAAGACAGAATGTGATCAAATGGGATTTAATATGGCAAAAGTAACAATGCTTGTTAAAGTCCAACAAATTCACATTCTAACATATAAACACAAAACACTCTTAAAATACAACAGAAATAAGACACAGGATCAGAAACACAGCATTCACATACTTTTTCAAGCAATCAGCAGTCTGGACATGGCTAATTGGTTTGGACAAGTTCTTAGTAGCAGACTGATCCCCACCAAAAATTTTAATTTTCACAATAATTCATTTTTAAAAACTTTTTCTTGCTGCCAAAAACACTACCTCTGTGACCTCACTGAAAGAGAAGGCTGGTATGCTAATCTGATTTACTACCAATGTATTACCCTTTTATTATTATTATTATTATCATCCTAGATTTGTAAGGCAGCAGCTCCGCAGCGCCGTACAGTAGGGAAAACAGTACATACATAAAACAGGGACATACAAGGTAGACAACATAATTGCAAACAAGGTGTATGAAGGACCCTGCTCTTTACAGAGCTTACATTCTAAGGGGAAGAGGGCACAGCTGAAACAAGAGGAGCGAGTGTGGCTTAGAGTGGAGATTGGGATAGTTGTGAGGGTGCATTAGTGTGAATAGTGTTATCGAAGATAAGGTCACCTCTAAAAAAGAGATGTTTTCAAAGAGCTTCTAAAGATTTGAAGGCTGTGGGAAACTCTGAGCATGGTAGAGAATTCCATAAGTGGGGAGCAACACGGGTAAAGTCTTGTAGGCAGGAGTCAGAGGTGGTTACCAGAGACGAGACAAGGTGCACGTCAGAGGTAGATGTAAGAGGTCGGGAGGGAGAGTATTTTGATATGAGATTTGAGATGTATGCAGGGGTAGTGTTATTGAGTGCTTTGTAGATAAGGGTGAGTACTTTGAATTTGATTCTGACACAGGGAACCAGTGTAGGGATTTGCAAAGTAGTGCAGCAGATGTGGAGCTGTGGGAGAGAATGATCAGTCTTGCAGCAGCATTTAGGAAGGATTGAAGTGTGGATCTATGGGTGTCAGGAAAGCCAAATAGCAGGAGGTTGCAGTAGTCAAGATGGTAGATGATAAGAGAATGGATTTATTTAACTTTTATCCGAAAGTTCTTTCAAACATATACCATAACTCACTTATGTTTCTCGTAAGGAATATGTGTGAACTTGGATTGACGCAAAGCATTGAAAATAAACAAGTTGTTCTACCAAACTTGGACCTGTCCTAGAGGTGCCAACCTTGAAACAGGGAATCAAACAGATCAACAACATGACAGGAGACAATAAACAGACAAACACCGTACCCCCTGGTGGGCTTTTTAGCAACAGCACAAGTAGCAAGAAAAGGACATTTTGGGAAATATTTATTTTCTATATTTATAATTTTCCTGACCAGGATATAATCATGACATCATGACAGTCCTCTACAAAAAACTATTGGCGCAACATCCATGGCCAGCACCTAACAGCTCTGATCATATACTTTTTGTACAAGACTTTTAATACATGTTCTACCATTATCTGTTAGGAGATTAAAGATAATTATCTAGGGCCTGATTCATTAAGGATCTTAACTTAAGAAACGTCTTATTTAAATCTCCTGGACAAAACCATGTTACAATGCAAATTAGTTTTCTGTTTTGCACATAAGTTACATACTGACTATTTTTTCATGTAGCACACAAATACTTGATAGCTTATTTGTACACTGAAATTTAAAGTTGATATTTGTGTGCTACATGAAAAAACAGTCAGTATTTAACTTATGTTCAAAACAGAATACTAATTTGCACCCCTTGCATTGTAACATGGTTTTGTCCGGGAGACTTAAATAAGAAGTTTCTTAAGTTAAACACCTTAATGAATCAGGCCCCTAATTCTTTATTTTGACAAATATCCTGAACCTTTTTTAAAGTCCCCTCACTCATGTGTATATAGACAAGGCTGGACTATGCCTGGCAAAAATATACTCTCTGATCTGGTTAACAAATATAAAAAGTAACCTTTTACTTTTTCCGCAAAAATTAATGCCAGGTTCACTTTGAAGTCATCCTCCTTCCGTAGAGTTTTAATAGTCGTGCTATAACTGTCACCTTTCTATTTACTGTGATGTATTTTTTTTTGCTTTTTATAGATGCCTACAATCTTTTTATACTGATGTTTTTCTGGATAATTGTGTGTGAGTAATTCTCTTTTAAAACTCTTATTTGTAGTTAAGTATCTCAATAACAGTAACTGTAAAACAGTAATTGCATTTTAATATGAACTTTTCTCATTTCGTCAATTTGGAGAGAGGTGTAATAGGAGAAAGAGGTATATTTATTTTTTTAAGCATTTAGCAACCAAGTACACACTGACATCAGCTAATAATCTTTGTGCAGTCAGTGTCCAGCCTGATCTCCATAAGGATAATCAAAACTTCTCCCTTCACCATTTTAAAATGCTACAGAGTCGAGTTAGGGTGGGAGAACCAATAGGAAGCTGCAATCTCCAAGAGTGTGGTTTCTTATTGGTCCACGTGACCATGCTCCCCTTTGCAGCCTTGCACAGACCCTATCTTTTGGCTCAGGCAGTGAGAGAAAGTATGGAGACCACAGGAAAAACACCCACATGCAGCAGCCCCCAAGGCTCTGGTGACGGGCACGTCGGGTAGAGTGATTTTTGTTCACACTAGCTGGTAGTGCAGCTTTTTAACTATATTATCTATATGAAAAAATGAATATAAAAAAAGGATTGAAAATAGAGGAGTGATTAAGTACAACCAGCGTTATTATGACATCAGAATAAGAAGTTGAATATTATGATTAACACAAGTACCTCATCTATTGGGAAGATTCTCTATAAAGTTTGAATTCTACTTATTTCCTATTCCATAGAATATATGTATATATCTTTCTAGCAAACTAGATATTTTAGTGGATACAGTTTTAACTATTCTTATGACTGTTTTAATAGTTAACAAAATGGTTAAATAATCTACATCCACAATTTTTAATGATAAAATATAATATTATATGTGTACAGCACGCCAAACAAATTCTGAACCATTTTTCTGTTTTATTCAGGCATGTCAGAATGGAATGAACAGCTGCTGTATTAGATTCAGCAATCACACCCAAAATATTTACAAAGTCATGTGACCCTGCTAACTAGACAGATAGTCCCCTTACTGGACACCGGCCACTCACTGGCATCGGTCGCAACACCCACAGCACAAGTCCAGCTATTTAAGCATCCTAGCAAGCACTACACTAGCTGTTCCCTTAATTAATTAAATTCAGGTGCTCCACCTGCAGAGAACTGGATACATTTAAATGTTCCAACTTCAAGGGCTCATTCATAGGAGTGTGTTATCGAAATTTGCAAATTTTGACTAAATGTCTCTCTCAGACAAGAGAAAAATTAATAACAATGAATTTCAATACCAGGCATTCAGGTATGACTCATCCAGTGCTTTCTTTCTTTCTGTGCTTTTTTACGCACAGCTTATTGCATTTTATTGCAGTTTTCAATACCAAGAAAAACACCAACAAATAAATATTAAGGATGAGCGGGCTCGGATTTGCTAAATACGAACAGCCCCGAACAGTGCGGATCCGAGCCCGATCCGAGCTCTGTTCGGGTATTCCCGGCGGACTCCAAACTCAAAACGAGGCGTTTCATCATAATCCCGTAGTCGGATCTCGCGAGATTCGGATTCTTTATATTCCCCGCTTGCCGCCGCCATCTTCACTCGGGCATTGATCAGGGAAAAGTGAGGGTTTGTTAGGTTAGGTGTCCTCTGTCCTGGTCATTTCGGTGGTTCTGTCCTGGTCAGTCCAGTGGTGGTGTCCTGTGCTCTCTCCTGCTCAGTCCAGTGGTGCTGTCCTGTACTCTGTCCTGCTCAGTCCAGTGGTGGTGTCCTGTGCTTTGTCCTGCTCAGTCCAGTGGTGCTGTCCTGTGCTCTGTCCTGCTCAGTCCAGTGGTGGTGCTGCCATTATTCCAGTGGTGCTGTCCTGTGTCCAGTACAGTGGTACTGCTATAGAAGTTCACTGATCCTGCAGTATAAGTCCATTGGTACTGCAATATAATAACTACGTTCACTGATCCTGCAGTATAAGTCCATTGGTACTGCAATATAATAACTATGTTCACTGATCCTGCAGTATAAGTCCATTGGTACTGCAATATAATAACTACGTTCACTGATCCTGCAGGATGAGGATGAGTACAGAAGTGGAAGCTGCTCAAATCAATTTATAGGCCATAACAGGTGCTTGAAAGGGTGGGGTTATCCTGCAAGGAACATACACACAACATTTTTTCCCCCAGCACACTGCTATAGCCAGCAACAGATCTGCCATTTCTACTGTAGATAAAAATGCAAAAGTCTTTGTTGCACATATTTGCAAATGTATGTTTAAGCCATCTGCCACGCCAAGGCGCTTTTGCTAATAGGATGGTCCTACTCTAAACAATGGGACTCTCATTGTTTAGAGTAGGACCATCCTATTAGCAAAAGCGCCTTGGCGTGGCGGATGGCTTAAACATACATTTGAAAATGTGTGCAACAAAGACTTTTGCATTTTTATCTACAGTAGAAATGGCAGATCTGTTGCTGGCTATAGCAGTGTGCTGGGGAAAAAATGTAGGATGAGGATGAGGACGACATCTTGCCTCAGTAGAGCCAGTTTACCTTGTACAGAGAGAGATGAATAGCTTTTTTTGTGTGGGGACCCAAACAAACCAATCATTTCAGCCACAGTAGTTTGGTAGGCCCTGTCGCTGAAATGATTGGTTTGTTAAAGTGTGCATGTCCTTTTTCCGCAACATAAGGGTGGGTGGGAGGGCCCAAGGACAATTCCATCTTGCACCTCTTTTTTTTCTTTGCCAGCTCGTTTGTGGGGGTCCAAACGAACCAATCATTTCAGCCACAGTTTTGTAGGCCCTGTCGCTGAAATGATTGGTTTGTTAAAGTGCGCATGTCCTATTTCACCAACATAAGGGTGGGTGGGAGGGCCCAAGGACAATTCCATCTTGCACCTCTTTTTTTGGCATTATGTGCTCTTTGGGGCCTAGTTTTTCAAACTGCCATCCTGTCTGCCACTGCAGTGCCATTCCTAGATGGGCCACGTGTTTGTGCCGCCCACTTGTGTCGCTTAGCTTAGTCATCCAGCTACCTCGGTGCAACCTTTTGGCCTAAAAACAATATTGTGAGGTGTGAGGTGTTCAGAATAGACTGGAAATGAGTGAAAATGAATGTTACTGAGGTTAATAATAGCGTAGGAGTGAAAACAAACCAAAAAACAGGATTTTAGTAGTTTTTATGCTTTTTTTAAAAAAAATCAGAACCCAAAACCCAAAACCCAAAACCTTGAGGGGGGTGTTTTGGCAAAACCCATTAGAACCCAAAACCTTAAGGTAATCAGAACCCAAAACCCCAAAAGTGGCTGATGCACATCCCTAATAAATATACAGTGCAGCAAGTAGAATCCATGCGGCAGACACACAGAGAGAAGGGACAGGCAGTGGTAAAACAGAGGCATATGCTACCAATAGTAAATCAGGTAATTGCTTAGAGCAGGCTTGTACAACTCACACTAATGAAAGTAAATTGGTTGCTGAGAGTTACAGCTAATTTGTGTTATATTCACATGCGTTATTAAATAGGACTTGTAGTCACTGTCTGTGATTGTCCACATATTGTTTGGTAGTGTAGATCAGCTGGTACACTTACAGTAAATATCAGTCATTTAATGACCATTATGTCTGATCATGAACAATTAGGGAAGACAGGCTTTCAACTTAGAAGCATACCAGAAGTCCAAGTGTTTATTTATAAAGGGCTAATGATCACAGGCGTAATGGAAAGAACACCAGTAGAAACAAATCATATCACAGCGTGTCCTCGCAGGCACAAAAATTACAGATGTGTTTAACTATTTGTCGATCAATGACAGTATCTCTAAGTCAGGTCAGCAGCTTTTACTCTGAGACAACATACTTTTTGGTTGCTTCTCCATGGCAGCTGTGAGGTCTTGTGTGAGTTCACTGACAGCTAATGGGTCCCCTGAAGGTGCAGTAACTAAGCTATTCCGCTCCTGCTTATTCCAAATATCTGCGGTGTGCTGAATACAAAGCTGCAAAGCATGTCAGCATTCTGTTGCAGGGGAATTCTGGGAATTCTAGTGATGCCATGATGACCATGATTGTCAGGAATTCCCTGCGGTTGCTAACAGCAGTGTAGGGGAGGTTCAGATCGGATCTGGGCTGCCAATAAACCTATTAGATCCAGTGATAGGTGGACTTCAATAAAACGTCAGCAGTGCGTAACATTTTATTTGCTTTCAATAAAACGGGAATGCTCGGAACATTAGGTCCATTAAACCCGTTGGTGTACACTCACACCTAGAGGCACTCGCTGTGAACGCAAGTTGGGTTTTGGATGCTAGGCAAATCAACATATTTTCTCATTATTTGACCAAATAAGGCCAATAAAATATAACAACATATATTTGATTATTCTACCAAAGGGAAGCCCTATCTATCCTGAAAAAAACATATACATTTTATTTGTGTAAGGAATATGTGTTTAGGCTACGAGCACACTTTGAGGCTCATGTAGAGTGAGACATATTTTTTTGTATGAGTACTACACACCCACAAAAGGGACATTTTAACGTAATTGCTGCACTTTTAGCAGGGGTAGCAGCCACAGATAGACCTGTCAGGAGGCTTATCTATTGTGGCTGCTTGATCCATGGTGCAAGATATGTGCTTTAAATAGTGTGTCCAGCCACAGTGACCCGAGTATCAGCGTTATTTGTGTCCCCCACAAAGCTGTAATCAGCACTAGACTATGATAGGCTGGGCACACTATGACACGGAGACCTGCTGCGTTGGGCCCCCTATTATAATGTGACACAGCCCCAGCCTATCATGCCTGCAAAAAATGCACCCAACACTAGAGCTCTTCCCACTACCCAGTACTGTAAAAAATAGTTAAATGTTATGGTCTCAGCCATAAAATTCTTGGGTATGCTGACGCTTGTAGAACTACAAGCACCAGCATTCTCTGTCAACCATGCCTATTGGGACATGTATTGCCCCATAAATAAAGACTTACAACACACACACACACACACACACACACATACACACATACATACTCATAAACACACACACACACACACACACATACACACATACATACTCATAAACACACACACGCACACTCTCCTAATCACTCTTTTATTCACCTAAATCCTGGGGTAAATCCTGGGGCATCTTTATTCCTGCTTTTAATCGAATGGCGGGAGAACAAAAAACACCTCTAAGTTGGTGGTTAGATCACTTTGGGAAGGATATCACCATTTTTAAAAGATTTATTTAATTATTTTGTTTTATTTTTACATTCAACATTGAAATGCCAGTAATCATCATCATTAGTAAGCTGATGACTGGTGTCTCTACTGCATGAAGACACGCTTAAAGCATATATTACGCTTTAAACGTATCTTCTAACAGAACATGCTCAGCATGCACTCGTAATTGTGTCATTTATTTATTTACGCTATTTTACCATCTCTACATGGGCCCATGGTGCTCCAGGTTGGCTGTCTTTCCTACAGAATGCATGGAATGTATCTTGGATGTGGGCTGACAAAGCTTACCTGTTAGCCCAAATATCTTTACATCAACTGCTTCTTCACTGAGTTGCACTCTATTCACTTAAGAGTCAACAGAGTGCTGAACTACAAAGAGGAATTCTCTATCCGTGTGCTAAATGGGGTAGATACTGTCCAAAGTGAAAGTCATTATATCAGGCAGTAGGCCAGATCCTACCAGATATGGGAGGGCTGGCAAATATTGATGGCCAAAATTTGATGGCCCAGTGACACAGCCCATGGTGGCTCAGTGACCCAGCCTAAGGTAGTCAGATGCCCCCCTGCCCCCCAGCCCAGCCTGCCCCTGCTACCGGACCTAACAACAGCAGTGCTTTACAGTGCATACTAACCTAGTACTGTGATATCTGAACATTCACTTCAAGTCCAAGGTGTGAACTATGCATGTTTGTGCCCCAGGCTGATCTTGTATACAGTATTATTTTCCATTAAATATGAGTATTACACTCTATGTGCACTAAATCCTATTAAAATGCTATTAAGACAGGTTTAACATTGCATTTAGTCATCAATCACATTGTGTGAACTCACCAGACGAAAAATCTCTGCTATAGAAGCTCTGGGACTATAAAACAGATTTATATTTTCCAGTAACACATCCAGTTATTACAGACAGACTATCCAGCTACTAAAGACAGATCAACATTATTTTGATCAGTACTTGGAAAGAATCATGCTCACAGTTAAACATTCTGGTAGATATAATATTGGCTTGAATTTGCATATGACAAGAGGATAGAAGATGTCAATGGTTTAATCTGTACTCTTAAGGGTCTATTTATGACCCATTGCATATTTCTCATGTTAATTATCATCTCTTATTGCAATTATGAACTTAACGCGGCAATTTATTAAAATTGATTAGCTGGGTCAGTGGCTCCGATAGGAGCCTGTTCCGGCGATTAATCTATAGCACAGGTTCTAATTCCTTGTGCAATTTATGATGAGGATCATCACGAAACCTGCCGGGGAGGGATCAGAAGACCCCTCTCCTGTGATGCTTTCCCCATAGGATATAACGAATGATGTCGAGGTCAAGCTCCGAATTTCAGAGCTTGATAAATTGGGTATTTTCACAGTACACCTAGACACTTATGGAAACTGCATTTGTGATCCAAGAGACTGGGACCGGAGCAGATATCTCTGATGTCTGCTTCGAATGTCTAATTACAAAAAGCCTCTTTGCTTTAAAAGACGGTAAAGTGCTGTTTTCGGGGAATGTAAACCTCTTTGGAGGTTCATAATTGGGCTTCTTAATATTATCCAGGTGTTAGGATCAAGATTCAGCTACAGGTTAAACATCATTAAAAAAAATATGTTTATCAAAAACAAAAAACAACCACAATTGTGAAGAAATGTCCTACAATGTATGCAGGGGAGAGTGGGTAGTGGAGTTAACTAGAAAAGAGGTAGAAATTATATTCAGGAAGAGAGCTGACTGCAGATATCCGAAGGGAAAGGTTGATACATACACATAATTTTGGGTCTAGTGTGAAATGATCTTCACATCAGTATCTGTCAAGGGTTAATTGGAATAAGACAATGTTCTTCAGAACAAGAGGTTGGTAAATAAATAATCAGCAAATTATCAACACAGTAAAGGTGACACTGCATCAAAGTAATCAGGAGATTGTAGTGTATGATTAATTTTTTTTTTTAGTACAAGTTTCCCTGAATATATGTAAGTTTATCATTATACCATATAAAAGAATAAGGGGCAAACATGGTAACACTCAGGCCAATAGCAAACATTGGATGGGGGGGTGCAGTAATGCAATCCCTCCTCCCAAGTACCCTGCTCTGCTCTTCTTGTCAGGCAGATGACTTACAACACCAGCTCTTCTCAATATTTTTTTGATCTGCTGAAAACCTTTATCTTCTTCCTATAAGACAGATGTTCCGGAATGGCAAGCATGGAGGCAGGATAATGGTGACGGTGCAGAATCATTATCAATAAGCAATTAACAAAAATACATCAAAAAGCCCCTCAAGCTGTACAGGGAACACTCCGCAGTGGCTCAGATCTGTAAGTTTTCATAATGGAAAAATGTGGTATAATTAAATGTCTACAAAGCTTACAAAATAACAGGCTGAGTTTCCTAAGAGTGAGAACATAAGCCCGGAGGTAAGACATTCCTTTATTACACTGTCAGTGTATAGATGATGCTAGAGGGTAACTGTACCGGGCACACTGCAATGCCACCATTTAGAAAGCATATCACTTTAATAACCCCATATTTACTCTTATCCAATGACACAATGTACATTTTAAATCTATTAAATTATCAAATCCCATGAGACATTAGTTCCCTTTGGACTCCAAATATTTTTTACATTTTCCCTTTCCCAAGAAAAGCTTTATTTCCCAAATTCCATTAAATGGAAAACATATTACGTAATCTCTAAGGTTTGGTAGATCCATGGATAAAAAAACGACACTGATTTATAGTCTAATTATATTTTGTGTGCAGTGCTGTAGTGCCTGGGGAATCTGTACCTTGGGTCTTATGGTTAGGTGATTGGCTAGTATGACATATCACTAACACCGATCAGTTGTTACAAGGGCTTGAGAAGCTACAGACAGTGTAGTATGTACTATGAATCCATGAGGTTCCCAACATTTTTGATTGAAAAATGTATACTTTATAGGCATATAAAAAAAAAAAACAAGTAAAAGACAATATATTCTAGTGTTCACAACACAACCGAAACATAACACACCATCAAGCAGTCATATATTATAGTACAATACTGGGCAGTGGTGAAAGTATTCTAGCATACAGTGGTATGCCACACCGCCACTTCTACTACTTTATCGCCTTCATTGTAAAACTAGCATAATCCATTCACTTACATTTCCATCACTTCTAAATTTCCACTTCAACCACTGATACAAAGATATAATGTGATATAATGTACTGTACTATTCATTTATCACATATACATGAAGTACCCAATGTGCACCACATCATCATAAAAGAATACAGTTCCAACGAATTGGAATGCCATTGAATCAAGAAATGGTTCAGACACTCTACATGTGTACAAGGTAACTGGTGTGTTTAGGAAGGTGAAGGGGTCTGGAATCTCATCCCTGCGTGGAAGCCTCCCATCTACCTGCATCTTCCCACTAGGAATAGGACTGTGTTAATCCCTCTTTTAAACTGCTAATGCAGCAATGATAGTTTTATCAGGCCGTCCATGATAGTGTCATCGGGCCGCTCTGCCCAATTCCCTTGCTGCCCATGCTGTGATGATTGTTTTATTTCTGTGAGGCCACTTCTAAGAGCTAAGACATGCACTGCAGTTGTACAGTACACATTTTGTGTCTTTTAAGGGGAACATTATTACTGTACACAAACTAGTGATATCTATCCAGGAAATAGCAAATCTCCAGTACCTTTGTAAAGGTGCCGTCACCAAAATAACACAATTGTGCTACATTTGGACAGCTGAACATACGGCCAATATACATGGAGGTTTTCAAGACAATAGCCGAATACTAATCCCCAGATCACTAATAGAGCCTTGTGCTGTATTTTTATGCTACTGCGCAGGGCCGTAACTAGGGCTGTGCGACAGGGGTGACCGCCCAGGGCACAACGCTGAAGGGGGGCGCAATTTAGGAATATTTTAGGTTAATTTAGTTAAAATTGAGGGCTAGGGGGGCTGCATTTGTCTTTCTCGCCCAGAGCACTAGAATTCTAAGTTACGGCTCTGCTACTGCGTATTAACTGTGCAGTGATTTTGTTTGTTGAGGATAGATATCAGCACCTCATTCATGAAATACAAGCAAATTCCCAAAGCACAGTATTTGTACATCATCAAAAAATACAGTTTTTCTGAGATGCAGCTTATACTGTACATATATGTGATCTAAATAAATTGCTGCACATCTCCTAGCAGAAAAAGGAAGTACTTTGACAGTGGAATCGTTATGGTGTGACAGGAGAATGGCATTCCCAATTCACTTCTATGTTATGCTGAGTGAGCGTATCTCAGTATATCCTTTGTTTAGGGCACTGTGGTTTCCTGGACAGAAAATCTGTTTTAAAACTGTTTGACCTTGTACTCTAGGTAATGTCACACAGAGATGCAAAGTGCTAGCATCTAAAATTGCAGCTAACATGTCTTTAGCTAGAGTATTGTAGTTCTGAATGACATTAATCATAGTGGGTTATATTATATGCAAGTGGAGCATCATGGTGGTGTAGTGGTTAGCACTTCTGCCTTACAGCACTGTGGGTCATGAGTTCAATTCCCGACCATGGCTTTATCTGTGTGGAGTTTGTATGTTCTCCCCATGTTTGCGTGGGTTTCCTCCGGGTGCTCCGGTTTCCTCCCACACTCCAAAAACATACTGGTAGGTTAATTGGCTGCTAACAAATTGAGCATAGTCTGTGTATGTGTATTAGGGAATTTAGACTCTATTAGGGAATTTAGTCCCTGCCCCAATGGGGCAGGGACTGATGTGAGTGAGTTCTCTGTACAGCACTGTGGAATTAGTGGCGCTATATAAATAAATGATGATGATGATGGAGGTAAAAGAAGTGACCTCCCAAACACAAGTAAAAATGAAAGTTGACAACCACATGGGAAACACATTTGCTCTTCATATTTTGTTTCACTGCATTTTTTAAAAAGCAAATCAGATGCCAGAGGCTGTAAGAGTTATTTGTTGCAGAGAGCAGTGAAAGAGATTGCAAGCTCTCCTGGTCAGGGTCCTCTCTACCCCAGGTCTCATGTCTGTCACCAGGGGTGTATATAGATATTTCTGATAACAAAATGTTGTAAGGTCCCTCATGTGCCATTCCAGTGTGAATAAAACAATATACACATGGCTGGGACTTTGACAAGGAAGGTGGCCCCCATCAGCTGTGGTCCCACAGCAGCTGCACCCCCTAAATGGTAGTTACTCCTTTCTCTGTTACCCTCATACGATCATGTTGTCCTGTCTTCACTAGTTGTTATTATGCTTAATTGTATTCATGTATCTGGTATCTGTATCTGATATTATATTTATTGTGCTCAGGTATGTCATACCTGTCTGATGACTGACCAGTCCTACAGATCTGTGGTGCTGTAGATATTGATGATAATTGATGATAATGATGATGATTGTTGCAACAATGCTGCCTGAAAAGTTCAATAGTCATGAAGGAGGAGGTTAGAGCCCAGACCTGTATTTTTTTCAAAATGATTTCATACATGTCATCAAAAGCTTCACAAGTTGCTAAGTTCGAAATAACTTTAGTATATGCACCAGAAAGCATCAGTATGCAAGTAACTGCTGATGGTCCTAGCATTTGTAAATTAAGCAACAACATGTGGACTTTTTAGAATTCCTATCCTGACATTTAGCAGGAAGTTTTCCATGAATATTAGAAAATGTCTTCAGTAGTTGTTTCATACAAGGCAGTTTTGGTTTTCTTTACAAAAGTTTTGCTTTAAATAATACCCACAGATTATTTTTAAATATTATTCAAAGATAAATCTAATTATTGTGTTCTTGAAGTAAAACACAATCCTTTGTCTAATTTTACAATATACACAATGACATTACAAAGCATAACAGAGTACATGTAATTATCTACATATTTTCGTAGATGTATTTAAAATACCAGACAGAGGCAGAAAGTGAATCTGAGGAGCACACCAGCAATGAAGGGGTTACACGTAAATATTTTAATGCTGGATTAGATAAATTCCAGAGAGTATCAGCAATTATCCATAAAATTAAGAAGTAATTTAGTGACATTTAATTATCATTGCAATAACACATTCTTGTTCCTCCTGCACTGCCAGTATAGTTTCCATGAAATTGCTTTGCCAAGAAACACATTGGACTTAATCTCTTCTTATGAAGCTAATCATTTGTCCATTTGGTTACCAAAAAACACTCCTTTCCAATAAATATAGTAAGCTTGGATCACAGATCTGACAAAAACACAATGTAAAAATAATACAGCAATGTCAATACAAACATAACTCACCAAAACATTATTACAGTTATTGTGGATATTTATTTATGGTAGACTTAAATGTTACAATCATGAGGGAGATAGGTATATTTAATACTGCTATTTAATAAACATCAGAATAAAAATGAACAACAATGAAGCAGCTATGAATGTAAATGAAGGATGTAACAGGCAGTACATGTACAACACATAAAGTATCAAGCATAAAAGTCAAATCATCCTTGATCTCCCACAAAAGGACAAAGAAAAACAGTGAGGATAATCAGTTTTCTCTATTGTCATTTTTTTAAAGGTGTAAATAAAAAGCTCTTAAAATAATTCCTCCACCCACTATAACTCTATATTAGGGACCACTGAAGAAATCGGGGACTTTACAAAGGGGACCTCATGTGCAGAGTTGAGCATGTTATCAGACAAGCCCTGCCCCTGCGCATGCCACTGCTTTATTACATTGAGAGCACCAATCGGTTGTAGGAGTAGAAATTAGTGTAATGTGGAAATGGATTCCTTCCGTTGCCAGAAAAAGTCGTTTATATCAAGTGTGTGATGTTTTATGTTGTCACCAAAAATGATCCCTAAACACGCCATCCAAACTTAGAGCACCGGGGATCAGGACAGGGGGTGTGACCATGTCACAATGGAGCCGTGGTCACAACCAAGGGAGTGCCTAGCGCTTTTCAAGCATTTGCCTCCTGTTTTCTTCAGTCACACTCCAGTCTTTGCGGTACACACCACTGGCAGGTGAGCATGGGAGCTTCCTCTTAACTTCCTGACCTACAAGACAAAGCTGTTCCAATCAGGACAGCCAGACAGAGCCCTCAAATCAAAATGTCCCGATTTAGGACAGCTGGAAGGTTTGCTAAACTTATGAACAACAAAGTAATTAGAATACAACTGTTCATGCAACTCTCGTGCAGTGTATATGGACTGAAGTATTTTTATTTCAGTTCTGTAAAAGAAAAAAAGACCTTATATATAAATTCTTTATGGCCATTATTAAGCACCTTCAGAAGAAGTTAAATGTTTGGCTTGTATGTGCCCTTGTGCAATTTTTACTGAATAAACTACTTTCTAGCTTTCTTTTCTGCCTTTTAGCCATTTATTTATGTATGTACATAATCAAGCAGAGAGTAAGTTTGTTGCCATAGTACATTAAACAGCTATGCTGTGCTCTCTGAATTGGATACAGTTGTGTACAGAGAACAGTTTATTATATCCAAGGACAACCTACATCTAGAAAGTTCACTGATCATATAAATACATAGCTGAAAAGCATTTGTCCTTTCAACCTGACAAAAAAAATCAAGTCCAGATGACACTTAATGTAACATTATATCATTGGTAGGTAATTAACAGACAGCAATGAAGCTGTCCCTGTGCAGAACACAGTAAGACTCTATCCCAGACCTGCAGCTTCCATTCAGTAAGTGTACGTGCGTAGCAGGCGGAGGCAGAGGTGCAGGGGCAGGCTGGGCTGGGAGGCAGGGGGGCATCTGCCCACCAGGCAGGTTGCATAGTGGGCTACCCTGGGCTGGATCACTGGGCTACCTGCAATTTATTACTTTAAAATGTTCCTAATAGGCTGCTGAGTCGAGTCTTGCCCCCTGGGCTAAAATTTGCCAGCCCTCCCCTGCAGAGGTGTGTTCACAAACACACTGATCACACTCAAGTGCACTAATAGGTGCTCAGATCTACCTAACAAAGCCCTTAATAAATGAATGTATATTTGCTGGGACATTTATCTCTACATTAAATAAATAACATTAATTAAGCAGTGATGGGTGCGAGACAAGATATAAGTGAAGTTGGTTTTGCATTATTTGTTCAGCATTCATTTCTTACAATTAAAATATGTTAGCAGACATGATCATACTATCAGCTTCTATACTGCTTTGTACTGACACGCCAAATGTGTTACTCCTCAGGTACTCTGATCCTGGCAGGGACGATAAGCCTGTAGTACCTGGATCATCACACATTTAATGAAGAATATTTTAGTTTTGGATCAGCCCACACGCAGAATTACATTAATCTCTGTGAACTTTCTTGACCTCGAATAATTGGCTGTTTTCTCACTTCTTAGTTTACATTTACAAGCACTAAAAACCCACACAAAATATCTGCCAGGATTTTATTAATCCAAGATAAATAAGGAAAAATAAATAAATAAAATAAAACAGATAATCCAGCCAGCAGCAACTTAACATCAGGTTCACTCCAATGTTGGATTGATAAAATCATAAAAGGGAACAGCACCTATCTATCTATCTATCTATCTATCTATCTAATATATCTCTATCTATCTATCTATCTATCTAATATCTATCTATCTATCTATCTCATATATATCTATCTCATATCTATCTATCTATCTATTTATTTATCTATCCATCTATCTCATATCTATCTTTCTATCTATCTATCTAAATCCATACATGCCAACTTTTAAGACTTAAAATCATGTGACATGGGATAGGAGGGAGGTGTGGTGACATTGGAGCTTAATGGTGCAATTAAGCCCCACCCCTCCATTCACTGCCGTGAATTCCGGCAAATGCGGGAATCTATCTATCTATCTATCTATCTATCTATCTATCTATCTTTCTGCCTGTCTATCTATCTAACGGTCTGTCTATCTATCTATCTATCTCATATCTATCTATCTGTCTATCTATAATCTACATATCTATCTATCTATCTATCTATCTATCCATCTATCTCATATCTATAAATCTCCTATCTATATGTCTGGTTATCTATCTTCTACGCAGATATCGACAGTCCTCTCTCCTTCAGGTGTACTGACCAAGAACTGTTTCTCTGCAGAAATAATATAAAATATTTCTCACTGCTTATCACGATGATTAAACAAATATTTTACCCTGATTTAAGAACGTGTGAGTTCTCAGGTGATAAGTGGCTGGTTTGGTGTTTTTTTTTCTACCCTGGAGATACCATTGACCTGACATTATTCCTAGTTTTTTATTGATAGTTTACAAAGTATTTTTCACCCATTTTTAGTCATGCAACATGCTGATCTGTTATCCAGACATTTTTATGCAAGGGGGGAAGGGGGTGTTTGAGGGATAGATGGGACTAAAGAAAGGTGGCAGACAGGGGCTAGGATGGAGGTTGGGCAAAATCCAGCGATATCAACCTTTGATAAGTACAGAATCCGGAATCTCAGGTGCGTGGGGTGCAGTTCACAGAGTATGGTTGAAGGCTATAAATCTTGCGACTATGTCAGGCTTAGTCAACCTGTGAAACCAGCTGTTTTGGAAATTCATGGCTCAGCATGTCCAGTCAGCCAGAAGGTGTTATGCCACCTGGGACCTGTAGTTCCACAACAGCTGTAGAGCCACAAGTTGCCTAAGCCTTCAGGTTGCCTAAGCCTTTGACCAATGACTTTCTCTTTTCCATACATTTTTCTTTTAAAACAGATAAAAAAAAGTGGTATGATTAAATTGAAAAAAATGTTTTGCTTTTTTTCTGACACGACTAAATATCATAAAAGTACTGGAGGACATTTATTTTTGAATTTAACACAATTCCTGTCTTCTTGGTAGTTTACGTTACGGTTGTTCTGCTTTTTAACACGCTTGGCTGGAAAACACTGTCCAAAATGGAACATTCCAGGATAATTAGGACAGCGGGTCATGTGACCTGTTCACCGATCATGTGCTGTCGTTATGGCCTAGAACACCACACAGTTCAGGGATCTTTTCAATGGGCACTTTTGTTCAGAAGTTAAAACTTCCAACATAACCATAAATAGTTAATTCATTCCCCAAACTCTACAATGTGTTAAAAAAAAACTATTTATTTTAGATTTAAGCAATTTTGGTTGATTGTACTCTGCTGAGCAGCATCTCCACTATTCCCATTCATTTGAGCAGGCAATGTATTTTTAATGGACTTTCTGCACATTACCTATTGAAATGAATGGGAAAATGTCAGCCAAACACAAGCAATGTTTATTTGCTGGCTGCTTGTGATTGGCTGAGCAGGTACTGACCCAGAGCCCCATTGAAAACAATGGCATTAGTGAGAAAGCAATGAACTGTTCCTGTATGCCTTGGCTGACAGGCATTCTGACACTTCCACAGTAGTTTTTTTTACAAGATATATTTATTTATTTATTTAAACTAAGCATTTTCCAATTCAGTTCAACCAACAAAGTATATATATGGGCTTTCTGCAACCATTCAAGTGCACTCGTTTTCCATGGTAATTTTGCAAGTCACATTTTACTTTCTTACCCCTGGTCTACACTTTAAAGGTAGAAATGAATGATTTCTGTTGTATGGGGACTTTGCAATGCCACGTACGTGAGAAAAAATAGTAGAGTTGATCAAAACTGACTTTTGATAGATCTTCCTCGAGGACTGTAATGTGTCTCCCGGCCAATTGTGTTTATTACTGATATAGTAATGATTGGCATTTCAATATGCAGGGTGTAGTTTAAATTTTTAAAGTTTATAATGTTCTTTCTTGTGAGGAAAGTGTTAATACGGTATTTTGACAATATATTTACCTCATACTTGCCAACTCTCCTGAAATATCCAGGAGACTCTCGAAATTCGGGTCAGTTTTAAGGACTCCCGGGAGAGCTGGTGATTCTCCCGCATCTGGCCCATCTGCCAACTTCAATAAAATTAGACCTGAAACTTTGTTTTGGGTCTTTTTACAGTAAGACCCAAACCAGGCATTACGTCACCGGGGGCGGGGCAAAAATGGTGCAAATCGTGAAGCCCCGCCTCCTCCACCCATACACCCCCTCCTGCCCTCAGAATCTCCCGGACCCGGCCAACATAAGCTTGGCAAGTATGATTTACCTACATATAAGCCTGCAGAGAATGCTTATTCACAAAAAGAGCCGTAGTACATGACAGACCACACATAAACTTGTAAAGAATGTTGAGGGTGAGGCTGAATTCCTGAAGAGCCCTTAACAGTGACCACGTGTTCTGGTCCCTTACCAACAGGTGCCCAGCCGAAGGAAATTCATAATATAAGCAATGGTGTCACTTCCTATAGTTAGATCTCCAGAATACACAACTCTGCACTGCCTGAGAATTTAAATGTCTGACAACATTATCTTACATACTGAACCTTCAATATGTACGTCTTTATTTTGGCTTTAGGCAAAGGTAAATAAGAACTTTTGTGCTCAAGCAATGTACCTACCTGTATATATGTACATAGTATCACTCAGTCTGAAAAAATTAATTTCTTTTGCATCTGCCCAGTATCCAACCTACTACCCATGTAGCAAAAAAAGGGACCCCCCCCCCCCACCCCCCAAGAGGCCCCCCTCACTGTTCTCCCACCGGTGGCTGAAACCAGGAGTCACTGCAAGCTGATAGTAGTGTGAGCTTACAGCCATGGTTCAGGGCGTCCATCTAAGGGCTTTTCACATGCTGGTCAATTTGCTATATGTGCGGTGGTATAGGCATGATATTAAACTGTGGTCCTACCCTTTATGTGTTGCATAGGAGTATTGACATTTGTAGATGATTACAGTATAATAAAGTGTGTGACATGCAAGGTACTGCGCCAATATACCCCTGCACTTGCTGTGAGACACACACAGTGCAGGGGACAGGGAAGGTGGAACTGCCCCCGACGACCTGCACCCGCTGGAAAGAAAAATTGGGCACGGGCTGGTAAGGAGTTAAGAGAGACGGAAATTCACAAATTATTCTACAAATTAACAGTACCAAACGTGGTTTCAGTATGACTAAATATTACATAACCTGTCAGGTTAAAGAAATGGGTTATGTAAAAAAACACATGTGATTGTTAGAGCTGATGTACGGTCAAGTTCTCTGGTACAAAGTAAATCTCAGCAACGAGTTGCACATGGAAATATAGTTACCAGGTTTTACTAAACTGTATTATTGTCTGTACACAGAAATGTCCATACGCACCCATTCACCATATGCAGAGCAGCGGTGAACAGATAATATTCACCAACTTTCCCACCGATTGGTGTCAAAGTCGTCCTGATCAGGATGGCAGGACAGAGCCCTACAAGCGGGACAGTTGGGAGATATGGCAGGGTGTGTGCTGAAAGTGAATGTGATAATCAGATATAAATAAATCTGATCATTAATGGACATGCTGGTAGAAGTGGTTAGAAGACGTCCGTCTGTGTTGTCATGTTCCAACCGCATGAAGAGGCCCTGTGATGTCAGAAGTGATTAGTTATGTGGCACGCTTCAGCACACTTACATTTCCAGCATTTAATGCTCGTTGGTAAAACCTATTAAAAGCCATTTGGTGCTGACAGTGTAATCGAGTGGACCTGTAGACACAGACTTCTGATCACTGCTTCATGCCAGTGCAGTGATCAGAAGCATTAACACATGGTAACATAGAGTGGACTTCTATGGCAACGCTCATTAGGTACCTGGCACGCTATCCTGCAGGGAAACTCAGGTGCATTAATGAGTATGCTTCAAGCGCTCTGCTAAAGCCAGGATCAAGTCCAAGGGTTTATTTTTTAAGAAATGGTACAAACAAGATACACAAACAATTTTCTATTATACAAAACTGTAACTTGTCTTCTGGATACTGTTAGACAATATTTATAATAATGAATGAAAAAAGGGAAGAAGAATAATAAAAGAAAGAAAGGGAGGATACACGAAGGGGAAAGTGACACATTACACAGCACAAAATAGGCAATTCCTTAGGTGCTTTGATAGAGGCTCCGGTGTTACTCGGTGGGGGATCTTAAAGAACAGAGGCAGAATCTAATGTTACCAAGTCCAAGTTTTTGTTTACGCTTTAAAATCTTATTTTATGTCTGTGTGTGTGTATTAGTATTTACAGAAGTGAACTGAAAAGGCTACTTTACATATTGCTGAAGCTTTTTTAGATATATCAGACAGGTCATATTATTGCTTTAATAGGTTGTACCCTGTCTAAACATATTTATTTGCAGATTTCCATACAGCACAACAGGTACTTACAAACACCCTTAATCTAAGTGACTAAGGGGCACATTTATCAACAGTTGCAAAAAATGAAAAATAGTTTTCAATCCTTATCGCATTGATAAGGATTTAACTATTTCTCATATTTATTACAAAAGCAACACAGGGACAGCAGTTCCGAAAAACTGCTGTTCCTGTGAAGTGGAAACATACTTACCACTGCCTCTTCACTTCCGAAGACGTTTGCGATCCATGGGGATCCTCTTCTCACTCCAGTGCGCATGCGTTGACTGAAAACCTCAGGCATGCGCACAAACGTCCCTGCAAATCACTGTTGCAGAGAGAGCGGTGAGTGACAGGGAGGGATCATGTGATCCCTCCACACATGCGCTGTGAAGCTCTGCTCTTCGGAGCAGAGCTTCACAGTGTTGAAAATGGTCAAACTGCCAGCCTGAGCTGGCGTACATTATAATAAGTGTAAAAGTATTTTTAGAAATTTGTTAAATTGCGGTACATTGCAGTCCCCATAGACATTTATGGGGACTGCTATGTATTTTGAAAAAAAATGCAAAGCAGCAGATATCTGTGACATCTGCTGCGAGGCGGTATTGATAAATTATAAAAACACTTAAATATGCGTCCATTCCCCGAAAATAGCTGTTTTCAGGGAATTTACAAGTAAATTATCTATAATAAGTAGGTCCCTATGTAAGAAGAGTAACACAGATATAGTGATAATCTTCAAAACATACAATTCAAAAAAGTTAATGGCGTGGAGAAAATTCATTAAAAAAGTTATCTAGAAGAGCAATAAGACAATAATACATGGCAGGCACGCAAGATACTGAATAAATATGCTGTGTCAAAAAACCCCAGAGGACTTGCAGAAAGTCAATTACCATTGAATTGCATCCCTTCAGCGTTTACTTAAATGTGGAAGGAGCTGGATAATGATATTATAATTATTGTGCTAACAACAAGCAGGAACAATGGTTCAAGTAGTTCAGGTCCAAAGTTTGATCCTTTGTAAATGAACCACAAAATCATTTGACAAGTTTGGATGATTTGCTGCCCATAAGAATCTATACTATAACCTTACTTCCCCCTCTTTCTCAGGAGAATACACTGATAGCCCACAAATGTGATAACGCAGCCACCCAGCTTTTACCACCAACATGTTATTTTTACTAACAAGATAAAAAACATGTAAGCATAAGGTTTTTAATATTAATCAGAGATCTGCTCTGCCATAGTAAGGCTGTGTTTAAAATGACTTAATCACGATAATCTGAGGTGACCCCCTTGAAAATGTTTGCTAACCTTGCTTTGACTATAATAGTAAGAAGTGGTAAACTCAGACTGAAACAATCATATAAGATGAAAATTGTTTTATTTAATAGATATTTTACAATTAGTTTATTAAATGGTTAGCACTTCTGCCTCACAGCACTGGGGTCATGAGTTCAATTCCCGACCATGGTCTTATCTGTGTGGAGTTTGTATGTTCTCCCCGTGTTTGCGTGGGTTTCCTCCGGGTGCTCCGGTTTCCTCCCACACTCCAAAAACATACTAGTAGGTTAATTGGCTGCTATCAAAATCGACCCTAGTCTGGATGTGTGTGTATGTTAGGGAATTTAGACTGTAAGCCCCAATGGGGCAGGGACTGATGTGAGTGAGTTCTCTGTACAGCGCTGAAGGAATTAGTGGGTGGGCCCAGGTAGGCCTTACTTTGTACTGCTTTCGGGATTCTAAATGATGGGAGGTATAGCTTGTTGGCACCTTCACTTGAAGCTTAAAAGGATAGTGTATGAATTGTGTGTCACATTAAAGTCAGTTATAGAGAATGAAGTGGATTAGTACACACTAGTGATAAGTGACATTGTGCACAAACTAAGTTTCGCAGTGGAATAGGCCAGTTTGCAGCAGTGCGACATTCTGGAAATACAATAATTGAGTTCCGCTTCATCATTCAATATTTTGTGTAACAGTTTTCAATACTCTGATCCTTTCTAGATGTTACGAGTACAGATTATTTCCTATGTGATATCTGCAGGCAGGACAATCATCCACAGTCCTGCAAAATGGGCTAATATTACCATCCTACTAAACACATTCAAGTAACAATTAATAATAATAATAAAAATAATAATAATAATAATAATAATAATAATAATATTAAGTAATGATTAATTACAAAAAATGGCTGTTCCACATTTTAAATAATGATTTGTGAGCACTCTCAGTTCTCTTGCAACATTAATGGTAAAATAAATACCAGTAAGCATATGGAAGTTTAATAAGCCCTGTGAACTTTGTTCTTTAGTTTTATGGTACACTGTGATACTAGCACATTTAAAAGAAAATCCATAATATATTTTCCCAATCTGCACATAATTACTGGCAGTCTCCTGTATTTCATGCTTTACAAGTAGGTGTCTTATTAAGAAAGTGCTGCAGTTTCTAAATAAAATCAATAGTGTTGGAACACTTAAATTCCTCACTTTGTAAAGTGAAAGAGAAGCATATTGCAACCCATGATTCATTTTACAGGCCCAGGGCCTGATTCTGACTTAGGAGCAAAGCAAAGAAAATGAGTAACTTAACACCTTGGCAAATCCATGTTGCATTGGAGGGGGAGGTAAATTTAAAAAGTAGGGACAGATTTATAGTTGGGATACGGCATGTCCTAGATCAACTTTAATTTCAGTGTAAAATTCAAGCTATCATTTATTTGTGTGCTACAGGAAAAAACAGCCAGTATTTTCCTTGTGTGCAAAAAAATAAATCAATTTGTACCCCTTGCATTGTAACATGGGTTTCTAGGTGCAAAGTTGTTCCTTTTCTTTGCTTTGCTCCTAACTGAAAATCAGTCCCTCAATGTATTAGCACAAAAGGGTACTGTATACTGTTGCCATTTTTTTAAACAAATAAAAAACTAAAATATAGGATGTAAAATAAATGTTTGATTGTGTAAACAATATGAACAATCTATATTTAAAATATTTTAAACAATCTCATATATTCTAAGCTGGCTTTTTGTAGTGGGGATACACCAGGAAAACAAGCTCACATTACCATCAAACTTTCTTCCCTCTCCTGTGTATTCACCCAATATTTACAGCACATGTTAATTGTCTTCCAATATATGATAAAAGTGACATCAAGGGGGGAATTCAATTCCCCCTGAAGTACCGCCACGTTATAGATATTACCGTTATTACGGTAATATTAACCCGCCTTTTTGCTCGCAGCTCAGGGAGCTACGAGCAAAAGTCCGGCAATAGAACTACTGTAATAACGGTAATTACGTGCACTATTACCGTAATAACGGTAATAGTTTTAGCGCGGCAGTACTTCGGGGGGAATTGAATTCCCCTCCCCAATTGTTTGAGTTTCGATATGTGAAACCCGTTTGTGTCTTCTATGTTCCGTGTGACAAAAAAACAAAAGTGTATTTTGTGTCAATAGCAATACATTGTTTATTACGATAGCAACAAAATATCAAATAGTTATGTCCTTTCTTGAATAAAGCATATGTCTTAAATGGTAGTTTTGCACAAAAGTTAGTTTAGCCAGGAGAATTGTCTCTGTGTTGTATCCTTGTCCTAGCTCAGGCAGCAGAAAGGCTAGACTCACCCCTTAGTACAGTATATCATTGTTAATAAGAAGAGCAAATAGGACATTGGGGACAAAATAATATTATTAAAATATGGCTGATAATAAATTTGCTAGTTGGTAGTAGACAATCAAAAAAAAGCACACTATGTTCACCCATAGGTCCATGAACAAATGAGTTAAGCTTAATATACTATGACCATGGAAAAACACATAATAGATTAATATTGCATTTAGCCAACCCCTCCATAACCCAAAAACTTTCCATTTTCATTTCAATAACAGACAGCTTTTTATGTCCTCTATACAAGGCAAGAGGATATGAGCTAAGTGATATTACGGCGTTATCTGTATTTCTCATTTTCTGTATAATTTGTGTTAGCAGCATTGAACTCTGCAGATTTCCTGCACGCTGCCAAGGAGCATCTGGAGAAACAATTTGTGTGTCTGGCTTTGTGAGGAAAACAATTTAATACCTCACACTTTCAGATGATTTCTTCTGCAGAATGGAGACTCCCGGTCCTGTGATGTGACACTTACTGCAGGAGCTCGGAGAGTAAAGGATAGTCATCCTCTACGTTCAGGTGTTTGATAACCGTGCAGAGTTTGACTCTCAAGGCTTATGAGGCAAAGTCTTTTCAACCAAAATATATAAGGCAATAGGAAGCTCAATACGTTTTTCTGAACACAAGAGCTATTGCATTTACAATGCAAAAAAAATAATAAATAAAAAAGCACCAGGTTTGTCAGAAGGAAGAATGAGGTCTAGAAAACTTCCTGTGTTGAATCTTCTGCAGTAAATATCTTTCTCTAGGTATCCTACAGAAGTCATGTCTGCTGTTGTAAATTACACCTACTACCTTCCATCCAATCATAGGGATCTCAACTGGGTTGGACATAAGGGTCTATTGTACACACTAGAACTCGCTGAATGTCCTGTATACTACTCATAGCGGGAGCAGTCTGTAGGGAATAGAATGTTGGCATATCTTGCCAGTGAGGTCCAATTTTTGTTGGGTTGGTATAGCTGTAAAGCGGCTGCTGTCCAGAGTCTGGACAATAAGTACATATTTCTTCATTTCAGTTTCTAAATTACTTTTTGGTGGACAAAGACTTTCATCAAACTGTTTAAAAAGGCTTTTCCAAACAACTTTATGAGCCCTCCGTTAACTGTTGCCTTATGTGTTTGGTTTCCTTCTGTGCTTTTTTTAAATGGTCTCTATGTTTGTAGACATGCAACAGAGAACTGGACTGTGAATACAGTTGTATCCAATATACAGAGCAGAGCAGAGCGATATCACTTTAGTGAAAAACACAGAAGGACATTACAAAGTTGAAGAGATATATTTAGTAAAGTTTGCAAGAGCAGATATAAATAATGAGCTATAGTTGTGTTACGGTAGAAAACTCAATTATTGCAAAAATATACTATATAAACTTCTTATAGTTCTCCACTTCTTATAGTCCGGGGCTGATTCAGAGTGGGATGTACGCTAGCATCTTTTGTGACATCAATGTGCGGAGCACACATATACGCCTATGCAGACTTGCGCTATTCTGAGACATACCTGGCTCTACCTGAAGAGACGGGACAGGGGAGGCAAGGGGCGGTCTAACATTGGCCGAGCACAGTAAAGGTGTGTTTATGTAAATATGGCTCATTCAGACCTATAGAAACACACATAAACACCTGTTAGGAGTTGTATCTGTTACACCTGCTATAGGGCAGGAGCAAACACTCACTCCTGCTGATGACTTGTCACAGACAAGGCTCAGATGCTGCTGTCGCATCTAGAGATGTGTTCAGCTCTGAAAATGTGCAGAAATAAGCTATTTTTCTGTCTTATTTTGCAACCAGATCAGTATTATTAGCCCCTGTATGCATTGCAGTTGAATATTCTTATATTAAAATAAGAACAGGTTGTACAAGATACATTCTAAATGTTTATTGAGATAAAGGTCCCCCACAATCAAAAAGTAATTCCTGGGCTCCTGATATTAATAATAAAATTGTATAAACACAGCAGTTCTTTATAGACTGATCCATGTGAGCTAATATGCATAACATATTTTTAAAGTGGAACTAAATGCAAAGTTTAAAAACAGATGCTCTACAATTGCATGCAAGATGTATATTTCATTGCCCATATCCTGTGACTGTGAAATATGACCTGTATCATGGCTCATACACACATGATAGTTAAACAATAGACAAAACCTTGTACTTTAACAGAGTGTAGCACATTTGTTAAGCATCTCAAAGCTTCCTTTAAGTATTGTGTACTATGTACTTAATGAACATTCCCATTATATATATATATATATATATATATATATATATATATATATATATATATTTATATATATATATATATATATATATATATATATATATATATACATAGTGCCTTTGAATGCAAAAGATGTAGTTGAAATGAATGCAAAATGAACAAACACTTGTCAGAAACTGTGCGGAGACTGTGTATACAGGTCCATTAACATCAAAGCACATTAAGTATACTTGAAGGATACATATTAAATGCTTTAAAATAAAGTCAGTATGTATGAAGCTTAAAAGAACTCTGCCTGCAGCCTTCTAAGTGGTAGAATACTCCAGTTTTAACTGCACCTATACAGATTTATAGATTTTGCAGAGCATTTCATATTTAGCAGGAATATCTCCAAACCTGGATTTATTTCATCCTTTAGTTAGAATTCTACATCTGCTAAAGTTCTGCAATGATCAGTAGGGGATTGTTGATCAGTAACTAAAGGAAAACTAAATCCCAGGGCAGGAAATAACATAAATGCACCGGATGGGTAGGTTGGGAGATTATACAGAGAGGGACTATGACTCATGGACATAGCAAAGACAGCTATAGTAACCAAGGCTAAGAGTTATGACAAGATAACAGACATAGAGGTCGGGATCAGAAGTCCAGAGTGGGTATTCATACAGCATAGGGTTTAAACCAAAACATCTCTTCAGTCAGACAAAGCTCAATACTAGTAGCCAATGGAAACATAACCAGGACATCAGACACGACTAAGGCAGGAATGAAAGAAGGATGAGATAGAACCCAACACCCAGGTCCCTATTGGAGAAACAAGTTCCTGGTCAGCATGCTCTGAGGCCTATAGAAGCCGTCCTTCCCTTCCGTACTCCTCACACCTACTTCTAGAACTTGGATAGCATGAGTAAATTCAAGACTACCACGGGGCAAAATGAGGTAGACAGGACCAGGAGAAAGAGACAAGGGAAGATAGGAACAATAACTAAGCAAAGCACATTGTAAAGAATGGGAAAGAATAACAGGATACACAAGGGAAACATAACTGAGAGTGAGGCAGAGACTGGATACAGCACCTCCTAGATACAGCACCTCCTACTTTTAGCTGTCAGAGAGCCACTTCTCTCTTCTTATACTCCTTACACCCTTCATTCCTTTGTCATTCCTGACACTGTCCTAATCTGTTTCGCCTCATACCTCTCAGGTCACTCTTTCAGTGTCTCTACTTACAACTCTTCCTCCCCTCCTCCTCTTCATCTCTCTGTTGGTGCTCCCCAAGGCGCTGTTCTTGGCACTCTACCTCTCTCTATCTTCTCTCTCTGAGAATGTATATACTTTCATTCATCCTCCACTACCAGATTGCAGATGGCACCAAAATCTACCTTTCTTCTCCCAGAACTATCTCCTCTTAGAATCCATCTTGAATGCTGTGGCTAGACCAATTTCCATCTGCTGCTGCCGCACTCTGTAAATCCCTCACTGGCTCCACATTGCTTCAGTAATTCAGTTCAAGCTGCTCATCCTCATCTACATGGCCTTCACTAATACTTCCCTTCAATACATATCTGACATTGTCATGAGATACACACTGGCTCATACCATTGATCTTCAACTCTCTTCTACCCTTAATAACTCCTTCCAATCCTGTCTCCAAGACTTTGCGCTGCTCCCCACCTATGGAACTCCTTGCCTCACCCTACCAGACATTCCCCCAACCTACAACTGATGTCATGTGTTAAGTTGAATGTTCTGCTGTCTGTTCTCTCACACACCTGGAATTCATACAGCTATTCGTGCTAGCTGTAGTTGCAAACTTACTATATATCTGTTATTATGTTTATTATGTTTATTATATTCATGTATGTTATATCTGTAAGATTATCGTCCATTGCTATGAAATCTGTGATTCCCTGTAAATAAATGATGATGCTGATATTCAAAGTCACAGACTTATACAAAAATGGAAGGCACAAGACCACAGACTAAGAGAAAGACAAGAAAGTAAAGTGAGCCTAGACAGAAGGACAAGCTGCAAAATACTTCAGCAACCTGCAGTGTACTAACAGGCCTTATATATTGTTATAGTTTATATTCTTAGGAAAGGGCAAACAGACAGAGAATGGAGAGAGATAGTCCACAGCCTAGAGACTCAGGAGCCGGCAGTGAAGCACAAGGTCATGTATCCAATCCCAGGCAGCACCCTAAAGAATAATTGAATGATATGCACTAGGGAAATCTGCCTGGTTATTGGTGTAGGTGAAAAGTTCATTTGCGAAAACCCAATCACCTACTTCAACTAGACACAGTAAAAAAGGAAGAGCCTCTTAACTACTGTTGCAGTGTTTTGTGTATTCATGAAAAGTGGAATAAATACATTTATATGTACGGATCAATATAAGATATTGAATGTTCTACCATGAGATTCTCTAGTTTCACCGGTTTAGTAAAATGCTGACAATGTATACATATAATTAGCATAGGGGTGTTGGCAATGTTGGCGTATTTGTAATGTATTTTAATTGATATCTGTATCATTTAATGCATATTGTCCTAAGGCACATATGAGCAGATTGGCACCAGACAAGACTGACGAGCCGTAAGACTTCTCTTACCGCTACTGCCATGTGTCCCCAGGGAACTGAGCATCACTCAGCTGCCCCGTGACATATTTTTTAATAAATTCCAGCAAGTGAAGGTTCATTGCAGGGATAGAAAAAGTCACCTACGTTTTTAACTTCTTTATTAACAGAGCACAAAACTTCAAGGGCGAGTGCTCACTTTGTGACAATATGACATCAAGTTCTAGTATATAAGATGAGATTTTAGAGAGCAAATTGGAAAAATCATAAATTGGTCCCAGCATTAAAAATCTTATATATCTTGTAATCTACACTTACTGCCACAGCAAACAAAATTGGACACTTTAGTTTACAATATTTTGCCATACAATTGTAAACAAATGAATTAAAGCAGCCAAATATTATGCTACTCTATTTGGTCCAGTTCACTCCAGCACAATAACACTACAGAAACACTGACATAATTACTTAGCAACCGGTCCTCGCAACTGACACTATTGGGCAAATGACAGAAAATTGCTCTTTCTCTGCAGGAATCTCACACTGCTCCCACTGGAACATATCCCTGCTTCCCTTTGTTCAGTATGTTAGGCGGTGTAATACATTTACACAATAAACCTGACTCCCATTCCAGCAAATTGTGTGTGAACACCAGCAATCTGGCTGTTAAGATTCCTGGAATGGGCTGTGCTATGATTATTACTCAGCAGATAACAAAACACAATAGTACCAAGCTACCGGCGGAACAAGTCTGTATAGCAGCAAAATTATGTTTTTAATAAAAATGTAACAGAAATGTATATAATAATCTGATAAAATGTGTCTGCTCTGAAATTTCAGGCGGATTCGTCAGGAGCTTTGATTTCGTTTTAATAAACATAAAATATATTATTGGTAATAATAGAAGCTGTATATATAAAACAAATAACAATAATATTGGAGAATTAGAGAAGGTAAGAGAACTGGTGAGTTTTTTTTAATAAATTACTTTTAATTTGTGTTTCCTGCAGAATACTGGCAAGTACAACAGGAATCTCCGCTCATTTTTCCTCGCACCTGTATAGGGTAGCGGAGATTCCAACCATAACATCGGCTTGAGGTGTCTCCTTGTACGTTCCATAGACACACCTCATGCCGAATTGAATCTTCCCCCCTTAGAATGTTACCAGCAACACCTAGGTGCATTTGAAATAGGAGGGTCTAGAATACATAGACAACCCCAGTGTGTGCTAACAACAGCACATGCTAGAGATATTAGTTGTCTGTGTAGGAAGGGTCTGGTGTCAAACTGAAATCGCAAAGAAGCACACATATATAAAGATTAAAAAAATAACGGGATTGCTTGATAATACCAATGTTACTCTTTCTGTACAATTAAACGTATATAGATTTTATTGTGCACAGAATGGTTCATGCAGAACCATTCTAATAAAGTAACAAAAATCATCCCACCATGACAAGGTGTCCATAATGGAAAGTATTAAAAAAGCAAATAAAGCTACAATTTAATATTAAAATATAGCAAAGGATGTGTATTACTGTGCTGAATAACAGGCATCAAATAACTGATGTACCTCAACTTAACTAAATATGTTCAGCACACTCTCTCTCACACCTCTGCTGCAGGCTGCCATGTTAAGAGGGGGTGCTTCTCTATCTAAGGCACAGCATTTCAGAGCTGCTGTGCAGAAAGATGCGGTTTGGGATATTCATACATAGGAGCCCGAATGTGACCTCTATGAGATCCCATCAGCTCACTGTCCTAAGGATGTAGGAGCAGTTTGACCTTTCTTTTGTGGAGTGGGTAGTAATATTTTACTTTTTAACAGGACTGAAATGTCAGGATAACACTGACCAATGTATTTAAAGAACAATTCCATTTTAAATAATATTAGTAATAAAGATATATGCTTTTATGTGTCTGTGTTTTATGATTATAACATTTTACACAGGGTTCTGTTAATCATGCATTGAGCAACCTGCAGTAATGATTGTGGAAGAGAACTACATTTACATTGATACATTGCAGTATCTGTCTCTTCCCTGGGACATCATCACCAAGCTACCTGCGTCAAGATTGCAACAGCGAGTCCGTGAATCCAGCCTGCACAGAGGTAACCTTTGCAGATAAGGTAACACAATATTAAGTTTAAACTGGGAGGGGATGGGCCAGACAAAGGGCTAGATTTACTAAGATTCGAGTTTGACATCGGCGGTTTAGTGGTCCAAACTGCCGCATTTACTATAGGGCGGTTTGAGGCTGCGATATAAATGGCTGGCGATGTGTAGCGGATTGGAAACAGCTAAAAAACCTGCGGCTTGGTTAAAACCACCGTCCAAAAGACAAACTTTTTCATACCTGCTTCTGAATGGCTTGATAGCTCAAACATGCTTTTTGAGCTATTTTGCCATTCAGAACATAAGAGGAAGCACAGTTGACATTTAAATTATTGGGCAATAATTATTTATTGATTAAGGGGCAAACTAAATTTAAAATTAAGTTATGGGGGCAAATTTTATTTTTCATTATATTAAGGGGTCAAAATTATTGAATTATTATATTATTGGGGCACTATGTAATGCCAAACTGTGCAACAGAAATAATTACATCCACCATTAACAATCAGTTAATATTATATATTCACATTTCCCCCATAATATAATACAATAATAGTGTCCCCTTAAAAGAAAGAATTTTTTTTTCCCACATAAGTAAATTCAAAATTAATTTTGCCCCTTAATAAATAAATAATGATAGCCCCAATAATTTAATGTCAGTGGTGCTTCCTCTTATGTTCTGGTTGGCAAGAAAGCTCAAACAGCAGCAGGTTGAGCAGTCTCACCACTCACAGCCACCTCTTTTATTTTGGATGTATGGATGGCAGTTTTGCTAATTCCAGCTTAGTAAATTTGGCTATTTGTATGTTCACCATTGTAAAGTGGTGGTTTTGTAAAATGTCAATTCTCTCCATTTTAATGGTGGTTTGAACTTTAGTAAATCCGGCGGTTTAATCACCAAACACTGGCAGTTTCACCAAACCGCCTTTTAACTTAATTGAATATGTACCAATATGTTTGAATGTGGAAATGTTCTTTAAAAATATGATGTGCCAGAAAACGTTCTCTGTACAGCGCTGCAAAACATGTTGGAGCTACAGTATATAAATAAAGGATAATAATAAAATGTGCTTTGACATTTGGAAGTAATGGCTCTTAAACACAATATTGGTTTTAGTACAACTACTTATTAAAGCATACCTGGCATTTTCTTCACTCCTCTCTGCCAGCTACTAAAAGGAATTTCTCTACTTTTGGTACATTTATATTCCACAATTCTTAACTTGTCTACATGCCTTTAGGATTAGGGAGTGTGAGTTCCCAAAAAACTTATTAATGTGGGAGTGTACCTTAAACCCAGGGGTATATTTACTAAACTGCCTTTTTTGAAAAAGTGGAGATGTTGCCTATAGCAACCAATCAGATTGTAGTTATCATTTATTTAGTACATTCTACAAAATGACAGCTAGAATCTTATTGGTTGCTGTAGGCAACATCTCCACCTTTTTTAAACCCGCAGTTTAGTAAATCTAGCCCTTAGGGTGTTTCAGGACCAGGACAGAGGTGGAAGAAAATATAGATCCCTTTTTCACTTTAGAATGCAATATATCTAGTGAAGTTTGCAGATGAACCCTGGGTTGTTACAATAATGGAAGGTCACCTATTTAAATGGAATGCTAGTTCCAGAGCCCTGGCACTCCTGGTTGTAGGAACACAGCAATTTACGTCAAAGTGGCGTGTGCGAATAAAATACTGAGGAGAAAAACAATGTGCAGTCTGTAAAACTGAACATAGCATGTTATTCAGATCTTTCACATACTGTATTATGTGGCAGAAAATGCCTTGGGAAAAAAAATGCAGACAATAATAATTCCTCTTTAGCTCACAGTAGGGGATCGGTTACAGGGTCAGGGTTAGGGTGAGCTGAGAGTAGTCATGTCAGCATGATGCTTGTAGAAATAGCAGCCTATGTTTTTAAAGGACTTCTGGAATCCAATACCCCACCCTCCCTTCTTCTGGTTTTTGTTCAAGCTCTCACCATGGTTACCGCACCTGACATAGAGAACAGCACAAGAACTACTGGGGAACGGCAGCGGGAAACACTGGAATTACCTTCCTTAACACTTACTTATAGCATCAGTGGAAAATACAGTGGATATAACAGTATTATATTTATAATACTACCATTTTTATATGGCTTAATTTATTGTATCTGTTGCAGTAAAATTAGGTCATGATATAAAAAGTGGTCATTAATTCATTTAGCTCTTCGTGCTTTAATATTAAAGGAGATTCTCCCGGTCTCCACTAGGAAATCCTGTATACGTGATCTGATTGCTCAGTCACCACATTGGTTAATAAAGAGTTATATTCTGGGAAGTTACAATGGACTACTTGGGAACTGAAATGAAAACAGCCAAGTACTGCTAAGATGTATAATTACAAATGTCTGAATGCAAAAAATAAAAGAAAAAAACTCACATAGTCTAATAAATGTGTAACGAGTCATAATATTGTAACTAACGATATAATTACAATTAAAACTATGTGGTATATCTAATAATTTGTAGTAACCATTCAAATATATTACAAATCTGTGGGATTCCACTTTCATTGTGGGAGGTGTATTTCAGCCACCCCTGGAGTACCATAGGATACCAGTTCCTGGAATAGACTATACAACATATTCTTAATGGAACCTGGGGAATCCCAAATACCTCTATTTATTATATAATGTATGCTGCATTCATCTGATATTATTTTTGTTCTTTAAAAAAAGAAAAGACAACTTAACCCTTTTGGTGACTGGACTGTAATATGTTAAAGATACTTCAGGGTGTTCAAACAGTTAAATGATTAAGCACAACTGTGATACACAATGCACCTTTAATAGTTATTTTTTCATCATAAATCTACAGTTATATAACAAATATATTACATAGTTTATTCAAATGTATTAAAAGTGATAACAGGAGCTGATGACTTACCAATCCTCTGTTAAGGTAGAACCTGATCTCTTGGCATGTTCCACGCTTGTCATGTGTTCATACACTTACTGCAACCTTCTGTGCATCTGAAAGGGAAGCCCTATCTGCAAATGAAAAAAAAAACAACCTCTACATGGGAGCTTCACTAAAAAGAGAGGCTAGAAATAGGTAAAGAAGACACCTAGACATGAGAGAAATGCATTTAAAGGTACAAGGATACATTTTCTTACCAGTCACATGCTGCTTGAAGCAATAGTTGATTTGGTAATTCCAGGTAAGTTGAAGAAGAATAGTAATGGTATGATCAGACAACGTGCTCTGAAGATGAAACCTCCCCAGCAGGTGAGAGACAATATGATTAAGAGACAAGAGAAAATGGGCTTGGCTGCTAGTGAAACACATTACACTAAGGAAGGCTCGTGTTAAACTACCAGTCTAATGGTGAAGGAGGGATGTGGAGAGGCAGGGGGAGGGGACAAGGGATTGTCTCTCAGTGAATCTATGTAGCATGCATTTTATTGATGCTCCTTTGGGATGCTGAAGCATGGAACACCCTTTCCTTGCCATGGTTATATAAAATAGGCTGCTTCAGCATATATAAAGCACACATATCAGGGGTGCAAGTTAAGCTAGATGTGGAGGGAGGAATAATGCTGCAGGGATTTATTTCATCAGCACAAAACCCAGTATTGGCTACACTGAATGTTCAGGTACTGCAGTATAATGTATCTCATACCACATTTTCATACATAATTACGTATGTAGCGTTGCTACCTGAGGTGCCTGAAAACCCTTGGCTCCTGGGCCAACATTTTGGAACAAGCTCCCATTGCAAGGAGGCTACATAAAATGGTCCAAGATATACGGATAGGTTAATTGGCTTCTGACAAAAAATCTACTCTAGTGTGTGTGTGTTCATGTGATAGGGAACATAGATGGTAAGCTCCACTGGGGCAGGGACTGATGTGAAATTAGACTGTTCTGGTCAGTACTTTATGTGTTTATTATATAACTTAGGTTGTCAATTTTTTTATATTAAAGTAGGTGATTTTATTTACTGGTTCAGTACTGATTATCACTCTGCACTCTCCCCAAGATTATATACCTATATTTGCAGACATTTCTCTAGTGCCAAGAAGTTCCTTTCTCCATTCTCTAATGAGTTAGCAGTTTTTGTCTCGTAGATCTTTGTTTGGGACTTTTCTACATTATGTGGTCACCCTCCTTAGTATAATATTGGGCTCCTGTGTTTAATGCCCAATATTTCATTTATGTGTGAACTGTTTTGCTACCCGACTCATACTATGCCTACCGCTGACCACACATGGGGTTTATTCTACATTATTCTGCATCGTTTTATGTGTTTGATATGTGAACTGCACGGCTATGTTTTTATTTGATTACTTTTCTTTTTATCTAACTGTTGGACAGTATTAGTCTGTGTGTATTTTCTGCTTCAATAAAACAGAAATTTTAAAAAATAAATATGCTTTTCCTAGCATTTTTACTGATTAATAAAAGCATGTAAACAACAATGGGAAAGGAACACATTGGTTCCAATGACCTGTAACCACTAACATTACGGATGGGGGTATTTGAGATGTGGTACTGCATTTTCAATGCTGTCTGCTTCATTTAATAGTGTTCCCCACAAGTAAACCCATTGGGTCAATGGTGTGTCCTCTATTGACACCGTACAATCGCAAGGGCAGGTTCTTGTTAGCCATTGGATATCAAACAAGATTGAGATGATGATGAGGTGTCATTGGCGTCCATCACAATGCCTGTGTGCAATCAGCATAATGAGACATAGGGACACGGGGGTGGGGGGACAATAACCCAGCTTGTCAGTAGCAGGCTAGGCTGTTTTAATAAAGGAGCAATAGCTCTGGGCCCACCTGGACAGGGCCCCACCATTACACTTATTAGTACTAGAGTGGAGAACTTCTGGAGTTTCTATCTCAACTCCCTGGGGTTGTAGGAAGAGTTGGTCCCTTGCTGTAAAAGGGATAGACTCCGTATTTAGTTTAAATGTAAGGTTACATATTTCAAGTTAAAAAATAAATACTATAATCAATTTTATACATTGCCCTAGCAATAGCCAAAGTCCAACACCTGAATCTGTATCAAGTGTTAATGCTAGACCTAGCACAATACCTAACCCAAACTCCACCATAAACCAGGCTCAACCTCCAAAACCATCCTGAGCCCTAAAAGAAATAACATTTGAAGAATATAATAACGCCTCAAACAGTCTTACTTGTGCCAGTGGGAAACGTTTTTGCTCTAACTCACTACATTTTAAATGCAAGTTCCCCTCATATTTTGCAATGGGAATTTTGCCATAGGGCTACTAATATCTTAAAGCAGCCTCCTTGCTCTCTACATGAGCATCTGTCTTTCCTCTGTTCATTTGTCAAAAATAGGAAGGGAAGGTGAGCGAAAGATCTGTTGATATTCACAAGGCCTGTCTGTATAATTCACTTCCCGCGCACGGTAGGCCATATTTGGATATAATTTACGTTTGGAAGAAATCCAGATATCTACCCATCCTCACATGAATGGCAAAGCAATATCTATTAACTATCTATATTTGATCGATCAAGTACCCAAGCTTTTGTGCGATAAGGGATCCCTGTCCCATTGACACAATCACGTTCCCTTTGAAGATTATCTAGGAGCCATACTTGGAAAATGTAATGTTGGTAATGGGGTGGTCTAAAGAAGGGTCTAGGGAAACATCTCAATGTTCTATTCAGTCACTACTACATAGCTCTATTCAGGATATAAACTCAGTGGGTGATAATAGGGATAATTCCGCAATGAGGACAACGCACTTGTGCAGCAGGACATAGTGGTAAATACACCCAAAACATACCAGATTCATCCTTTACATGAAGCATCATTCTAGTGACCTAAATGAGAGAGATTAATCATGTGAATATTGTTTCATCCTTACCACTGGTATAAAATACTCCTGGGAGGGAAGAGTTATCCATAGAAACTTCTGTCTCTGGTAATGTCCTTGATTTTCAATACTGACCAACTACACAGTACAATCTGCACATTGGATTTAATCTCACTATAATTATTTTCTTGGTTTTAGAAGTTCATAATTTGATGTGGAACGTATAAGACAAACAAATGATTGTCAGGCGCCGCTCGGCGGCCGCCCGCCCCTCCACACAGAACGTCTGGTTGCCTAGCAACCAGACGCATCACTTCTCCTTCCGCCCGGCCGGCCAGCTCAGAACCAGAAGCGTCCCCGTTGCTAGGCAACGGGACGCTGCTTGAAGGAAGCGCTACGGCGCTACAGTATGACTAGCGCTACGGCGCTACTGCTATGACAGCACTACCAGCGCTGAGGGCATTGGCTAGCAGCACTATTTAAGGCCCTCTGACCTCACCTCCTGTGCCAGAGTTTCAGGTCCTTTCCTGTCCTCCAGCGTTCCAGTATTCCTGAGTCTATCTGTTTCCTGACCCTTGCTTTCCTCTAGTTTATTGCCGTTTGCCTGTGACCATTGTGACCCGGATTGCCTTGACTACCCCTTTTGGATCTCCCGTTTGTACCTCGCTGTCAGAACGTTATTGACCCGGCTTTATTCACACCCCGCTCGGATTCTCCTTGTGTACCTACATTGCCCGCACCGTTGCCGAACCTGCCTGTCTGACAATTCTCCCGTACTTCGCTATCTGACTCGTGGAAGGACCGCGACCTGCGTGTTTCCTGCTGCTAAGCCCATACCTCCTTGCGGGGGTCCCTGGTGAACACCAGGGGCACGTTAGACTCCGCGCCTTCTTCCGAGTAGTGCCAACGATAGCAGGTACGCTATACTAGTCGTGACAGTAAACTCTGGCGATGACTACCGAAGGAACGGGGGAACCCTCAGCCCGGGACCTTCTCATTCATTTGGCTCAGCGAGTAGAACAGCAAGAAGCAGCCCAAGCACACCTCCTACAATGTGTTCAAGGTATCGCTACACGCTTCGACGCCTTACAAGGCTCCCTGCCTGCTGCTCCTGCCATTACCACCGCTCCAGGGGCGCCCTCTAGTGTGGTTACGGTATCCACCGCAACTTCTGGCATGCGTATCCCCACGCCTGAAAAATACGATGGAGATCCCAAGAAATGCAGGGGTTTCTTGAACCAGTGCTCCATCCAGTTTGAGTGCAATGCAGGAGCATTTCCTTCAGAGCGAACGAAGGTGGCGTTTATGATCTCCCTCCTGAGTGGTCAAGCACTAGCCTGGGCTTCGCCTTTGTGGGAAAATGGAGACCCTCTTCTTAATAACACCGGCTCCTTTATCGAAGCGTTCAGGAGAGTCTTCGATGACCCTGGGAGAGTAGCCTCTGCTGCCACCAGCTTGCTGAACCTGCGTCAAGGCAACTTATCGGTTGGGCAATATGCCATCCAGTTCCGGACCTTAGCATCAGAGCTGAAATGGAACAACGAGGCGCTGGTCGCAACTTTTTGGCAAGGTCTAATCGACCGTATTAAGGACGAACTAATTTCTCGGGATCTTCCCTCTGATCTTGATACTCTAATTGCGCTATGTATCAAAGTAGACCTACGTTATCAGGAACGCACCCAGGAACGTCCGGTCTCTAAGCGGGTGGTTCCTCGTCTGGCTCCTCAATTTCAAAACCCAGTTTTGCCTATGGATGAACCCATGCAAGTAGGACGGTCCCGTTTATCCCCAGAAGAAAGAGAGAGGCGCTTCAGGCAGCGTCTCTGCCTTTACTGTGGCGATTCCGGACATGTTCTTAAAGTCTGTCCTAAGAGACCGGGAAACCCGTCCTCCTAAACGGTAGCAGGGAGGCCGGTTTAGGAGTATCCACAGTTGCTCCCTACTCAAAAAACACCCCTGAGCTTCTTATGGCAGTCACCCTGAGCACCCCTAGAGGTCCCTTCTCCACCACGGCCTTTGTGGACTCCGGCTCCTCCGGGAACTTCATTTCTGCCACTCTCATTGCTGGGCTTCAAATTCCCACCCTCCCCTTGCCTCAATCATTATCATTAACAGCAGTGGATGGGAACCGTGTCAGCAGTGGCTCCATCTCCTTCATCACTTCACCTATTCGGCTAATGGTTGGAGCCCTCCATAGCGAAATGATTCAGTTGTTGGTGTTGCCAAAATCCATCAATCCCATTATCTTGGGGCTTCCATGGCTACGAAGACATTCTCCGCAGATGGATTGGGATCGAGCTCAGGTTACTCGTTGGGGTACAGAATGTCATCATAGATGTCTACCTAGTGTTCTGCCTCCTGGTTCCCAAGTTGTTGCTCAGTCCACGGTGACGGAAGTTAGCCTTCCAGCTGCATACACTGACTTCCAAGATGTTTTCAGTAAAACTGAGGCCGAGTTATTACCTCCCCATCGGCCCTGGGATTGTTCCATCACTTTGCTGCCCGATCAACCTATACCCAAGGGGCGAACGTATCCACTTTCTCGCCCAGAGACCCTGGCAATGTCCCAATATATCAAGGAGAATCTGGAACGTGGTTTTATTCGCAAGTCTACCTCTCCTGCTGGGGCTGGATTCTTCTTTGTCAAGAAAAAAGATGGGTCTCTGCGCCCATGCATTGACTATAGACCCCTGAATCGTATTACCATCAAGAACCGGTACCCGTTACCTCTTATCTCCGATTTATTTGACAGAATCAGCGGGGCTCAAGTGTTTACTAAATTAGACCTACGAGGGGCCTACAACCTCATTCGTATAAAGAAGGGTGACGAGTGGAAGACCGCCTTCAATACGAGGGATGGTCATTTTGAATACCTGGTAATGCCCTTCGGTCTTTGCAATGCCCCTGCCATCTTCCAGAATTTCGTTAATGACATCTTTCAAGATCTGTTGTACACCTCCGTAGTCGTTTATCTAGACGACATCCTAGTGTTTTCTAAAGACTTGAGTTCTCATCAAGAACAAGTGAGAGAGGTCTTACGAAGACTGCGCAAATATCATCTTTATTGCAAATTGGAAAAATGTGTTTTTGAAGTTCTCCAAGTGTCCTTCCTTGGGTTCATTGTGTCCGGCTCCGGGTTACAGATGGATCCCACCAAGGTGTCATCCATCTTGAATTGGCCTCAACCGCAGGGTCTTAAAAGTATCCAAAGATTCATTGGATTCGCCAATTATTATCGACAGTTCATCCAAGATTTCTCTTCCATCATTGCTCCAATTACAGCATTAACTAGGAGATCTGCCAATCCTAAAATATGGTCTCCAGAAGCTGTTTCTGCCTTTACTACCCTGAAGAAAGCCTTTTCCTCAGCCGCTGTTCTCTCTCAACCGGATCAACAGCGACCTTTCTTTGTGGAGGTAGACGCCTCGTCAATAGGCATTGGAGCCGTGTTATTCCAAAAGACACCTTCAGGTACCCATTCTCCATGTGGGTTCTTCTCCAGACGATTTCTTTCCAACGAGATTAATTACGGAATCGGAGACAAGGAGCTTCTCGCTATTAAAGCAGCTTTGGAGGAATGGCGGCACCTATTAGAGGGAGCCCTATATCCAGTTACCATCTTTACAGATCACCGAAATTTGACATTCATTCGGGAAGCTCGCTGTCTGAATCCTCGGCAGGCCCGCTGGGCATCATTCTTTGCTTGCTTTAACATGATTCTTACCTTCTGTCCAGGTGCTAAGAATGGGCGGGCAGACGCTCTATCTCGTTCTTTTGATGATACAGACCGCCTGAATCCATCGATTCCTCATTGCATTATTGACCCTTCGAACATCATTGCTATTACCAATACTGTGAAGGATGCTCCGCCCACAGGACGATCATTTGTGGAACCACAATTACGACTCAAGGTATTGCGTTGGGCCCATTCGTCCTGTATTGCGGGTCACGCCGGCATAAAGAAGACCACATTCCTTCTCTGCCGTCGGTTCTGGTGGCCTACCATACGCGCTGATATACGGGACTTTATTGCAGCATGTACCATTTGTGCCCAACACAAAACTTCCAGGAAGGTTCCTGCTGGGTTGCTCCAGCCCCTACCCACGCCTGATGCTCCTTGGGAGAGTATAGCCATGGATTTTATTACTGACCTTCCCTGCAGTTCTGGATTCAATACCATCTGGGTTGTCATTGACCGATTTTCTAAAATGGTGCATTTTATTCCTCTTTCAGGTCTACCTTCAGCCAGTCACTTAGCCAACACATTTATCAAGGAGATCTTCAGACTTCATGGTTGCCCTAAGGAAATTATCTCTGACAGGGGAGTGCAATTCATCTCCCGGTTCTGGAGGACTTTCTGTAAAAAACTGGGTACGGAGTTAAAATTCTCATCGGGATATCACCCCCAGACCAATGGTCAGACCGAGCGGATCAACCAGGATTTAGAGACTTTTCTCCGTTGCTTTACCGCTGATAATCAAAGCAGATGGTCACAATTCCTTCCCTGGGCAGAATTCTCACACAATCACCATGTCCATGAATCTACCGGGTTTTCTCCATTCTTTATTGTGACCGGGATGCATCCTATTATCCCAGAGCCATTTCCCAATTCTTCCTCCTCTGTTCCAGCGGTGGACTCACTTTATCGAGAATTCTCTAGCATTTGGGCCACAACCAAAACAGCTCTGCAAAAGGCATCACAGCATCATAAGATCTTTGCAGATCGCCACCGAAGAGCTACTCCTCTATTGAAGTTAGGGGATCAAGTATGGCTTTCCACTAAAGATTTAAAACTCAAAGTACCATCTATGAAAATGGCTCCACGTTTTATTGGTCCTTACATCATCTCACAAGTTATTAATCCAGTGTGTGTGAAACTAAAACTACCGGCTTCTTTACGATGTCATAATACTTTTCATGTGTCCCTACTCCGGCCATTGGTGCTTAACAGGTTCTTTGTACCCCCATCTCGACCTCCTCCTATTCAGACCTCCTCTGGAACAGAGTTTGAGATCAGCCGGATTCTGGATGTCCGCATTCGCTACGGGCAACAACAGTTCCTTGTGCACTGGAAGGGATTTGGCCCGGAAGAAAGATCTTGGGTGAATAAACCGGACCTTCACGCTCCTCAGTTACTCAAGAGATTCCTCCAAACAAGGGGAGAAGGAGGAGGGCATACTGTCAGGCGCCGCTCGGCGGCCGCCCGCCCCTCCACACAGAACGTCTGGTTGCCTAGCAACCAGACGCATCACTTCCCCTTCCGCCCGGCCGGCCAGCTCAGAACCAGAAGCGTCCCCGTTGCTAGGCAACGGGACGCTGCTTGAAGGAAGCGCTACGGCGCTACAGTATGACTAGCGCTACGGCGCTACTGCTATGACAGCACTACCAGCGCTGAGGGCATTGGCTAGCAGCACTATTTAAGGCCCTCTGACCTCACCTCCTGTGCCAGAGTTTCAGGTCCTTTCCTGTCCTCCAGTGTTCCAGTATTCCTGAGTCTATCTGTTTCCTGACCCTTGCTTTCCTCTAGTTTATTGCCGTTTGCCTGTGACCATTGTGACCCGGATTGCCTTGACTACCCCTTTTGGATCTCCCGTTTGTACCTCGCTGTCAGAACGTTATTGACCCGGCTTTATTCACACCCCGCTCGGATTCTCCTTGTGTACCTACATTGCCCGCACCGTTGCCGAACCTGCCTGTCTGACAATTCTCCCGTGCTTCGCTATCTGACTCGTGGAAGGACCGCGACCTGCGTGTTTCCTGCTGCTAAGCCCATACCTCCTTGCGGGGGTCCCTGGTGAACACCAGGGGCACGTTAGACTCCGCGCCTTCTTCCGAGTAGTGCCAACGATAGCAGGTACGCTATACTAGTCGTGACAATGATATTATAACCAAGTTAATAAACATGTTACTATGGGAATTGTAGGGGATCAATTTTCAAAGTACACAAATATCAGTGAATATCCCAGCAGTCTACCACCCTCCTAATTGGATCAAGAGAGTAATTATGGAGATTTTTTTTTACCATGCCACCATTGAATTAATTTACATTAATTCATAAGTAATATGTAATACTATATATAGTGTACATCTCTATCCATCTATCTATCTATCTATCAATATATATATATATATATATATATATATATATATATATATATATATATATATATATATATATATTTATATATTATCTTGTTTGCAACAACAGAAAATGCCTCACCGGAACTGTTGCACTATTGAGTAATTCCTTTAGATATTTGGTATGAGCTGTGGGGTGACATCTGTGAACATTCTTGCAAGCTTATTTTATTATAACAATTTTCTCATTTACAAATAAATGAACTTTGTTTTTACATTTTTTTTCCACTTTTAAATATTTGATGACAGATCACTGGACACTTCAATATGCTTTTGTGAAAATCAATAATACATTCAATCATTCAATGTTATTGTAACACATATATGATTGATTTTGCTCAAGAAGACAATAATATCTATGTCGATGTTGACATGATACCACTGACATTTCTTTATTAGCTGCCAATATTACACCTTTGCTTCCGTCATTGTTTGCCAATTATCACTCAATTATGTGAACGTGTTCTTCCTTTTAGATATTATCTGGAATTTTTATGGAGAAATAAATAAAGAAGAATATTTTTTATGATGACTTTATTATAAATCATTTTTACTCAAATACTTGAGAAGATCTCCTGATTGTCAGTTTTATAATCTATAGTTTCTGAGCTGAATTCCATTTAAGGATAGATCTTATTAATAATTATATCCCTGGTTTATTTTATCACAACTGTACCTCAGTACATCAAAATACTAAAGCAAAGAGCAAACGTATAAGACATACCAGGCCTGATTCATTAAGGCACGGAAAACAATCTTATTGGGTCTGATTCATTAAGGGAAGTAAGGCAAAACAAATTCTCCTGGACAAAACCATGTTACAATAATGTAGGGGTGCAAATTAGTTTATTATTTTGCGTATAAGATAAATACTGGCTGTTTTTTCATCTAGCACACATATACTTGATAACTTTATTTGTACACTGAAATTTAAAGTTGATCTAGGACATGCTTTACCCCAACTTCTGCCATCACATTTTAAATTGACCTCCCCCTCCAATGCAACATGGTTTTGCCAAGGTGAAAAGTTACTTATTTTTTTTCTTTACTTTCCTTGATGAAATCTGGCCCATTTTGCGTTTTTTAAAAACGCACATAAATCAGGCATACTCACATCCGTATTCAACAAGGAGCCGATGTAAAGATACATCTGCTGATGAATACAGGACTAGAGCCGCTCTGCTCTAACAGACAATACAATGCAGGATACGTCTAGTACATATGTGAAATATAAAGTACCAAAAGAAACACGCACAGAAAAAAAAAAGAAAACTATTAAATTAATGTCACCTGTTAATAATAATACAATAAAAATTAAAAACGTTTTTTCTTTATAAAATACATTTATTAGGATGTTATTAATGCCTACTATACATAAAATGCGTTTTTACAGTGCAAGTGATACGACAGAAAAACACATACCTTTGAAATGCCCAAACTTGAATTGGATGCTGCTGCATGCACCCAAGCTTGGCACACCCTTACTGTACATTGACTATGTGCTTTCCCCTCCTCGTTCTGCCCTGAAATTATAGGCTGTTGTAAAGGTCCTTTGCGCCCGAAGGTGAATTGGACCTTATTGTGTTGTGTGGTTTGTTTCTGGGCATCTGCAGAACGATTGTACGCTAAATACTCCACGTATCAGCATCTATGTGCCTTAATGAATCAGGCCCACCATGTGTTACATACCAGGATCTGGCACTGCCAACGCCATGCCGCTATCGCTCCAATGTATAGGTGCAGCACTGTGCCTCTTTCACTCTTATTGTTTTGCTGAAGTTGTAGTCAGCTGATGTCATCGACACACCACATTCAAACAAGGCACTAGTATTTAAAGAGCGCTCAGAGCATTATTCACTGCCAGAGTCAGGGGCAAACACACAATTTCTAAAGGGGTGTTTCCAAATGCTTGATTTTGGAATGAGGGGGTTACTGGGCATCAGGAATCAACCCAAAGTGCTTGCCTGCCATTTGTCTCCTATATATCTCGTATATATATTTACCTTTTCATATCTACCTAGTAATCTGTCTCATGTCTATCATCCATATATTTGTTATTTACCAATTAATTACAGCATTATACTGTGTACTGCATCTCATCTATCAAAGCTCATCACTGGTTACTATGTCACACCTCCCAACTGTCCCGATTTCAGTAGGACAGTTCTGAATTTAGGGCTCTGTCCTGTTGTCCCACGTGGTGGGAATGTTGGGGTAAGGGAGATAGCAAATGAGCAGCTTAGCACTATAATGGAGTGGGCGCGCCCCCATTGTGACATGGTCACGCCCCCATTGAGACAAGGCCACAATCCCTGTTCCACTGCCAGGGACGTGCATGTTGGGAGGTGAGCTATGTGTTGTGGCATGAACATCCTTCTGGTGATGTACACTTGAACAACTTCTTGCTTTGTATTTGCTCTTTATTGTCAGGATGGTAAAGTAATTGTCAATTTAATTTTCCACACACTTTCTCATGACCCAAATGCTAGATTAAAAAAGACCAGCTCACTAGACACCGGCCACTATCTGACATCAGTCACCCTGCACAAACAAAAAATTAAAATAGCAGTTCTCTGCAGGTGTTCTGTTTGATTTCTTTCACTGCAGACACACCCTGTTAGCTTGCTGCTAGATGTGGAAAAAGACCATTCTTAGTCACTACAAAATACTTAAGTTAAATAACACTCTTTACTATTATTTTGTTACACATATGTCCTCCACCTGTTTATCTTTAAACTAGGTGCACTGTTATGCAAATATATAATTCTGTCTGCAGCTTTGCTGTGCAGACTCTCAGCTGAATATCTATCTCTTCTCTCAGATGCCTGAGGCAAACCACTCCCTTTGTCACAGTGTATATAATAAATCCAGCCTGCAATTATAAGTTTGTCATGCCGAGAGACAGATCTGAGGGCAGCCACCTGTGGATTTCCTGTGGCTAAGCCCAAATTTCCATGCAGGGGTCCCTGCTGAACACCAGGCGTTCGGTTAGTCCCAGCACCACTTTTCTGCCAGGGATAATCTTAGTGGACACCAAAAATCCATCACTTTCTGACCCAGAGTGCGTGGCACAGTCTTAGCCGTGGACACACTCCTTTCTCAAACTCACAACTCTTCAAATTACACCTCTTCCAAAGGCTCTTTTACTTCCCACCAAAAGCCACACCTCCGCAGACATTACACCAATGAGAAATGACTTCAGCTAAGTTGCCCATCTTCCTTCTGTCACCGTTACCTTGTTTAATGAGTCACCTCACTGCTTGCTGACTTTGTGTCCTCTGCCTCCTTCATTTTACTACTGTCTGCTTTCTTACACCCTCCACTATACCTGTGTTTCGAATTCCCCTACAGGACCCACAGAGCCATCTATTACACTCCTGTTTGGGATCTCCACTATTTGCAGAGTGTCTGTGGTTGGGGAAGATCCCTGGAAAGCCTTTAGTGGTCTATCCCCACCCCAAGATCCATAACAGGGAGTCTCACTGCATATGGTTCATACACATGCCTCTGACTAAAGATTTTGGGGACAACAGGGTCAGTGAAGGTGTTTGTCACTCACCAGACTGTGAGTGCTTCTTCCCGTGTGTTTAGGAACCGTGGCCGTCCACCATCCTGAGGGTCTGCGCATGCGCAGCCCTTTCAAAACCTTCAGTACCCGTTCCTTTAACTTAATTGGCTGATCAGGCAACACTCCCTATTTAAAGCACCTGCTGTCCTCTCCTCGTTGCCTGATCTTGGAGTCTCATTCCCCATGAGCCTCTGAAGGTGTTTCCTCGTGTATTCAGCGCTGCTGATTCCTGTGGTTTCCAGACCACTTCTACTCCTGTGGTTTCCAGACCACTTCAACTCTCCTGTGTTTCATCGTGACTGTTAGCTGATTCCTATCCGCTGCCTCCGTGCATTACAGTCTTCAGACCACTTCAACTCTGCTGTGTTTCATCGTGACTGTTAGCTGATTCCTATCCGCTGCCTCCGTGCACTACAGTCCTCAGACCACTTCAACTCTCCTGTGTTTCATCGTGACTGTTAGCTGATTCCTATCTGCTGCCTCCGTGCACTACAGTCTTCAGACCACTTCAACTCACCTGTGTTTCATCGTGACTGTTTGACTGATTCCTATCTGCTGCCTCCGTGCGCTACAGTCTTCAGCTCATCTCAACTCTCCCGTGTTTCCTCGAGACTGCTACAACTGATTCCTATCCGCTGCTCTCCGTGCTCAACAGTTCCAGCTCAGCTCTACTCTCCCGTGTTTCATCGTGGCTGCACCTGCTGGTTGCTATCCGCTACCTCCGTGTACCTGCAGAGTCCTGCTGGCTGCTACTCCTCAGTTCTACTCGTGTCTGCAGCAGCTGATCCGCTCTCCGTGCTTCTCAGTGTTCCTGCTGGTCTCTACTCGCCAGTCTGCATCGGATCTGCGCCTCACTGCTTTCATCTCGTCTAGACCATCGCTACTCTTCAGGGTTCTCCAGGAGTCCAGTTCTTCATACCACTGCTTCCTGAGTATTCGTTCCCCTGCTGGTCTACCTACCTGTGCGCTGCACCTACTTGATTACCGCTTCACCCTCCAGGGACTTCGCATCCTGCCGGCCTCCAGCCATTCAGGTATCTCTGCACTCCTGTCTGACAGCCTGCTCCTGAACCACGGTATGCATACTTCTCATTGACTGTGCTGGTGTATTGCATATCTTGCTGGACTGAGTTGTTCTCCTCTGGAGCTTACTATCCGCTGAGACTTTTGCCATCATTGACTGTGTTATCTTTTGCCCGGATAGTTTCTATGACTTTGTATTATTGCAGTGCTGTTCAGTCATTACGATATTGTGCATGTCATTGTGGATCAAGTTCAAGGTGCCCGTGTATCCTCTGTATTGCAGTCTCTCCCCGTGGTCCTCCTCACATATATATTCAGTGGTACAACTTGCTAGAGGCAGACCACTGATTCCTGTTTCCAGTGTCACCTGTTCCAGTGTCCTCTCACATAGCAGTGGTACAACTTGCTAACGCAGACCACTGACTTCCCAGATACCTTCACCTGGATTCCATTCCTTCACCCAGACAGCGGTACAACTTGCTAAACGCAGACCGCTGACTCTCATCACCTCCTCGTTTCTGTTGGACATTCCTCCTCACTATAGCAGTGGTACAACTTGCTACCGCAGACCACTGACTACCCTCACGTGTCCTTTGTCCATTCAGTTCCTCGTGTATTACTACATATATATTACCAGTGCTGCTAGTCATAGACTTTCCCGAGCATCTCTATTATCAGCTGTCTCCTGTTCCGTGATCACCCTGCTACCAGAGTACCATATTACCACCTATACTGCTCTGGTAAGCTTATCACCTGGTGATCCCTGGGTAAAGACTCCTAGTGCCCGTGACAGTGTTATTTGATTCCCAGTATGAACTGGTGATCACCAATTAAAAATGTATCAAACCTCCGTCCTCCTATGTGGCAGTGCAGGAGAGGGGGGAGGGTGATATAATAAATGTAATAAAAAAAAATATAAAAGAATAAATAAACTAGTTAAATATACAAAACAAAACCCTATAAAACTTTTCTCTTTTTCAATAGTCTGGCTAATGGCAGGGTAACTTTTACTGATATTTCCTTAAGCTCAACAACGATTAAAGGACCAATTAACCTACTGTAACACCTCTTGACTGTAATCAAGAGTGACACTCCTTCTGACATGTGAGTGTGACACCTTGAGGGGCATATTGAAAGTGTTTGTGGGCACCTAAAAAGTGTGTTTTGGGTCCCAAAGAAGGTCAAGTTTCTGACTAAAAACTTGGGTAACCAAGCACAATAAGCTTCAAGTTCTAAGTTTGAGTCGTGCCTTTGTGAGTCTAAGTGTGACACCCTTTTGACTTTAACACGTTCAAGTGATGCCGAGCGAATCCAACTGTTGAGATGACTACTCGGGTTGCTAAAGTGTGTCTGAGTACCAAGAGGGAGACTATGAAGACAGAGAGAAGCCAGGGGCACTGCAAAGAGTTGGAATGTGAGCTGAGAGTACTGCTAGAGCAGATGGCTGTAAGTTGAGCAGTTTGAGTGTGGGTATTCGCTCTGAGAGCCACTTATGAGGGCCAAGAGTGCACTTGCGATTTTCCTTAGTGTAACTGAGAATGAGCAGCGGCTTAGGAAAAACTGGTGCTTGCAATGGGCATCGGTCACATTCTGAGTCAATGTAACTCATCGTCAGCCACTGACACCAAGGTGCTGGCACTAAAATCACTGGAACTTCACACACATACCATGGTTGTGGCAACCAGTGGCGCTCATACAGTCACATTTACTGCATGCTAAAACTAAGGTGTAATTTGCAATGTATATACAGTTTATCACAGGTACAGTAATTTCAGTGTGTAACAGCTCACTGGTCACCACATGATGGTTATACTATGATGGTTACCCCAACTAATAGGCAGTCATACACTAAATGGTCACTTGTTAATGAATTATTGCTAACTGAATGATCACCCTGTCATCCTGTAGGGTTATGTTTTGAAATCACCTTTCTGAACTTAACAAGAGAGGAAGATAGTTGTCGGCAACATTCCATAAAGAGAGGGTGTAAATTCCTCATCATATTCCGAGCTGTCCCTCCACGTTCAGCAGTTCTCACTGCTCCATTTCAGGAGTAACTCCTCCTCTCCTGTCATTAATTGGGTGGGAACAGAACTGCCACTCGCAGCCCTCCCCTGCACACAGAGGAGGATTATCACATGAGGTACAGTAAAAGATACAGAACATGGGATCTCAGAATAACTTATTATTATATACAGCTCAGAGGTAGGCCCAAGTCACGGGAATTTGCACATACGCCCAAGACCGTGACAACAGCAGAGCGAGCACCCAGGGTGCTAAGCCATAGGAGTGAATGGTCATCTGTTATATGTGCAACACCCACTCTGTTATTGTTATTCAGACCTCCCAGTAACTGAATGTGTGGCACTAGGACCCAGAGGAGACACACCAGGAACAGTTGCTATCAACATAAGGCTGGTATGGTATGAGCTAAGAAGGAGTGTGTGGTGAGAGAGTGACAGACAGGGACTGGGGACAGAGGGGAGGAGATCCCGGAATCCCCCTGGCAAATTTGTGAGCAGATCCGTGGTCTGATGCCACGAGGGGTCAAAGTACATAATAACTGAGAAAATATGTGAAATGGGACAGATTTGAGGGAGAAATTACTTTAGAGCGTGACTGTATATAAAGAGAAGGAGTCCCCCAAATTCACAATAAGGCAAATGAGTCCCCATAGCAGTAAATAAGAGCCCCTGAGAGTAAATAAAAGGGGGGACCCCAATAAAGAAGGGGGATTGCTGCTAAAAGCAGTGTGGAGCCAATTAATAGTGGCAGCTTACTTCAACTGTGCAGTCTCGCATGCAGGAGGCTTCAGCCCTAATGTTTTGAATAAGGAACTTATGAAACACAATACTGCATTCAATATATATATAAATAAGAATCAACTAGAGAACGGACATGCATTGTACATCCAGTCATATGTGAATTATGGTGGTGATCCTTTCATGCTAACTTCTTTCCAGCTGATATTTAGTTAAAAAGACATTATACAGAGAAACAGTGGGATATATTGGATAACAGAAAATCATAGACATTGCAAACAGTACAAAGTGGTTATTAATTTATTTGAATAGATAATAAAGTGTATATTTATTTATTTTATTTTTACTGTGTTGGTACTAGTATTATTTAAAAGTTTGGCTATCATCAACACTATATTTTTTCTTTGCTATTAATAGTGGCAGCATTGAGGATCTGCCATATAGAGTCCCCATGTCTAGAGATGGGAGAGCATGCAAAGAGACCATATGGAGATGGCTGTAGCAAGACTAGTGTAGCTGTATTTAATGTGACCCAGAGGGGCAGAGGGGACAGCAGAGGGTGTTATAGCCCAAGGGGTGAGAGAAGAGGCTGCAAGAAGACACTAGTGAGAGTGTCAGACCTTCCATACAAGACGGAGGGGTATATTTAGTAATCTGCGGGTGTGAAAAAGTGAAGATTCTAGCTTTCATTTATTTAGTGCATTCTATAAAATGACAGCTAGAATCTGATTGGTTGCTATAGGCAAAATATCCAATTTTTCAAACCCGCAGTTTAGTAAATATACGCCTAAGAGTGCACCGGACGGAGAGGGTGTCAGAGTCTGTGCAAATACAAGTGAGTGTGAGAATCCCAGGAGGGGCAGAGAGAGCACAGCCATCATGTGTTATAGCACAAGGGATAAGGCCCCAGAGAGGAGGGGTGATAACTGTGCTGGAGTGAGAAGAAGGAGATATACATATTTATTCTACTGTTATTTGCAACTCAAATATCGTGCTAGAGTGAAGCAGAGTTTAAATAAAGATGTTATAGAGAGGGGGAGGGGGTCTGGAGAGAGCAAGACTGTTCATTGTTCAGTTTTCCAGGAGACGAATAATTACTATCTCCTTTTCAAACAGTGCTCCAACATTTCATGATCTGGCCAAGCAGCAACTGAGCTTAAGACTCTAATAGCATCAGGTAGTCAAAGCCGCAAGAACAGATAGGAGAGAGCAGCGCAGCGTTGGAGAACAGTATTGCTCTTTTCCCCACTGTAGGTTGGTTACATCTACTCTGCAGCATGTACTCCCTACTCCCAAGGTGCAACAAGGGAGGTGAGGCGCCTGTGTTCTCAATACCACATTGGCATATTATGTATTGGCAAGGATCATGGTGATAATCCATTTACTGACTTTTTTATATGTGTGAGACACTTAACAAAATTTCTAAACTGTGGGACAAGTTCCAGAGAGAGAAAAATAAGTACTTAGACCGGTTGCTATAGTAACTAGTTCAGCTGTACATGTTGTACAGTAAATACCTCATTGGATATTCTTCACCCATTAAAGCCGAGATAAGAAGATCACATTAATACAGTATAAAATTGAGAATATAATTGGGGATAATGGGAGGAGTTGTGTTACTAGAAATATAATTACTCCTCTAAGAAAGAAAAATGCTGTGTTACTGAGAGAATACAATCATATCTGCCAACATTCTCAATTGCAAGATTGGGCCAAATTAGGACACTCTCCTGATCTGGCCAAACTACACTCATTCAGGCATCAGAAATACGGCTCGTTGACAGGTCTGTACAATGGACATACAAATCAAACAGTATACATAAGGGGGTGTTTCAACTGATTTCAGGGACAGTCTTACAGGGGTTAATGATTTGTTCTTATATTGCCAGCTGCACAGTACAGCTCCTCTTCTTTCATATACCTAATACAAGTCTCACAGTTTATTCTTATTTCTTGGCTTTTTAAGTTCATAAATAATGGACTGAAGGATTTCAGATGCAAACAATTAAATTATGACTATGTTCTATAAACCACCTATAATGGGGGTTTGTAGTGAAGGAAAGAGTCCCTGGACATTGGAAGTTGGAAACTAGTGGTTGTTTCTTGGAAGGGCTATAGGAATGGACTTATTGGTGATTTTTTTTCCACAGTCTTTTCAGAAAGCGATAGCTACTATTCTGTGTTTTGCAAATTGCATTGTGTATGTACCAAAGAAAACTGTTCGCAGTTTATACAGGATGATTGATGGCATGGAAAGTAACTGGGTTTTAGGTACACTATATGAACAAAAGTATTTGGCCACACCTGTTAATTATTGAATTGAGATGTTTCAATCAGACCCGTTGACAGAGGTGTATAAAATCAAGCACCTAGCCATGCAGTCTCCATTTTCAAACATTTGTGATACAAAATCGGTTGTTCCAAAGAGCTCAGTGACTTCAAGCATGGTACTGTGATAGGATGCCACCTTTGTGATAAGATGGTTCGTGAAATTTCATCCCTGCTGGATATTACACGGTCAACTGTAAGTGATATTATTAGAAAGTGGAAGCATTTAGGAACAACAGCAACTCAGCCACAAAGCGGAAGACCACGTAAAATCACAGAGCGGGGTCAAAGACTGCTAAGGCGCATGGTGTGTAAAGGTCACCAACGCTCTGCTGATTCCATAGCTGAAGAGTTCTGAGCTTCCACTGGCATTAATGTAAGCACAAAAACTGTGCAGCGGGAGCTTAATGGAATGGGTTTCCATGGCCGAACAGCTGCATGCATGGTGGTCACACCACCAAGACCAATGCCAAGCGTCGGATGGAGTGGTGTAAAGCATACCAACACTAGACTGTGGAGCAGTGGAAACATGTTCTGTGGAGTGACGAATCACACTTCTCTGTTTGACGGTCAGATGGACGAGACTGGGTTTGGTGGATGCTGGGAGAACTTTACCTGCCTGACATCATTATGCCAACTGTGAAGTTTGGTGGAGGAGGAATAACGGCATGGGGCTGCTTTTCAGGGTTTGGGCTAGGCCCCTTATCTCCAGTGAAGGGCAATCTTAATGCTCCAGCATTGTCACGGAAATAGGGTTTCTGGGATCCATATTGGGAAGCTTGGGGCTAGCTGTGGCAGGGCTGTAGTGGAAACTGAGGGGCCGGATGAGTGTCTTGCTCATAGGGGTACCTCTATTTCTGTATACCAGACGTTAGGAGGAGGAATGCTGGACTGGACTCCGTACAGGAATACACTACTGGAATCTGAACTTGATGAACTGGAACCTAGATGTGGGAACAGGGAGGACCCGATCCCACCACCAGAGACTCAATACCACCAAGAACTCAGAAACTCAGAGGAATATAGCACCACAACTGGGACTGGGAAGAGTCAGAACTCAGGCAGAGACTATACAGGGGGTGGCAACCTCCTGAACAGAATAAGCCTGGATCTGGCCCTGGGCAACTCAGACCCTGAGGTAGGCCTGGAACTGGAAGTTGGTACCCCGAGACACAGATGGCTCCAGATAGTGGATGACTCAGAACAACAACCTACTACCCCAAATAGCCAGTAGGAGAGGCAGGAATAGATTGATGAGAGGAGGATCCACACAGGAGGTAACAGCTGGAAACTGCACGAGAGCAGTGAGAATGAAGGTGAATCCACATGAGTAATAAATAGCCAAAGTCTTTATTTCAGCAAGGAGAGTGAAGCTGAATTTACACAAAGGGTTAATGGTTTGAAGTTCATATAACAGCAACAAGACAAAGCGGAATTCACACAAAGGGTTAATGGTTTGAAATCCATACAACAGCAAACAAGATGAATGAACTGAACTCACTCAGAGAGTAAATGGTTGAAGTCCATGTATTAGCAACAGGGTGATGCTGAATTCACTCAGAGGGTAAATGGTTGAAATCTGTATACAGCAGGCGGAATGAAGCAGCAAAGGGGATGATGCTGAATTCACATGAAGGATTGATGGTTGAGATCTGTATACAGCAGACAGGATGAAACAGCAAGCAAACAGCAACTGTGGTAGTTTGAAACCAGGAACTAGGAAAGTGTTGCACTGGCAATTTACTGAGTGTAGGAGGAGACTCTTATAGTGTGCAGAGGAAGCTAATTGGTGGATGAGATCAGAGGTTCAGACTCAGGAGGATGTTTAGCAAATGTCTCACCCAAGATGACGGCCTCCATTACTGCAGACAGAAGTCACACTTGTCCCAGGATAGAATGCTGCCTTCAACCAAAAGGGAGATGTATGGTGATATGGTACTGCTGAGTGGTGTAAACAGAACTAAAACCCAGATTTGTGACAAGCATACCAAGTCATTATGCTGGCAACAGTTTGGGGAAGGCCCTTTTCTATTCCAACATGACTATGCCTCAATGCACAAAGCAAGGACTACAAAGACTTGGTTTGATGAGTTCGGTGTGGAAGAACTTGACTGGCCCGCACAGAGTCCTGACCTCAACATCATTGAACAACCTTTGGGAGGAACTGGAACTGAGATTGCGAGCCAGGCCTTCTCGTCCTACATCAGTGCCTGACCTCATAAATGCTCTACAGAATGAATGGGCACAAATTCCCATAAAAACACTCCAACATCTTTGGAGAGCCTTCCAAGAACAGTGTAAGCTCTTATCACTGTAAAAGAGGGACCAACTCCATATTAAAGTTTATGTATTTTAACACAATGTCATTACAGTCCCTGTTGGTGTAATAGTTAAGCGTCCGAATACTTTTGTCCATCTAGTGTACATTTCAGAATTACTCAACGAAACACCCCAACTCAACGTTTTCTGCTTACAGGCAGCTGTTTGAACTATCATGTTGGTGGTTTTATAAGTTTATTTCCAAAGAAGTGTTTCATTAACCCTTGTAAATTTGTTTACAAGAGTAATTCAAGCATACTATACATTATGATTATAGGATCACTTGTGTTATTTGTATTTAAGGTTTCAAATTGGCAAGTAGAAACTTCCCAATTATGTACATATCTAGGTATATTCTGCCTTTAATGAGTATTGTACATCACCCTAGGAATGTAAGGGCAGAATTATTTAATGAGCAAATAAAGGCAATATTTTAAATTAATATATATCAAAGCAGTGGTCGAAGCAGAAATTTAGAAGTGGTGGTATGGAAAATGTAAGTGAATGGAATTTGATCATTTTACAATGAAGGCAGTAGGAGTAGTAGTGGTATGGTGTACCACCGTATACACCACCACTTCGACCACTATATAAAACGATATAGGATGCTGTTTTGAATAATGTACATTAAATAACTGGAGTCACTTATGTTTAGCGAAATAAGACCACCATGCTCTATTTACACCTCTCCAGCAGGCTGCCATGTTAGGAGGGAGGTGCTTCTCTAACTTGGCAGGGTTTAAATGACAGCTTTGTAGCGTTGTTGGGCAGAAATGCACTGTATGGATTGGAGGATGCATACACAGGGTAGGGTCAGTGATACTGCAGTAACTCAGATCACTGTATTCTCAACTTTTTCATTTGTATGAGATGCCATCTGGACACTGGCCTAAAGATGTATGAGATGCTTCAGCTATCTTTACTTTTTTAACACAGCTGCATTGGAATGTTAGCTTAACACTTGTTATGTTTCTTTTGTCGCTTACCAATAAACATTGTCCAATGAGATTATTGTGGTTCCAACGCACAAAGATATTTAATTGCAAAATATTGCAGGATTTACAGCAAGCCATTATGACGCATAAAAGGTATAACAATAAAACAGGAAAGTATAAAAACCGAATACATTACAGTTTCACTAGCGCTTCACCTGGGCCCAGGTCCATGTAGTTTTGCAGTCAGGAAGGTAGACATTTGATCTTCAACAAAGTGTGGGGGGCAACTTCCCCCAACTGTTGTCTACATGTCTTCCCACCGAATAACCAGTTCAAACTGACCCACAAACAAAGTACTTTTGAGTATTAACTCATATTGCTTATAACTTGCGACCACTAGATGCGATCGCTACTCTGTCATAACTTGGTTAATGCTCGTGAAATAAGCTTTAAAATGAGACCAAACTCTTTACCTTTTAGATGACCTGAACCATAAATACCCTATCTATAGTTTTATCTATGTATAAATAATCTCTAATACATTTTACTAATAAATAAATGTGGATTGGAACCTTAATATATGAGTATTATTTACAAGTGTAAGTGTGAATGTGTGTGTTATTAATCCGTGCGATCGCATCATTACACATGGCGCACTAATCGCAATCGCACGGCAAAACAATATTAATTAATTTTGTTTACTTCATCCAATCCAATTATTTATATTTCACACACTGGGCATTTTTTATCATCATGGTTCATATCTGTAATTTATAGTTTTTGGGAATCAGGGGTCCTTTAAGTTTACACTTGTTCAATTTGATTTTCTTGTACTTTAAATACTGAACAATGAATTTTACCTTTATAGTCGATGAAATTTACCTTTATATATCTGAGCATTTCAATTTTGGTGATTAGTGGTCCTTTAAGTTTATATTTGTCCAATATTTAACTGTGCCCCTTCTACTTCCAAAATTTATGTATTACATGTTGATTTCTCAACTGTTCTCTTTTGTACTGTATAGCTATTTTGTTGACAAACTAGAGTGCTTCGGCTGTAAGAACGCTGCATGGGAAATTATGACAAATGAAGTATTATATAATTTCTTATTTGTGACAGGGGAACAGTAACAGTCATTTACGAACTGGAAAATGCTCTTTTGTGATGTCAAGCTCGTGCGCCAAATTTTAGAGATTGGATTTTTGAGCTCAAATATATTTCTGTGGACATACAAAAGGTTCGCACCACCCGATGAGAGATATTAGATGCAGTAGTGCTTCTAGTTTTGTTCTGAAGTGGAGAAATAAGATTGTATTTTGCAGGTATTATTTAAATAAGATAAAGTGTTGGAGAAGGAGTATTTGCAGGGACAATTCCTGATTTGATATTTCCTCTCTTCAGAAGGTCTTGAATTCTCCTCCACCTCTGAGGTCCTAGAGATTGGATATCGCTCTTTGCATCTTGAAGTTGCACTTTTGTGGGAAAACATGTTTTTAGGTGCACTTTAGTTGATGTAATAACAACTTTAAAACACACAGAAATGACACATACACTAACAGTCCCAATGTGCACTCTCATAATTATGTTAACCCATAAATGGACTAAACTGAGTGGCCATGGGTCCTGAAGATCATGGTGGCCTGGCAATGCTGGTCTGTCTGCTCTCAAAGCCCTCACTCTGCTTTTATGAGCCAGTGCATGTGTAATGAGCCATATTTGGGCTTTCATTTCTGCAACTGAAAGCAGAATTGGGCTTTACTGCAGGAGCCTCGGGAGAATAGACTAGTATCATCTTGACAGCCACATAACTTTCTAGGAGGCCCAGTGGTGTCTGTTTATGCCCCTTGCCAACACAACTAATTGCTACGAATGCTGCTGCTCAATGAAAACACTGGTGATTGGTTGAACATCTAATGGGACATTCACAGTCACAGTCATTCCACTGCTAGCACTTCTAGCAAACACTGGCATTTGCTTTTATGGATTTTTATTGGATTTGAAAGAATTTCCCATTGGATTACAATAAAAGAAGGTTTTCCCCTTACACTAAGACAGATGAAGAACAAAGAAAGAAGATTTTATAATAAAGTGATTTACTTTTTGACCAATTTTGGTAAAATTAACAAGGGCCTTAGGGACCTTGGACTATTATTCTATGACCATAAGTGCCCCAATCAAATTCATTGTATGTGAGCAAAAGTATGTGTAAAATGAATTGAATACTTAGCCAGATGGGATTTTTATAATACTTACCCACTTCACGATCCTCGCACAGCCGGCCACCTGTCACTGCCGAGTTGCGGCTGTGCCGATCACGTGACTCCCGGCGGGGAATTCAAAACTCCTCCTGTCCTCTGTATATAAATCACGCTCTGACACAAGCCCTGTGTCAGAGCAACAGGTTACATACCTGACTCCTGGCTTCCTGTATCTGCTCCCTGTGATTCTCCCTGCATCTCCTGTGACTTCCTTGTGTACCAGACCAGACTATCCGATTGGACCTCCCTTGGCACGGCTGTCTTCTGCTCCTGTGAACCAGACCCAGCTCTGACCAGACTATCCGATTGGACCTCCCTTGGCACGGCTGTCTTCTGCTCCTATGTACCAGACCCAACTCGGACCTCACTATTCTGCTGGACTTCCCTTTGGCTCGACTGTCATCTACTCCTGTGTACCAGACCCCGCTTGGACCTCACTATTCTATTGGATCTTCCTTTGGCACTACGGACATCTGCTATTGTGTGCCAGACCCAACTGTACTTCACTACTCCTTGGAGGAATATCTGCTGTACATCTATCTTAGGCTACAGGTACCTTTCCAGTATTATATTGCCGCTTGTCTACCTGTCTCTCACGTCTGTAGGCTTAGTTGGGGCCGTGAAACTGCAGTTTCTCAGCAGCCAAGCCCATCCTGCCTTGCGGAAGTTCCTGGTGAAGACCTGAGAGGCTGTTAGACTCCGCTCCCTGCTAAGCTAGTGCTAATACCGACTGAGGGACTCCCCTGAGCATAACAGATTTTAAGTGGGGAGGGGGGCATACTTATTTGACTATGCACAATATAATGCACAAAAGAGCATTCAAAGAGGGGAATCTATTAAAGAATAACTTTCGCGACTAGTGATTTAAATCACTATTTTTGGTCGATTTAATGGCATTTTTAACAAAATCTATTAAAAAGAAATTGTTATTGAAGTCAATATTTGTCACAATGTTCACACTTAACCCGGCTGCACTACCATTGCTATAGATACCAAATGCATATAACAATATAAGGTTTAGTTGAATCCTGGCTTACTATAGGTTACATAGAACATTCTGTTCTGATATCTATACTGCATTACAATGCTACAATACATTTACTGGGAGCAATATGTGTGATGGCTTGATGCATCATTAGTACATATGGCCAGCAGGCTGAGGAGCTAGATCACTTCTGCACAATAGTAATCTGATTTTGATCAGCCTATTGGTCATCGTCTTCTGATTGGGGCCACACAAGCTACAACATTGAGACAACTACCCGATATAACGCTGGATATTAAAGAGTTAACCAGCTTATCACCCTAACTAACCTGGTCTTACTTATATTACCTGTCTTATCTATTTTTTAATGACTAAATTTGAACCTAAAAGGAAATAAAACGCATCAAGTTCAAGCCACAAGGATGCCCTGATTTGCTGTATTTGGAAATTACCATGAGTCACTTACTTACACTTGCCCCGGTACCCATAGTTGTCAGACTTGTCTTTTATCAAGTAACCTGTTTGACAACTTCCAACTGGATTAAAACTAAAACAAAGTACTTGATCCAAAAAACACAGAGGATTCAGTGTTACAGAATCTACAACATCACAGATTCATAAAAACAAAAGTAACTAGCTATAGTTTTAAGTGTTTATGCCTGTCTAAATATGCCTAACATGCTCTCTATCATTCCTATGCTGCAGTTGCCCTGTTAGGAGGGAGGTGCTTCTCTAAATTAGCAGACAGGGAATGAATGACAGACATGCTCTACAGAAATTTACTGTGGGTATTCGTGGTTCCATACACAAAGACAGGGCCACTAAACATCACAACAAAGGATCAAATTACTTCATTCCCAGTTTTTTTTACCGATACCCGATCCGATTGTGACACCGTCTAAAACATTTGGGAGGGTCTTCAGCTGTCTTTAATGGAGAGAGGAGGTAATACTTTACGTTTTAACAGGAATGCATGTAGTAGAATTTCAGGAAATGCATGAAAATTTTACCTTCATTGTTTTATATGTGATCATTTATTTTGGTGTTTAGTGGTCCTTTAAAGTTATAAATCAAAAATGTAATCTGAACGAGGAGATGTGATATATCAGTTCCTGCTGAATGTGTGTATTCATAAGTAAAGAAATCAGAGTGAGTGTAATTTCTCAAAAAGTAATTGCTCATTTTCATTACGGTCAGAGAAGTGGGAGGGAGATGACAGAGGCTGCTGTGCGTGAGATCAGGATAAACTCATGAGAACAGATAACATCATAAATTTTAGAGCTATACAAATACCAGCATATTTCTAAGTCATTTAGCACAAGTTATGAAATGAAGGCAAAAATGTTATGATATTCTAGAAATCATAACATCCATCACAGAACACAAGCGAATAGAGAATATGCACAGATTGAATCAGATTGGACTGTAACACTAGCAGAAGATTTTTGGCCTGGCCATAAGCCTGAGTGAACCTCAATTGCTTTTCCCAAGGAAACACAAAGTAGAAACAACAGCTATATATACACTTTACATATTCCTGTCACCCATACATACATCTTCACTGGTGACGATAAAACACCACATAAGAATGTGCCTAGATGATTGTGTGTTAGAACTGTTCTAATCATTCTAGTTGTCACCTCAGCCTAGTGATTGAGTCCATCCTTTTCTCAAAACTAGATTGCTTTGGAACCTGTCTCCTCCCTCTAATTTGCATATTAGAGGCATTGACAAGAGACAGGAAAAGCTGCAGACAGGTTGTGAAAAAAACAATAAAAAATACCCAGCATCATATAATGTAATATTATGATTGATAGGGTTACATTGCTAATGGTTAGTTCATCAGGTATGTATATTGTCTGCACTTTATGGTGACATATTGTAGCACATTTAATAATATAGTTGGCTAAATAAAACTTCATGAAATGTACAAACTTTGCTGTATGGATCTGTCTCCTCTTACCTGATCTCTTGACCTGGTCAAATTAAATTACATTAGAAGCCCCAAATGATGTCAGATCTACCACTAGGCCACCCACCCCAGCTGTAGTATTGGAGGAGGATTATCACATATCAGTGTCAGGGATAGCCAACTCTGCCTGCTCCCTGACCTAATAACTTATCAAATAATCAAACAGTTGAACAATATATCACCTCTATGTTGTCAGGAAACCTCTCCTGACTACCTATACCTGTCATAAACCGCACTCTGCTCACTCGTGACTTGGAAGTTTACTGTAAGAGGACACCCAGAATTCCAGCCTAAATCTCACTCTCACCTATTCCTTAGGCCACAGATTTAACTGGTCCCTTCCCCAACACAGGCGCACACTTCCACACCTCTCTGCAACTTTCACCAGCTACGTATAAGGCCCGTAGCGAACCTATGACTTAATTACCAAATTGTACATACTCTGCGCTTTGATAGCTAAAAGAGTTAACACTTCCCACACTGGTATTTAAAGGGTTAACACAGCCAAGCAATCAACCTTTTATAAACAGGCAGTGAATTCATTTAGAGCAATAAGGACAGTATTTATTAAATGTTAGATTTAATATACAAAAAACTACAATGCTTAAAGGTTATTAAAACAATTAATAAAACATGACAAAATTTACGGAAAAGGATAAAGTTTCAGCGTACAATCTTACATACGAGTTGTACAGTCTGCACCAAGGGAAATTGGCTTAGAAAATCGACAGCTTATTAATGTTGATTGATTTCCAAAAAGTCGGGCAATATCTTGTAAGTAGTTTCATCTTTTTAATGACCTTTTGGGGCATATTCAATTAAGCGCAAAGTGCCTCTGGAACGGACCCGAAGGCACTCCCCACAACATAGGAGTGTGAAGGCACTCCCCACAACATAGGAGTGTGAAGGCACTCCCCACAACATAGGAGTGCGAAGGCACTCCCCACAACATAGGAGTGCGAAGGCACTCCCCACAACATAGGAGTGCGAAGGCACTCCCCACAACATAGGAGTGTGAAGGCACTCCCCACAACATAGGAGTGTGAAGGCACTCCCCACAACATAGGAGTGTGAAGGCACTCCCCACAACATAGGAGTGCGAAGGCACTCCCCACAACATAGGAGTGCGAAGGCACTCCCCACAACATAGGAGTGCGAAGGCACTCCCCACAACATAGGAGTGTGAAGGCACTCCCCACAACATAGGAGTGTGAAGGCACTCCCCACAACATAGGAGTGTGAAGGCACTCCCCACAACATAGGGGTGTGAAGGCACTCCCCACAACATAGGGGTGTGAAGGCACTCCCCACAACATAGGGGTGTGAAGGCACTCCCCACAACATAGGGGTGCGAAGGCACTCCCCACAACATAGGGGTGTGAAGGCACTCCCCACAACATAGGAGTGCGAAGGCACTCCCCACAACATAGGAGTGCGAAGGCACTCCCCACAACATAGGAGTGCGAAGGCACTCCCCACAACATAGGAGTGCGAAGGCACTCCCCACAACATAGGAGTGCGAAGGCACTCCCCACAACATAGGAGTGTGAAGGCACTCCCCACAACATAGGAGTGTGAAGGCACTCCCCACAACATAGGAGTGTGAAGGCACTCCCCACAACATAGGAGTGTGAAGGCACTCCCCACAACATAGGAGTGTGAAGGCACCCCCCACAACATAGGAGTGTGAAGGCACTCCCCACAACATAGGAGTGTGAAGGCACTCCCCACAACATAGGAGTGTGAAGGCACTCCTCACAACATAGGAGTGTGAAGGCACTCCCCACAACATAGGAGTGTGAAGGCACTCCTCACAACATAGGAGTGTGAAGGCACTCCCCACAACATAGGAGTGTGAAGGCACTCCCCACAACATAGGAGTGTGAAGGCACTCCCCACAACATAGGAGTGTGAAGGCACTCCCCACAACATAGGAGTGTGAAGGCACTCCCCACAACATAGGAGTGTGAAGGCACTCCCCACAACATAGGGGTGTGAAGGCACTCCCCACAACATAGGGGTGTGAAGGCACTCCCCACAACATAGGGGTGTGAAGGCACTCCCCACAACATAGGGGTGTGAAGGCACTCCCCACAACATAGGGGTGTGAAAGCACTCCCCACAACATAGGGGTGTGAAGGCACTCCCCACAACATAGGGGTGTGAAGGCACTCCCCACAACATAGGGGTGTGAAGGCACTCCCCACAACATAGGGGTGTGAAGGCACTCCCCACAACATAGGAGTGTGAAGGCACTCCCCACAACATAGGAGTGTGAAGGCACTCCCCACAACATAGGAGTGTGAAGGCACTCCCCACAACATAGGAGTGTGAAGGCACTCCCCACAACATAGGAGTGTGAAGGCACTCCCCACAACATAGGAGTGTGAAGGCACTCCCCACAACATAGGAGTGTGAAGGCACTCCCCACAACATAGGAGTGTGAAGGCACTCCCCACAACATAGGAGTGTGAAGGCACTCCCCACAACATAGGAGTGTGAAGGCACTCCCCACAACATAGGAGTGTGAAGGCACTCCCCACAACATAGGAGTGTGAAGGCACTCCCCACAACATAGGGGTGTGAAGGCACTCCCCACAACATAGGAGTGTGAAGGCACTCCCCACAACATAGGGGTGTGAAGGCACTCCCCACAACATAGGAGTGTGAAGGCACTCCCCACAACATAGGGGTGTGAAGGCACTCCCCACAACATAGGAGTGTGAAGGCACTCCCCACAACATAGGGGTGTGAAGGCACTCCCCACAACATAGGGGTGTGAAGGCACTCCCCACAACATAGGAGTGTGAAGGCACTCCCCACAACATAGGAGTGTGAAGGCACTCCCCACAACATAGGAGTGTGAAGGCACTCCCCACAACATAGGGGTGTGAAGGCACTCCCCACAACATAGGGGTGTGAAGGCACTCCCCACAACATAGGGGTGTGAAGGCACTCCCCACAACATAGGGGTGTGAAGGCACTCCCCACAACATAGGGGTGTGAAGGCACTCCCCACAACATAGGGGTGTGAAGGCACTCCCCACAACATAGGAGTGTGAAGGCACTCCCCACAACATAGGAGTGTGAAGGCACTCCCCACAACATAGGAGTGTGAAGGCACTCCCCACAACATAGGAGTGTGAAGGCACTCCCCACAACATAGGAGTGTGAAGGCACTCCCCACAACATAGGAGTGTGAAGGCACTCCCCACAACATAGGAGTGTGAAGGCACTCCCCACAACATAGGAGTGTGAAGGCACTCCCCACAACATAGGAGTGTGAAGGCACTCCCCACAACATAGGAGTGTGAAGGCACTCCCCACAACATAGGAGTGTGAAGGCACTCCCCACAACATAGGAGTGTGAAGGCACTCCCCACAACATAGGAGTGTGAAGGCACTCCCCACAACATAGGAGTGTGAAGGCACTCCCCACAACATAGGGGTGTGAAGGCACTCCCCACAACATAGGGGTGTGAAGGCACTCCCCACAACATAGGAGTGTGAAGGCACTCCCCACAACATAGGAGTGTGAAGGCACTCCCCACAACATAGGGGTGTGAAGGCACTCCCCACAACATAGGAGTGTGAAGGCACTCCCCACAACATAGGAGTGTGAAGGCACTCCCCACAACATAGGGGTGTGAAGGCACTCCCCACAACATAGGAGTGTGAAGGCACTCCCCACAACATAGGAGTGTGAAGGCACTCCCCACAACATAGGAGTGTGAAGGCACTCCCCACAACATAGGGGTGTGAAGGCACTCCCCACAACATAGGGGTGTGAAGGCACTCCCCACAACATAGGGGTGTGAAGGCACTCCCCACAACATAGGGGTGTGAAGGCACTCCCCACAACATAGGGGTGTGAAGGCACTCCCCACAACATAGGGGTGTGAAGGCACTCCCCACAACATAGGAGTGTGAAGGCACTCCCCACAACATAGGAGTGTGAAGGCACTCCCCACAACATAGAAGTGTGAAGGCACTCCCCACAACATAGGAGTGTGAAGGCACTCCCCACAACATAGGAGTGTGAAGGCACTCCCCACAACATAGGAGTGTGAAGGCACTCCCCACAACATAGGAGTGTGAAGGCACTCCCCACAACATAGGAGTGTGAAGGCACTCCCCACAACATAGGAGTGTGAAGGCACTCCCCACAACATAGGAGTGTGAAGGCACTCCGCGTTACCGCAACATTGCGGATTTTCCTTTGCCCCACATAGGGGTGCGAAGGGAAATATGCAATGGCGCGGTGCCGTATTAACGTAAAAAATGTGCAGCCGCACGTAGCAAGGATGTCCGCAGCTAATTGAATATGCCCCATTGTCACCTTCCCCTCCTAGTGGGATGTGATTTCCAGGGGAGGCCTGTGACACATTTTGCAAGCACAATTTACATCTTCCCTGTTAAATATTGAATTCTAAAATGTACCATATCTTCCCTGGGAAGTGTCACACAGACCCAATTTTACTATTCATAAATCCAATACAAATTTACAAATCTATCCATGCCAAACAGCATAGGTCAAGTGTATTAGTTGAGCTGATGCTCATTTCCTCTCATTCCTTGAGTGACAGACAGCTTTATTTGACGTGTGGGTTGCCCTTCCTCATCCTGTTTATGAATATGTGTTTGATCTCTAATTATATTGATTGTGGTATTTTGTATAAGAGTAGATGCTGAGAATGACAGCCCATAGGGGAGGGGACCTTTGAAGGTGACAACGGTGGCAATGTTATCTTGTAACACAGGCCAGTACTTCTGGCCTCACATTTTGCACCTTGTGTATGGTCATGAACGATTTGAGAGCAGGGGTCTGCTTTGCAGTCATTTTCCTTACCCCTAACTTACCCCTAACTTACAAAGAAACACAAATTATTAATGGATTCATTTAATATATCATCTTTACAATGATTATGCTTTATTCACCACAGTTATGTTATTTGTTAATCCTTACAACTGTAATTCCTCCCTGTTCACTACAATCAGTAAGACTCTAGGACATAATGGGAGGATATTATTAAATTATTATACAGAGGCAAAAACAATATATTTGTTATTGTTTCTTTATATGGCATCAAACATGTTATACAAAACTGTACAGAGTATAAGGGCCTGATTCATTAAGGAAAGTACTCATTTTTGTTACTTAAGTTTTGGACCAAACCATGTTACAATGCAAGAGGTGCAAAAAAAGTTTTTTCATTTTGCACATAAATTAAATACTTGCTGTTTTTTTTTTCCTAGATCAACTTTAAATCTCAGTGTACAAAATAAGCTATCAAGTATTTGTGTACTACATGAAAAAACAGACAGTATTTAACTTGTGTGCAAAATAAAAAAAACTCATTTGCACCCTTTGTATTGCAGCATGGTTTGTCCAGAAAACATAAATAAGAAAACTTACTCAATTTCTTGCTTAACTTTCCTTAATGAATCAGGCCTTAAACTCCCTACCACACACACTCTAGGGTCCATTATGTCCAATCAACTGACTAGTATGTTATTGGACTGTGATAGGCATACACAGAGAGTTCATACAAACTCCATTGCTGCTGTTGTTATGAGTTGGATAATGTGAAGATGTCCCCTGAATAGCAGGAAAAATATTTACTGATTTTATATAAAGGAGTGGAAAGAGTGCATTTTTAGAAGCCTTCCTTACTGTATGAAAGGGTGTACAGTCATTTCCACTCTGCAGATGGACTTGAGTTTTGCAGCAGCAATGAGATGGCAGAGATTGGTGCCCTGTTGTGATGTAAGATAAAGATGCACCTCCCTCTAAGGCAATGTCAGCTTTCTTGAAATATTAGAAAAGACAACAAAAAGTATATCCGCAATCGATCAGTAATAATAAAACTTTTTTACCCACTTTACTTACCTAAATGAGACAGTAAGGAATGAAGTCATAGTAAGTAAAATTTCAACAAAACAAAGTAAAGCTATGTTAATCAATTAAATTATAGAGAAAGATTAAGACTGTCATGCTCAAATCTAAAAAACTAAGTTAATATGCCTCTCTCAGCTGTGCTACCCCTATAAAAACATAGGGTCTGATTCATTATGGCACATAAATTCTAGGGATGTGCACCGGCCACTTTTGGTGTCTCGTGTTTTGTGTTTTGGGTTCGGATTTGCTTGATGTTTTGGGTTCGGATTTGTTTCGCAAAACACCTGTCGAAAGGTTTTGGTTTGAATTTAAGGTTTTGGATTCGGATTTATTTTGAAAAAAGCATAAAAAGTTCCAAAATCAAGTTTTTGGGCTTATTTTCACTCCTACGCTATTATTAACCTCAATAACATTCAATAACAATCATTTCCACTAATTTTCAGTCTATTCTGAACACCCTCACACCTCACAATATTGTTTTTAGTCCAAAACGTTTCACCGAGATAGCTTTCTGGACTGCATAGTGGAGTGGTCCCGGTACCCAATTTGGTACCGGGGCCACAATATATCACCCTCAACTGGTCTGAATTCCACCAAAAAAGTATCTGGACTGCGTAGTGGAGTGGTCCCCACAATATAATAAAAAAACACTCAACTGGTCTGAATTCCACCAAAAAAGTATCTGGACTGCGTAGTGGAGTGGTCCCCACAATATAATAAAAAAAAAACAATTGTTCTGAATTCCACCAAACAAGTATCTGGACTGCGTAGTGGAGTGGCTCCGGTACCCAATTTGATACCGGGGCCACAATATAATATAAAAAACCTCAATTGTTCTGAATTCCACCAAACAAGTATCTGGACTGCGTAGTGGAGTGGTCCCCACAATATAATAAAAGAAAAACAATTGTTCTGAATTCCACCAAACAAGTATCTGGACTGTGTAGTGGAGTGGCCCAATTTGATACTGGGGCCACAATATAATAATAAAACCCTCAACTGGTCTGAATTCCAGTGCACAGATGGCGGACACGGGATGGACGTCTAAAACCAACATAGCAGTTAAGGGCGCAGTTCCTCTTTTTTGTGACTGCACAAGCAATTAACGTAGTAATAGAAATGACAGTGTTTTGTTTTTTTTAAATATAGAAAGAAAGAAGGTAGTAATAGAAATGGCAGTTATGCGAATCCCCAGGAGAGTCTAAGTGGGGTGAGCCACAGAGAGATTATTTCCCTCAGTTTCTCTAACAGGTTGTCAGTGTTGTGCCTCTTCTTAAAACCTGTGATACATAACTACACACACTCGGCAAAGCTTTTACAAATTATCTGCGGCACAGGAGAGTACCACTGGACTGTACTTTAATAGCAGTACCTATTATTTTTGGGTACAGCAACAGTGAATGATCGTAGTTAGACTTTTAAATAGCAGTACAAGCTAGATTTTTTAACATTTTGTAATATTTTTTTTAAATTATTTTTTAAATTCATTTTTTAGAATTTTTTTATAAATTTAAATTTGTTTTTTTAGAACTTTTGGATAACTTGGAAATAACAATGCCCTTAGCAGAACAGACCACAGGACACAGGAAATACAGAAAGAAAGAAGGTAGCAATAGAAATGGCAGTTCCTCTTTTTTGGAACTGCACAAACAGTGATGAAAATGAAGGTGGAGCTGGTGGCATGTCACGGTCCTCTTTAGAGGACAATCTCCTGACCAGCAGGTCTTTGCACCGCTGTAGACTTGTGTCCGCCGGAAACAGAGACACAACATACGCTTTAAACCGAGGATCGAGAACGGTGGCCAGAATGTATTCCTCTGACTTTAAAAGACTGACCACCCTCGGATCCTGGCAAAGCGTACGAAGAGCTTCATCCACAAGAGCTACATGCTTGGTGGAATTGCAATGGTGTACCAGCTCCTCCCTCACTTTCTCCAGCTGCTTCTGCAAAAGCCTGATCAGGGGAATCACCTGACTCAAGCTGGCAGTGTCGGAACTGACTTCTCGTGTGGCAAGTTCAAATGGCTGCAGAACCTTGCACAACACGGAAATCATTCTCCAGTGCACTTGACTCCTTTTCCTATGTCGTAGGTGGCTGTGTAGGCTTGAATGGCCTTTTGATGCTGCTCCATCCTCTGCAGCATATATAGGGTGGAGTTCTAGCACGTCACTACCTCTTGTTAATTTAGATTTGAAGATAAAAAAAGCAGGCTGCACAGACTGTGGAGCTAGAAAGTGAAATTAAATGGACCACGTTACTTTGGTGGCTATCTATGCCCCCCCCCCTCCCGCCCTACACTTGTAGTTGAATATAAAAAAAGCAGCCTGCATAGACTGTAGAACTAGAAATTCAAATATACAAAGAAATGGACAAGGGCAGTTTGGTATCTGTCTGCATCAGATCCCCTCTCCACTAGGAGCAAAATAGAAAACTATTCAGCCGTTATATAATCTAGAATATAAATAGAAATTGAGAAAGGCAATTTGGTATCTGTCTGCATCATAATCATCAACATCCTCCTCAGCGCCAGCTACATCAATATCCTCCTCCCGGTGTACAACATTCACACCTTCATTAGCCAAATCTGTAACTGGACTGTGGGTGATCCTTCCAGCATATGCAGAGGGCGTGCTGCAAATGGTGGAAGGAGCCACCTCTTCCCGTACAGTGATGGGAAGGGGACTCGCCTTGGGGATTTGTGATAATTTTTCTTTAGAAGGCAGAGTTGTTTGCTGTGTTGTTGCTGACAGCATAACTCTCTTAAATTTTTTGTAGGGGGGGAGGAGGGCTTAGTTCCTTGGGTGAAGCTGAACCACTAGTCATGAACACGGGCCAGGGCCTAATCCGTTCCTTGCCACTGCGTGTCGTAAATGGCATATTGGCAACTTTACGTTTCTCCTCAGATGATTTTAAGTTTCTGTTTTTGCTACTTTTACTGAACTTGGGCTTTTTGGATTTTACATGCCCTGTACTAGGAGATTGGGCATTGGGCTTGCCAGACGACGTTGATGGCATTTCATCGTCTATGTCATGACTAGTGGCAGCAGCTTCAGCATTAGGAGGAAGTGGGTCTTGATATTTCCCTACTTTATCCTCCAAATTTTTGTTCTGCATTATATGTAGCACAGGAGAGTGTACCCCGAAGCCACACACACTCGGCAAAGCCTTTAAAAATTATATGCGGCACAGGAGAGTACCACTGGACTGGAGTTATACAGCAGTACCACTGGACTTATACTGCAGAATCAGTGAAATTTGTAATATGGCAGTAACAACAATGGACTTATACTGCAGAATGAGTGAACTTTGTAATATTGCAGTACCACTGGACTTATACTGCAGAATGAGTGAACTTTGTAATATTGCAGTACCAATGGACTTATACTGCAGAATGAGTAAACTTTGTAATATTGCAGTACCACTGGACTTATACTGCAGAATGAGTGAACTTTGTAATATTGCAGTACCAATGGACTTATACTGCAGAATGAGTAAACTTTGTAATATTGCAGTACCACTGGACTTATACTGCAGAATGAGTGAACTTTGTAATATTGCAGTACCAATGGACTTATACTGCAGAATGAGTGAACTTTGTAATATAGCAGTACCACTAGACTTATACTGCTCAATCAGTGAACTTTGTAATATAGCAGTACCAATGGACTTATACTGCAGGATTGTTTTGGGATATTTTTTTTTTTTCTAATTACTTTTTTTGTAATTTTTTTTATAACTTTTTTTTAAATTTTTTATAATTTGGGAATATTGGGGAAATAACTATGCCCTTAGAAGGACAGAGCACAGGACACAGCACCACTGGACTGAACAGGACACAGCACAGGACCCAGCAGCACCACTGAACTCAGAAGGACAGAACACAGGACACAGCACCACTGGACTGAGCAGAACACAGAGCACAGCACAGAACTGAGCAGCACGAGATATAGCAGGACAGAGGTGCCGCGAATCGGGGGAGGGGGGGTCGGGTGCCGCAAATCGGGTCCTGGCAGCCTCTTCTCCTCTCAGTGTCTCAGTGATAGAGAGAGGAGAGGCTGCCGGGACCTGACGAGCGATCATGTGACTTTTTTTTTTTTTTTAAATGTGGACTGACCGAGGAGGAGCAGCGCGCCGTAGAAGAAAGGCAATAGAAAGGTAAGTAAAACAACGGAGGGACAGAGGTGGTGATGGTGAAGGGGCACATAAGTGGTGATGGTGATGGGCACAGAGGTGGTGATGGTGAAGGGCACAGAGATTGTGATTGGCACAGAAGTGGTGATGGTGTGTCTGTTTCGTTCACCCACCCTTAGGATGTAAGCTCGAATGAGCAGGGCCTTCTTCCCTCTTGTCTCCACACCTGTTCTTCTACTCCGCCTCTACTGCATTGACCTAACTGGAGTTTCTGAAGCATTGGTATTTTTGTTTATTGTTCTGTACTGTTATACCCTGTATAGTCTACTGTTTGCTTTGTGTACGGCGCTGCGGAAATCTTGTGGCGCCTAACAAATAAATGATAATAATAATAATAATAATGGTGAAGGGCACAGAGGTGGTGATGGTGAAGGGCACAGAGGTGGTGATGGTGAAGGGCACATAGATGGTAATTGGCACAGAAGTGGTGATGGTGATTGGCACAGAAGTGGTGATGGTGAAGGGCACAGAGGTGGTGATGGTGAAGGGCACAGAGGTGGTGATGATGAAGGGCACAGAATTGGTGATAGTGATTGGCACAGAGGTGGTGATGGTGAAGGGCACAGAGGTGGTGATGGTGAAGGGGCACATAAGTGGTGATGGTGATTGGCACAGAGGTGGTGATGGGCACAGAGGTGGTGATGGGCACAGAGGTGGTGATGGTGAAGGGCACAGAGGTGGTGATGGTGAAGGGCACATAGATGGTGATTGGCACAGAAGTGGTGATGGTGATTGGCACAGAAGTGGTGATGGTGAAGGGCACAGAGGTGGTGATGGTGAAGGGGCACAGAATTGGTGATGGTGATTGGCACAGAGGTGGTGATGGTGATTAGCACAGAGATGGTGATGGTGAAGGGCACAGAGGTGGTGATGGTGAAGAGGCACAGAGGTGGTGATGGGCACAGAGGTGGTGATGGTGAAGAGGCACAGAGGTGGTGATGGTGATTGGCACAGAAGTGGTGATGGTGAAGGGCACAGAGGTGGTGATGGTGAAGAGGCACAGAGGTGGCGATGGTGATTGGCACAGAAGTGGTGATGGGCACAGAGGTGGTGATGGGCACAGAGGTGGTGATGGTGAAGAGGCACAGAGGGGGTGATGGTGTTTGGCACAGAAGTGGTGATGTTGATGGGCACAGAGGTGGTGATGGGCACAGAGGTGGTGATGGTGAAGAGGCACAGAGGTGGTGATGGTGATTGGCACAGAAGTGGTGATGGTGATGGGCACAGAGGTGGTGATGGGCACAGAGGTGGTGATGGTGATTGGCACAGAGGTGGTGATGGTGATTGGCACAAAGGTGGTGATGGTGATGGGCACAGAGGTGATGGTGAAAGGGCACATGTGATATTGTGAAGGGGCAAAAGTGACAATGAAGGGGCACAGTGTGATGATAGAGGGACAAAAGTGACAAGAGCACATACTTGGATTTATGCGTATTATTTTTGCAAACAACTTAAGTAAGTATTTCTGCCCTGACTTCAATATTTATTAAGTTGTTTTGACCCAACTACTTAAAAAAACGGGACTGATTGGTAATTATTTAGGGGTGCCTTTTGCTGCAGCAGGGTGGCCTTGCTCTTTTCACATGTTAGGTACGCCCCCAAAGATGCAAGCCACGCCCTCACCTCCTTTGGCGGCGGCACATGCTTTCATATCTACTTAACTATAGGGGTATATGGTAGGCATGCGGCGACACATGCTTTCACTTCTAAGTAACTATAGGGGTATATGGTAGGCTGCAAAAATATAGTGCTATGGATTGTTTCAGGGAGGGGGCCCAAAAACAGTATCCTGCCTAGGGCCCTATGAGGTCTAAATCTGGCTCTGCTGAAAAGGGGGATTTTTAGGGACGTATTTTGCTGAGTAGCGCATCCCAATTTGTACTCCGCATAAGGGCTTATTTAAAACAGCTCTGAGATGTCAGTGATTGTGTCCTAATAGCACAGAGATGCTAATAGTGAGGCAAATACGATATTGACCATTTAATAACTAACCTCATTACTAAACCAAACTCAAATGTACTTTCCAATAAATACTATTACATTTTGGCTCTAAATTAACTCTGTGTCAGATATACGTGTCACTAAATATAATTTAGACACGTAACATAGTAGGCATCTTAGTTGTGGGACGTACAATAAAATTACAAGGTACATATTACTTTCCAGCCACTTATACACAGATTCTGCTATACATTTATACAGTACAAATAGATAATCATGCGCACAACATATCATAAACATACATACAACACATCATGAGCACAATGATACATATATCAGGAAATTTTACATGCAGATGTATCTTTTATTTGAGATGTGATGTATGGTCTTGATAACATGACAATCTTCAATGTCAATCTTACACGTAATATAAAGCAGTATAGCACAGATATTGCAATACATGATCAAGCTTCTTTTTGTCTGAATTCTTTACCTGTTACCTGTTATATATGTATGTATGTATGTATGTATGTATGTATGTGTACTTTAATCATGTGTATGTATGTATCCCAGATTCCAGTGCAAGTCCTGAGAGAACTCTCATAACACACTACAGTGCTACATTTCTCATGATTGCTAACTACAATTCAAACCATAAACCATTTGCTCTTACAATATCTCACAACGAACATATAGTGATATACCATATATTACTTATTTACTCCAATCATATACTCCTATAATACTCACTCCTATATTATTCCACACATGCACTAAAACCATATTAATCAGACAATTGTTTTCATTATATAACTTGCACTTGGTAGATGAAAGCAAATTGCTGATTGATTGGTCAACAGAGTAAGTAAATAGCCTTCACAATTCTTATTAATGGTGTCTAGATAGAAGAGACCCTGGCAAAACAGCAGACCCTTTGTTTTAAAGAGGTTAGTCTCCTCCTTTAAGTGGGTTGCTGTAACTGAGTAGATAGGATCTAGTGCTAATCTAGGTTGGCGCTGGCCGACCAGAAGTGCGGAGTCTAACGAGTTCCCCAATGTTCACCAATAACCGCCACAAGGCGGGATGGGTTTAGCTGCCGAGAGCTCGCAGGTCACAGTACAATGGCCTGCCCTGAGATGCAGCACTGCAGAAGAGGGTCGCTGGTATGTAGGAAGAGGATGAGAGTAGTAATCAAACAGCTGAGAAGGTTACTCGTGGTCAGAACAAGCCAGTTCTGGTACACAATCGGGCACTGAGGTACGGAATGAGCAGGCGGTCTCAGGGTCAGGGGGCGATCTGGGTTTGGTACACAGTCAGGTGGCTAAGTGCAAAATCAGGAGGCAGAGACAAAGTCAGAATAGCTGGATCTGGTACACAAGAAGTCAGCAGTGGAAAGTCAACAAGCCGGGTTGGTGCACAAACGCTGGAAACACAGGGGTAGTAAGACAAGCAGCACTGGCACACAGGAGTCAGACAAGAAGGTTTGCGGAACAAGGTATCCACTAATAATAATGGAGCCAGGAAGCATACAAGTTGCTCTGACACTAACCAAGTGTCAGAGTGAGGTTTAAATGGTCTTAGCAAATTCAAAATCCTCTCCCTGAGATGTGATCATGTGACCGTTAATACCTGTAAGCGCGGCTCCAACGGCAAAGTGAACAGCGCTGGAGCAAGGAGACACGAGTATCGTAACATTTGCTTGATGAAGGAGATTCTAAAATGTTCTGGATCAAATAATAAAACTTAGAATACTAACATCAACTAAGCTAATAGTATTAGTTCTGACTCTTACACAGGCCGAATACTGTATCAACCTCAAGTACTATATCTTAAACCACTTTAAAACTAGACCTAGCATGAGCCCAAATTCTAATCCAAGCCTAAAGCTGGCCACATAGAACAATACAAGAAATGAGCAACTGGATAACTGACCAATGTGCCCATCTAATTAGACAAGATAAACCTGTCTAGCACCTATTCTGTCAGATGGTTGGAAGACGATCATGTAAAAGTCAGAAGCATTATCGTCCACTTTAATTTACAGGCATGCCTGATCATGTATTAATATAGGGAAATGATATGTACGTTACTTGAGGGCTTGAGATCCTGCGAGTGAGTTCTCTGTAAAACGCTGCTGAATTAGTGGCGCTATATAAATAGCTGCTGCTGATGATGATTACCCCATGCAACATGGCATGGGGCCCACTAATGTTATCTTTGCCTGCTACTGGCTTAAAGCAGCTCTGCTCACCCTGTGCTCATAACAGCAAGGACATCACTCATAACAGCAAGTTTAAAGGCCTTGCATAACAACCCTGTCGTCCTAAGGACTCTACTGTATCCAAGTAGGAGCTTTATATCCAAATGCAGAACAGGAACGTATTACTGGGCAGCTGGTCAATATCCAGAGACATTTCCGTGAACAAAATTTTCACGGACAAATTTAAAACATGGGACTATCCCTTGGAAATTAGGAACAGTTGCTAGTTATGCTAACAGATGTTTGTTATTATAGAGGTTCACACAATACAGTGCACATATTGTCACATTAATGGCTATTAAATCCAACAATTTGCTTTTGAAGCACGCAAAGTCTTTTTTTTTCTTTTTGAATTTTTTAATTTCCTTTTGCAAATAAACAGCATGTATTGGAGTGGTCCAACTGGGAGAAACCGTGTGTACAAAATGATCAAAATATTGCAAAACATCCAAAAACAAATAAAGCAGACATCATTGGCTGTATCTCACAGACAAAAAAAAAGAGTGTGTGTCCTGTATATATGTCCAGTGAGAGCTCTCCAAATGAGGTGTGTGCAATATGCAGTCAGTCAGGGGTATCAAAAGAATAACAAGGATGCGTAAAGATAACAGAGGGCAGGGATTAGCCAGAGGTAACATAAACGCTGAGGGGGCAGGAAAAAGAAAGTAAAGTATAGCAAGAGTTAACTCTACTGGGGGGCAGGGGTCAGCCAATCAGTGAGGATGTAGGGGGCAGGATTATAGTGGGGGAAAACAGGATAAGGCCAGGTGCTGGCAATCAGCTGCCCCTTTCACTGCTGGAGAGTTTAGGGTTCCTGGTGTTCGCAGCCTGTTATCTGGAAAGCAGGCCGGAGGAACATATGAACATCATTAAATACATATTCTTGATACAAGGTATGCACACTTGCTCCAGAGGTAACATGTGGAGACGGTATGATGAAGCGTTTCGCAGGAAACAAGATGGTTTAATTGTGATGGATCTGGGCTGTAAGGACGTGGAAGTGTGGCTGGAAGTGACACAGCCCAGATCAGGACCAAGTGATGCGGGGGCATGGAGGCAGAGGCAACCTCCGAGTAGATTGGCCCAGCCCTTTCGTGGGAAGTGTTTTGCATATAACGGGGGCCATTGTGACAGAGGGGGGGCCTGTAAGTTTAAGCATGCCTGTGCCACGTGTGGAGGAGGGCACCCCAGAAGGGAATGTACCAAGAGGAGTGGTCCAGTGGCCACGGGAAGAAACCCCGCAGGAGCTCCTGCACAGTAAGGCCTTTTCTCCCATCGTATTGTCTGAGCTGGATAAATGGCTGGGTTGGTACCCCAATAGACAGGCTTCAGAGTTTTTAGGGGAATGTTTTAGGCATGGGTTCAAGTTACCAGTAAGTGGGGATATTCATACGGGTTCGCCCAGGAACCTGAAATCTGCGCGAGAATTGCCTTTGGTTGTACGGGAGAAAGTGGATAAAGAGGTTGAGTTGGGTAGAATGTGTGGTCCCTTTGCTACTCCCCCCTATTCAAGGTTTGGTCATTTCCCCGGTAGGTGTAGTACCAAAGAAGGAGGTGGGTAAGTTTCGGCTAATACAGCATCTGTCTCACCCTCAGGGTATGTCCGTGAATGACGCGATTGCAGAATCTGAATGTTCAGTGGTGTATCAATCATTTGAGGATGCTTTGTGGATAGTGCAGCGCTGTGGTGCTGGGGCGTTACTGGCGAAGCTCGATATTGAGTCAGCATTTAGGCTGCTGCCTTTACATCCATCTTCATTTAAATACATGGGTTTTCATTTGCCAGGGGGTTATTTTGTGGATAAATGTTTGCCTATGGGCTGTTCAGTGTCTTGCGCCTTTTTCGAGTGTTTCAGCAATTTTCTACATTGGTGTCTGGTTGCGGGGACAGGGCATCAAAGTGTGGCCCATTACCTGGATGATTTCTTTTTCATTTGGCCGAGTGGGTCCACGGTGTGTCAGGATTTGTTGTTTTCTGCTCAGTCATTGTTTAGAATTATGGGAGTTCCAGTGGCGGCAGACAAATCAGAAGGTCCGACGGAGAGATTGACATTCCTGGGTATTGTGATTGACACCAGAGCAGGGTGTTGTAGGCTGCCTGCAGAGAAAGTAGCTAAGCTGAAGGGTGGGATTGACTCGTTGCAGGGCAGGGCCAAGGCTCAGTTAAAGAAGGTCCAGTCCCTTCTTGGTTTACTTAATTTTTCTTGTCGGGTTATCCCCATGGGCAGGGTTTTTTGCAGGAAATTGGAGAGTGCTACAGTCGGGGTGAGGAAGGCTGGTCATATGGTTAGGATTTCCAGGGAGATTAGGGATGATCTGGTCATGTGGCGTTTGTTTTTGGAGAACTTCAACGGGGTTTGTTTGTGGTTGCCGCCAGCCGCCAATAATGCGGAGCTTCAATTGTTTACGGATGCGGCTGGCTCGTCTGGTTTTGGGGTGTACCTGAACGGGGAATGGTGTGCGGCCGCGTGGCCTTCGGTGTGGCATCAGGAAGGGCTGTTCCCAATTATTGTAGCGATGGAATTGTGGGGAAATTGCTTGAGAGATAAGAGTATAGTTTTTTGGTGCGATAATTTGGGGGTCGTGCACGCTATCAACAATCAGAAGGCTACCTCCCCTCCGACGCTGAAGCTATTGAGGCATCTAGTATTCAAGTGCTTATCGTGTAACATTACTTTTAGGGCGAGGCATGTACCTGGGTCTGATAATGGGATTGCAGATGCTTTGTCTAGGTTTGATTGGTTGAGGTTTCGTTTGCTAGCCCCTGGGGCTAAGGAGTCTGGTGTTTCATGCCCTGATTTTGTCTGGCAGATTATAAGGCCGGGATAGCGGACTTGGCAAGGCAGTCGGTAGCGCCTGGTACCTTGAAGAAATATCGGGAGGCTTGGTCATCATGGGAAGGGTATTCTGCATCAAGGGAGGCCGCAGGTAAGACTGATCAGCAGCGCATATTGTCATTTGTGTGGCATTGTTTTCAGGTGGGTAAGTCTCAGCCTTACATGGTGTCAGCATTGGCGGGTATTGCATTCTTTTTGCAGTTGCACGGCAGGCCAGACGTTACTAAGCAGATGTTGGTTTGCAGGGCAGTAAAGGGTTGGGCCAGGAGGTCCCCGCCGGTGGAAGACAGACGTAGGCCCATTGATAAAGTATTGTTGGCAGGGCTGATCAAGATTATACCGCGGGTAGCTAGCGATGTTCCAGAGGCTGCTTTGTTTAGATTATCCTTCTCCATGGCTTTCTTTGGAGCTTTCAGAATAAGCGAGTTGGTGGCATCGTCCAGGTGGGCATCCGGGTCAGGGTTACTTCGCAGGAATGTGGTGGTAAAGAGCGAGGACTTGGCATGTAAAATACATAGGTCAAAGACAGATCCGCTGAGTAGAGGGCGGTGGATTACGTTGCATCGGAGCAGGGACAGTACAGTTTGTCCAGTTGAGCTGGCTAGGTTGTATGAGGGCTTGGCCTCCTCCCCTGGTGATAATTGGCTTAGGCACCATGACGATTCCCCCCTTACAAAGTACCAGTTTTCAGCTGTTTTCAAGAAGTGCGCTGCGAAGCTTGGCTTGAATATCCCATATTATGGGACACATTCATTCAGAATAGGAGCAGCTACCGTAGCGGCTGAAGAGGGTGCTTCAGAGCAGGACATTAAAAAGTTGGGGAGGTGGAAGTCAATGTGTTTTAGGAAATATGTTCGTCCACCTGTGGCTCTGGAGCGTGTTGGCAGCGATTCCATGAGGCTGACCCATGACAAAGGTTGCTCATCTTGTTGAAAGGGGGCGCGGAGGGTTTCGCCATTTTCTTTTCTCTGGGGGCCTGATTGGCTGTTGGCACCCCAGGGTTTCTGGTTTTACCTCCGCATGGGTCACCCTATCTTGCACTAGTGGCAGTGTCTCATTCTCGTTAGTATTCAACGTGCTTTACGGCCCTGGTTAATGGCTTGTGGGGAAACTGTTCCATCAGATCGTTTGGGGCAATGGGTAGATGGGGAAGGGACATAGGGGAACAAGGTGGAAAGTCAAAAAGAAATTGGTGAAGTCACAAACAGCCACCTGGCAAAGACATACTATGAAATGAGTACCACCTACTCCAGGGGAGGGCTGGCAGATTTTAGCCCCGGAGGCAAGACTATTAGGAACATTATAAAGGAAAAAAAATGCAGGTGGTCCGGTGACTCAGCCCAAGGTAGCCCATTATGGACTGTCTGCTCTAAACTTTACATAATGTAAGGACCACATTATTCATCAAGCTAGTAATGTACAGTAAATCATGGCGCAATGAACCACATGCAGTTCACTACAGCACCATTGCCAGTGACTCCTTTCTTCCAATTCTGAGTAATTTGGTATGGTATGGTAATTTTAGTATTCGGTGCATTATACATGTGTAGGATAAGTATATCCTGAGAGTAAGAAGAAGTATTCCACACATTTTGCGACCCCAAAACCTGCGGCTTGTGTCTGCGCTCTCTGTTTATCTCATTATAGACTCCCTTACGTAAACAGTAATCTCGTAATATGAATGAGAAAAATGGTGTGCAGCAATGATTTGCAATCCAGCGTCAGGCAGGGATCCTTAGAGATAGGCCTTTCATCTACACCCAATCTAAAGGTAACAGTATAATATGCATTCTTGAACATTTTGTTTTATACAAAATTGGCTTTAAATAGTATTGTGTATGTACTCAAACAAAAAGCACATCCTAATCAGGATCTACCAGTAGATTGGAACAGATGGTACATCCGGGTCAGACAATAACTGTATCTGACTATGAATGTGAACACTGTGGGCCTGATTCATTAAGGATCTTAACTTGAGAAACTTCTTATTTAAGTCCTGGACAAAACCATGTTACAATGCAAGGGGTGCAAATTAGTTTTCTGTTTTGCACATAAGTTAAATACTGACTGTTTTTTCATGTAGCACACAAATACTTGATAGCTTATTTGTACACTGAAATTAAAAGTTGATATTTGTGTGCTACATGAAAAACCACTCATTATTTAACTTATGTGCAAAACAGAATACTAATTTGCACCCCTTGCATTGTAGCATGGTTTTGTCCAGGAGACTTAAATAAGAAGTTTCTTAAGTTAAGATCCTTAATGAATCAGGCCCCGTATGACTACATCAGATTATATTTGGCGCAGGTGTAGAACATGTGTGAGGCCAAATTTAACCGTATGTATTGGCACCTTACCGCAGCAATAACAGCGCTCCGTGGTTTGAGTTTTAGCCCTAGCTGAAGACAAGTCTGTGTGCCGCTGCAGAGGGGAGGAGGAGTGAGCAGGATGGACCAATTAGAAGCTACACCCACTGTGATTGTGGCTTTTGGTGGTTCCTCCTGCTAACACCAATCCCTAAATAGCTGCAGCTATTTAAAGTGGTAAATGGATTAGGTATGCCGGATCAGGTGGTAATGCATCTGTAAGCTGGCGAAAACAGGATCTACTTGTATTGAAATATGTGTAATAAGAACAGGAAAAAATCCTTCAATTATTGTTCTCCTTTTGTTAAAAAGTTGAAACAAGCAGTAAAAACCTTACTTTAAATGAGAAGTACAAAACAATTGCAGATGTGCTGGACATTGCATCCTTACTAGGGTCCTCATAAAGAGGAAAGTAGCTGGTAACATCTGTCTGCAAACCACTCATATTACTGCATTCACACTAGACACAGTTACGGCCCCTGTGTGCCTTGGCTAATTCCATAACACTCACTGTTTTTGATACTGGAAATATTGAGAAGAAATACTTATGTTTCAATAACGTAATGGGATTAGTGGGATTAGATTGCTGTATGCATGCTACTGTGTTTGTAAATTGTCTCTACCAATTCTGTTGCCTATCACAGAAACCCCCTTTTATTTCTTAAATAAACACTTGTGTTGTATAATCTATGAAAGACAAAAATGGCCCCTTTAATCGTGTTTAGGACTACCCTAGGTTACACTTTTCCAGCAAGAAATTGTTGTGTAACACCGTTTTTCCCCATTGTGTGTTTGGGAAGCAGGGTGTCTACTTTACTTTTACCGCATATCAATCTTCACCTTAATATCTTCTATGCAGTGCTTCCTCCTTAGTCAGGAATCAGTAGTATCTTCGTAAGGCTGGGTACACACTACATTAATTTCAGCCGATTATTGAGATAAACAAAACAATAAACAACCGTTCGGCCCGATATCACATTAGTGTGTACACTGCAACGATGACTTATCATTCCAAAGCACATCGTATCGCTTCATTTGATTTATAAACTGACCTAAAAATATCACTCAACGATGTTGTTCCAATTTTGCAGTGTGTATGTACTCAGAACTGACAGTGTCCATAGATCTCTATGGAGTGTGCAGAGTCACTATAGTGTCAGCTGATGGTTATGACAGATGAAGAGCACAGATCTGAAGGTAAAACATGTATAGTGTGTACACATGAATTGGCATGTCGCATTGGGAGAAATGTTCTGTAGTGTGTACCCAGCCCTAGGTAATGTTGAATGTGATAATAGTGCATTATCACAAGAAGTGATTATGTGATTAGAGCTTTGTGTATGCTCTCAGCTAACTTGTAGATAAGTCGGCCAGAGGTACCTCTTAATGTGACAGATGATAGAAAGTGGGAAGAGCACAAATTGGGCTTAAGTATTCGTCTACATTTTACTGCTAGGATATTGCTGTGATAATTCTTGTCCAATGTTTAAACCATTTTCATTGAAATACACCTACCTCTAGAATAACCTTTTTCTATAGTAAAATATATTTTTGAAAACGAAACAAAAAAACTTTAGCGGCCCACGTTCCGCCCGTGTGACTTCTAAGGACCAGTTTGGAGTATTGAGATTTCACTTGTTATTGTTTTTTATTATTGTTATTATTATTTTCTTTAATTTATAAGGCGCCATAAAGGGTCCGCAGCGACGTACATGACACAACATGATACAGAAAGAACAAAACAAGAATAAAAATATATATACAGACACAGGTAACATGGTAATGCAAATGGTTTTAACTCTAATTTTCTGTTTTATATTATGGTTAGATATTTACATATTTCCTATTGTATTTCTGGTTTTATTTCATGTATGTTTATTTTAAAACACTGTACCTGCATATAATATGGATAATGTAATGAGGCCTTTAGAGTTTGTAAATGTTTATAAGGACATGGCCTGTCAAACTCAGTGACTTTAGTGAACTATTATACTTTATGGCAACACTACATTACACAGGAAGCAAACATTAAGATATATCGACTGCCTGGAAATCAAGGACAGAGTCTTCTGAGAGAACTCTTTTATCAAGTGTGATATATATGGTGATGGGTTAGGCAGCTCTCACGCTGAACAGTAAAATGATGATTTTTCAGTGGCACGTTGTGTTTTGGGTCTTCAGCCACTGGGAGAATTACTATTAATTCCATCGCTCTGCTATGTGTTGTACTATCTATGCTTGGAGGTCACGTAAAGAGCATTTACACTTAGGAATTATTTTTCAACACTGTCTTGAGCTGGAAAGCTGCCAACACTCTGTCATTTATCAGGAGAGGTTGGTCCTTTGATGATCAGACACAGAACAGATAAGAGTGATAGAGGCATCACTTCTACTATATATAACATCACATGTAACAGACCGTAGTATGATAATTAGGTCTCATTTACAGACATCCACTTCTTCTTTTTGAAGGAAAAGAAAACAGTGTGAAGTGAACAGTGTATTCAAGAAAAAGTTGTTAAGGGATTTTAAGATGACTTTACACAGATACATCATTTAGTTTAAAAGCAAAGCACAGATATACAAGGGCACATGATTAGTGGGAAACTATAAGTATATGTCACTTATATATTGTACAAAATAGAAGGTGAGACTATAGTTTAGAGTTTCTTGGGTACAATTTTAAATTTCTTGGGAGCTGTCAGCTAATTGGACAACATATTTATGAAATTACCTCTTTTTTTCTGGCTCTGATTTTACCTTGCAAAGTCTAAAAATTTCAAAAATCTCTACATGGCATAATCTGTCCTAGGTGTTTTATCTTCATACAGTATGTTGTGCTTGTGTTTTGCAAATGGATTTGGGGCCTACTCAATGTGATCATTGCCTTGGGCTCACTACTGTCATAAGTATATAACTAATCATTAAACTGTGTTTTCAAAATACCATTGCCACCTCGCCTTATCCCTAATAATGTACATGGATGAGAGCTAATAAGTTTGAACCAGCTGTAATAGCTTTGATGTGGGTTCTGTATCTGTGTTATTCAGGGTTTCAGGGTGCATAGTTGGATTACACCCCGTTCCACTGCCCCTTATATCTCTAACCTCATTTCCATTCATACTCCCACCCGTTCCCTGTACTCAGCCAATGACCGTCGCCTCTCCTCCCCACTGATCACCTCATCCCACACTAGAATTCAAGATCCCGCCTGTGCTGCCCTCCTCCACTGGAATGACCCGCCTCGCTCCATCCATCTGTCCACTAATCTTGGCACCTTCAAACAGGCTCTCAAAACGCATCTGTTCCTCAAAGCCTACCAGCCACCCACCTAACCTTTTCCATCCCTGTTCTCCTCACCTCCCACTTCCTGGTCTCATCTTGCTCTTGATCTCCTCTATAGACTCCTCTTGTGCCGTATGTCTGTTTCCCCTCCCCTCCTAGTATGTAAGTTCTTACATGCAGGGCCATCTACCATTCTTTCTCTTTACCATTTCTTCTTCTCGAACGTCACTGTACTTGCTAGGCTTGGAGCTATTGGAGTCTTGGGGGTAAATGTATCAAGCTGAGAGTTTTACGGCGGGTTTGAAAAACCAATCAGATTCTAGCTGTCATTTATTTAGTACATTCTACAAAATGATTGATAGACTCTGATTGGTTGCTATAGGCAACATCTCCACTTTTCAAACCCGCCGGAAAACTCTCAGCTTGATACATTTACCCCTTGGTTTTACTCATTTTACTCTGTACCGTTGTACCCTGTATGGTCTACTGTTTATACTATATTTTGTATTTTGTACGATGCTGCAGAAACCTTGTGGCGCCATATATATCTAAAGAATAAGAATAATAATAATAATAATAATAATAATAATAATAATAATAATAATAATTACAGGGACATATATGCAACTATTTGCACGTCTCTGGTCACAATCCCTTTAGTGAAGTTTAAATCCATAATTTTTTTAGTTTGTCATGCATTGCTAATTTATAGCAGAAATACATTTATTTTATAAAGACTTGTGTTATCATTTATTTGCAGTGGAGGGCTGTTTGGTTCCATTGAGTCTACCCCACCTTACTGGTTGCTCTGCACGTATGCCCTGTGGTTCTTCCTATATGGTTTTTAGACATTAATCTATCTAATACTGAGGGACAGATTACACACAGTGAATAAAGAAGTTTGTCATACAATATCCTAATGTGAGCATAATCCCTACTTTGTGGCTTGAATGCAAACTTTGTTCCTATAAATCACTGATAAGTGTTGTCATCTACACCCTATATCAAGTATTTCCAAACTCCAGTCCTTGAACAAAAAACCCACAGGTCATGTTTTGAGGATTTCTGTCTGTGGGAATAGATGAGATAATTACTGACCCAGCCAAATAGCTATAACTCACCATGCCATAATCAAATAAATCATTAGAACATACTATAGTGGCCAGCTGGCTAAAACTGTTGAAAAGCACAAAGGATCATGACTGCTGTGACATGGCTGCCTCTATTCTTCAGTGTATACTCGTCGCTCTTACTAGGTCCCAACCTGTACCTGTGGCTTGTGATTAACCTGGATATTGCAAGTCTGCCCCTCTTCATTTTTATATTATCTCCTGTTAACTGAACTGTACATAGGTCCACATCCCATTACGGTACATGCTTTTGGTGGGATCCCTCTGGTGTGAATACCTGTTTGATTAAGTAGCACCAGGAAAGATGTCCAATCGAGACTACCACAAACTCACCTATATGCCATACAGGGAGGATATCAAAAAAGTGAGGGATAACCTAGTATTGAGAGGAAGAGATGTACTATGAAGTACTTTTAACTTTGCATTCTTGCTGGACCAATATGCAATATGATGCAGCACTTAACCTCGTTTATCAAACTTCCATTGTCCCATAGACTGTAAGCTTGTGAGCAGGGCCCTCTTACCTCTATGTCTGTCTGTATTAACCAGTATTGTTTTATTGCTGCTTGTTCCCAAATGTAAAGCACTACGGAGTTTGCTGGCGCTATATAAATAAATGTTGGTGATGATGGTGATACTGTTAGAAGAATAGCTACTGCCTAGGTGAAGAGTATCTGTTTCTCCTGCTTAACTGAAGAGTATATATGGACGGTCCTGTGATGCAAAGTATAATACAGTCCACCTATAATTGTGTCTATATTTCTGAAAAGAGAACAAATGAGGTCCAGGCACCTGGATAAGGGAAGGATTTTGTGTTATGCCCTCCATCTTGGGGTTCTTGGTTGTGAGCTCACACAACCACATCCTTGTCTACCAAAAGTGGCCAGCGGGGTAAAAGACTGCAGTACCTCTCGACTAACTTATGGACCCATGGAGTTCTGGAGCAGAAGTAGTGCTGTGGATGTTTTTCTCCTCATTCTGCTGGTATTATATGTGAATCCACCCTTGTCTTGGCAGTAGCCTTGACCCTTCTCAGCATCTACATATGGTAGCTGGTTTCCAGGCTAAGGTTCAGAAGGAGAGATTCATAGCACCCAGGGGTACCAGTGCCATATACCTGTTTGAGTTGGGTTTAATTGTGTTCACAGAACACCACAGGGGCAGATTGGGAACTTAAAATGGCCCTGGAAAAAAGTCTGAAAGTGGCCTCATGTTGGCGGGGCTAAATAAATGTTAGGCGGGGCCCAGTATGTGTGTTTACCCACAGTGTCTGTCCCTGTATGTGTGTGCACTCACTGTGTCTGTGTGCCCACTGTATGTACCCCAGTATGTGTGTCCTGTTCTTGTCTCTTTCTCTAACTATGTCTGCTGGTGTCTCTAACTCAGTTGCTGATAGTCTGGATCCTGGAATGTTGAGAGTCCTATCTGGAAAAAAAATGGGTACATGAAATTAAGAAAACTCCAACGAGCCCCAGCAATAAATCAATCACACACGTTTAATAATTAGGCCTCCCTCCAGCCCCATTAAAATAATAGTATTCACATTTGATAAATAGAGATATTTCCCTCCAACCATCCCTAACATTAAATTAATAGTATTCCCATGTAATAAATTAACCTATTTCCCTACCTCCAAACAGGCCCAGCAATAAATTGTATTTAAGTTTAATAAATATAACCATTTCCCAAAACCATCCCTGTCATTAAATTATTCGTATTCACATTTAATAAATAGCCCTCCTCCCAAAACTCAGCCCTACATTCAATTAAAGTCCTGCCTCCTCATCTTAAATTAATAGGCACCACTATTAAACTAAATTGCCCCACCATCACCCATTAGTCACCACCTACCTCACACCCACATTTCATTGCCCTAAGACCCTCTGCCCTCAAACCCATTTTATTGCCATAAGCCCCCCTGCTCTCAATCCAATTTCATTGCCATATGCCCCCTGTCCTCACCCCCATTTCATTGCCATAAGCCCCTCTGCACTCACCCCCATTTTATTGCCATAAGCCCCCTGCACTCACCCCCATTTAATTGCCATAAGCCCCCCCTGCCCTCACCCCCCTTTCATTGCCATATGTCCCTTGCCCTAACCTCTGTTACAGTGACATAAGCCCCCTGCCCTCACCCATGTTACAGTAACATAAGCACCCCTGCCCACACACACTATACTGACATAAGCCCAAGTGCCCACACACACACTATACTGACATAAGCCCTACTGCTCACACACACTATACTGACATAAGCCCCGCTGCCCATACACACATTACATTGCCATAACACACACACTACATTAACACACACTACACTGACATAAACCCTACTGCCCACACACACTATACTGATATAAGCCCCACTGCCCACACACACTGTACTGATATTAGGCCCACTGTCCACACACACTATACTGATATAAGCCCCACTGCCCACACACACTATACTGATATAAGACCCACTGCCCATACACATATTACATTGCCATAACACACACACTACATTAACACACACTTCACTGACATAAGCCCCACTGCCCACACACACTATACTGATATAAGACCCACTGCCCATACACATATTACATTGCCATAACACACACAATACATTAACACACACTACACTGACATAAGCCCCACTGCCCACGCACACTATACTGACATAAGCCCCACTGCCCATACACACATTACATTGCCATAACACATACACTACATTAACACACACTACACTGACATAAACTCCACTGCCCACACACACACTATACTGATATAAGCCCCACTGCCCACACACTATACTGATATAAGCCCCACTGCCCACACACACTATACTGATATAAGCCCCACTGCCCACACACACTATACTGATATAAGCCCCACTGCCCACACACACTATACTGATATAAGCCCCACTGCCCACACACACTATACTGATATAAACCCTACTGCCCACACACACTATACTGATATAAGCCCCACTGCCCACACACACTATACTGATATAAACCCCACTGCCCACACACACTATACTGATATAAGCCCCACTGCCCACAAACACTATATTGACATAAGCCCCACTGCCCACATGCACTATACTGATATAAACCCCACTGCCCACACACTATACTGATATAAGCCCCACTGCCCACACACACTATACTGACATAAGCCCCACTGCCTTCACACACCATACTGACATAAGCTCCACCTCCCACACACACTATACTCATATAAGCCCCACTGCACACACACACTATACTGATATAAGCCCCACTGTCCTCACCCCCATTACAGTGACAAATGCCCCCCACACACTACATTAACACACAATACATTAACATAAGGTCCCCTATCCTCACCCCCATTACATTGCCATAACACTGACACACGCTACATTGACATAAAACACCGTCACATTTACACTTACACTTAACTCCCTGCACTGTGCACATGGGACGGCACCTGTCTCCTGTGACCTTTGTTTAATATTGGATAGGACGAGGACGAGGCTGAGGCCACGCTAGGCGGGGGAGGAGTTTAAGATAAGTTCTGCGGCCACAAGAAGCCACAACGATGCTCCCTCGCTGACACCCCTCATCCGGGGGGGTCCCGCTTCCCCCCCCCAAACCGTCCCCATGTTAGGCTAGCCCTGATTGTCGGCCGGCACCAAATGATAAAAAAAAAAATCAGAGTAAAAAAAATCAAGCAGCCTACAGTCGGCCTCATTAGGCACCTGGTCTAAGGGGAAAATTACCGGTAAGACCTATGGCCAATCCGCCCCTGGAACACCATACTTCCTGTGTGGGTGAGTAGAGAATAGAACTACAAGAAGTCTGCTCTAATATCGCGCACATGTAATGCAGATAGACCTAGAAACATGAAAATGCTATATATGTTTCCAAAGGATGAATGATGTTGGTTGTTGCAAATTATAAATATAGTGATATCATGTACCCTGAAGAAAACTGCAATTATGTAAAAATGGATATTGTTACAAGATGAAACACTTATAATTCATATATGATGAATACATTTTTATTACAGGTATACATTTATTTCAGTTCTACATTTTACTTTCATGTATTATTTTCGTATTTGAAAAACTGAGCAACATTCATTTCTTTCATCTCTCTTGCTTGATCTAGCTCCAGACTACTTGTGCAACAGTTTAATTTATTTCCTTGCCTGTGCTAATTCTAAGGATGGATGACTCCGTACTGCTTCCATCCATACCTCCTCATTAGATGCAGAGACTTTGTAAAGACAGGCTTTTTATCCGAACAGCTGCACAATGTAAAATGCACCAACTATATCTGTGACCACATGAATTGGAAATAGCACTCCAGGGAGTAAATTTATCAAGCTGCGGGTTTGAAAAAGTGGATATGTTGCCTATAGCACCCAATCAGATTCTAGCTGTCATTTTGTAGAATGTACTAAATAAATGATTACTAGAATCTGATTGGTTGCTATAGGCAACATCTCCATTTTTTCAAACCCGCAGCTTGATAAATTCACCCCAAGGATTAATTTCAAGAGATGAGAATTATGCACTCCCATGTAAACTGTATTTATTTATTCTGCTACTCCCACAGTGCAGAACAAACTCTAAGGGGGATATTCAATTGACGGCGGGATCGCCGAAAACCCCGCGCTCGAAAAATATTACCGTTAATACGGTAATCCTGAGCGTAAATACCGTTAATACGGTAATTTACTCGCTGGATTTCAGCTTGCAGCGAGATATTACCGTATTAAGGGTAATATTTTTCGAGAGCAGGGTTTTCGGCTATCCCGCCGTCAATTGAATACCCCCCTAAATGTAATCTTTACATAGACACATTCAACCCAAATGTGTAATTAGATTTAAAGACTAGTTTAAATTAGATTTGTCAAGAAAATATAATATATCTAAGTACTCATCTTTGACAACTTCACTCAGTATGATCTTGTCTTTGGTCTTAGCATGTACACTGAGTACATGTAAATTGTAGACATCTACAGGATTAAATCAAGTGTATCACTTAATCTGTCACTGACCTTTCACAAAGGATACAAACATCAGTGAAATAACAGTCGATTAGTCCTACACATTCTATATTACCACCACCAAAGGTAAATGTAAGCTATACTACCTAGTTGTGCCTTGCAGCTCAGCATAAAACATTTATTACACACTCATCCGGCACAATGCTGTTGTAATACCAGCCTTCTCAGACCCCTTTTTGTGAACCCCAATAGCCAGGCCTGGTTAAGGGTTCCAGCCGCCCCAGGGCTAATATCATCATCATCATCATCATCATCATTTATTTATATAGCGCCACTAATTCCGCAGCGCTGTACAGAGAACTCATTCACATCAGTCCCTGCCCCATTGGAGCTTACAGTCTAAATTCCCTACTATAGACACGCACTCACACACAGACAGACAGACAGAGAGAGAGACTAGGGTCAATTTTTTCTTTTATTGCAGCCAATTAACCTACCAGTATGTTTTTGGAGTGTGGGAGGAAACCGGAGCACCCGGAGGAAACCCACGCAAACACAGGGAGAACATACAAACTCCACACAGATAGGGCCATGGTCGGGAATTGAACTCATGACCCCAGTGCTGTGAGGCAGACATGCTAACCACTACGCCACTGTGCAATACACTGGTAACCCCCCCCCCCCCCCCCACACACACACACCAATGATTACTCTTATATTTATAATTTTAAAATTATAATTGTGTCTAATCATCAAAATTATACAATATTTATTAATACATAAAACACACTTCAAATTTATTCAGATTGTGCTGTTATCTCTTACCTGATTTAGCAGTGTAGACTACCTGATGTTCTCTCTGTATTGTTGTTGGAGTGTTATTGTCAGTTGGCTGGCTTTTGGAAACTGTGCAAAAAGTGTATTATAATGCTAAATGAAAACAAACCCTGAATGATTAGGCTGTTCAAACACAATACTCCATTATGACATATATAGACAATATAGACAATAAAATATACTAAAACTATTTATAATTATAAACCCATTATTTAATCACCCATCCCCACAGCCAATTCATCCCTCCATCTCAACCATTTTTATCAACCCCCAGAAGATAGTTTATAAACCCTCCCTTACCTTTTATCACCCCTCCTGAGCCAATTCACAACCCCCTTATACAATTCATCACCCCTCTCACTATCAACAACCAGTGGCCAATTCATGACCCCCCAAGACAATTTATCACCTCTTCCTCCCCCCTGATATTTAAGCGGCATTTTGAGATTGCCTTCCTCTCTTCTGGCTGCTCTTCTTTTTCAGACTCATTTCTTTTCTTCTTATTTACAGGCAGCCTGACAGCATGTGCACTTGCTGTTAGCTGTATGTGCGGGTGCGGACTGTACTTAGTCTGGTCTCTTGACATGTGGTAATCTCGCAAGGCCAAATTAAGAGAACCGCTGCTGCAGTGAAAGGACAGTGCATTTGCTACTAGCTGTCTCGCTTTATAACAACGGTCGGGGCCACCCCCCTTGAGATCAGGGAGATATTTATATATAATGTTTGGTAATGATGTAAATTCTGCCAACATTGCACCCCCCAGGACTCAGCTCTCCCCAGGACCCAGCGCACCAGGATACAGCCTGATCAGCCTATTGGTTGATCAGACCCTGACCAAGCTATACATGTGCTTCACCTATAGCAGTCCCTTTTTTCTTTAGAGCTAGATTTGTTCACCAGTACTTTAGGGGGGAAAATGTATCAAGCTCCGTTTTTTCCAGAGATTAAAAATCGTGGCAAATCGCGGGTTATAGTCCCCAAGTCGCGATATGTATTAACCTGTGTTTTTTACTTTGATCTTCAAAACTGCTGGTCATCTCTCGCGATTTACTGGGATTTCAAACACGCCCGTGTTTAGCCAACTCTCTCATGTTTAGGTTAAAATTGCCATAGACAACACGCTGCTTCTTAGCTGCGAGATTAGTAAACACATCACTGTTACACTGGCTGTCTATAGAGCCGCAGGTCCCAGCGGCTGTTAAAAGTTAAAAAATAAATAAATGTGGAAAAAAAATGTGTGGGGTCCCTCCGTCTGACCACTATTAACCATAGTGCTGCCAGCCTACTGCTGGTTGAGTGGAAATCGGGGAAAAAGTTGGTGGGTCCCCCCCAGTTTTCAAGCAACCAGCACAAGGCAAACCAGCCGAGGTGGTTGACACTGTTGTAGGGGGACACGCGGCAAGGGTTCCCTGCCATAATGACATACCAACCCCAGGCTGTTCAGCGCTGGGCTGGATTCTCTAGGGAGTGGGGTCGGCAAAGAAAAAACGAGCCGTACCCCCCTCTAGGAATAACCAGCCCAGTGCTGAAAGCACTAGGGCTCTTCTTACACCCCTGGGCGGTGGGTGTAGGTTAATAATGAAGATTAAATAATGAAAAAAAAAACAGATGCCATTTTGTTTTGTGGAACTACAAGTCCCAGCCATGCCAAGGTGCCATAAACAGTCTAGGCATGCTGATGCTTGTATAACTAAAATTACCAGCATACCCATGGTAGCCAGGTCATGCCGGCACTTGGAGAACCACAAGTGCCAATATGGCCTGACACCCATGGCTGGCTGCGACCTGTAGTTCCACAAAACAAAATATTAAAAAAAAACACCACACCCTGTTTAACACCACACATATTTTATAAAAATAAAAAAAACAATAAAAACATAACATAACCTCTTTAATACCACATCAATTTATTAAAATAATAAAACCCAACATACTCAACAATAAGATGTCTTCTTCTTTTGTCAGTAGCTTTTAATCCAAAATTGCTTGTCAACCATGTTCCAAAATATTTGTTATTCCAAAATTCCATGCTTGAAATACATCTTCTTATCTTCGGTCACAATGCCCCCATATTTGTAATTCCAAAACGTCCATGTTGATTGAATTCTTATCTTCAGGTCAGATTTTCAAAGTTCTTGAGCGTGCTTGGTATGCATTGCTCTCAACTGATATAGGTGTTTTACCTTGAAAGCAATATGCCTCTATTGCTGGTTTCCTGTGTATTAACACTGACTTGGAGCTTGCTGTTCTGCTCTCTCTACTTCCTGACCTCGGCTTTGGTTCCTGACTTTGTTTGCTACATGCCCTGATCTCTGGGTTGCTCCTCACGCATCCTGCCTAACTCTTGCCCCTGAACCTTGGCTTGCCTAAACATCCCCTGCCCTTTCCTGTGGATTTCTGCCTTTGGCAACCCACTAAACAAGACCAGAGCTTCCTTATGGTAGATTCCTTCCAGTTCCAACAAATCCCAGGGCCTCCACCTTTTCTTTCAAAAGAGGCAATATCTACCCTTGCTGCCCTTGGCATAATTTTACATGCACAGACAAAACAAGAGGTTACTTACAATTCTGCACATACCTAAAGCAGATTGGTTATAGAATGGACTTTTGGGCTATTAAACGTCTGATTCCATTGACTTGACTGGTTCGGGGGAACACTTACAAATGCATAGGTGGAAGAGGCAGAGATTGCTCGCCAGCAGGAAGATTAAGTCAATCCTGGTTTTCCAGAATCACAGGACTATGTTGCCTTTAAGGTATATGTGATTTCCAGCTAGTTATGATGTAAGTAACTTTTTGATCTATTTCAAATTTTATGCTTACCATAAAACAATAAATAACTATGGGAACCATTTTTGTACAAACAGTGTAAATGTGAAGCACCCAAATCTTTTTACACCTGGCCCAATATTAAAAGTTTTGGAACGCAGCTGCCCTGAGTCATCTGATCAGGGAATGAAACAGGCTCAGAAGCAGGTGGTACAGCCTCTGGCTCTGCCCAAGCTCCCGGAAGCAGCAGGTGGTACAGCCTCTGGCTCTGCCTGCCCGGGCTCCCGGAAGCAGCAGGTGGTACAGTCTCTGGCTCTAGCTGCCCAGGCTCTCGGAAGCAGCAGGTGGTACAGCCGCTGGCTCTAGCTGCCCAGGCTCCCGGAAGCAGCAGGTGGTACAGTCTCTGGCACTGCCTGCCAGGGCTCCTGGAAGCAGCAGGTGGTACAACCTCTGGCTCTGCATGCCCAGGCTCCCGGAAGTAGCAGGTGGTACAGCCTCTGGCTCTAGTTGTCCAGGCTCCCGGAAATGGAAGGTGGTACAGCGTCTGGCTCTGCCTGCCCAGGCTCCCGGAAGCAGCAGGTGGTACAGCCTCGGGCTCTGCCTGCCCGGGCTCCCGGAAGCAGCAGGTGGTACAGCCTCTGGCTCTAGCTGCCCAGGCTCCCGGAAGCAGCAGGTGGTACAGCATCTGGCTCTGCCTGCCCAGGCTCCCGGAAGCAGCAGGTGGTACAGCCTCTGGCTCTAGCTGCCCAGGCTCCCGGAAGCAGCAGGTGGTACAGTCTCTGGCACTGCCTGCCTGGGCTCCCAGAAGCAGCAGATGGTACAGCCTCTGGCTCTAGCTGTCCAGGCTCCCGGAAACGGAAGGTGGTACAGCATCTGGCTCTGCCTGCCCAGGCTCCCGGAAGCAGCAGGTGGCACAGCCTCGGGCTTTGCCTGCCCAGGCTCCCGGAAGCAGCAGGTAAATGAGGTACTGATGTGAGGGCACACTGTTTAGTAAAAGGACTGATCATTGTCAGACAAAAATGATTCAATGTTTTCATCTGACAGTCTGTCAGGTCTTTTAAATGTTCACATATCTGGATTAAAGTATTTTCGACTTTGCAGCTTGTCTCCTGGTAATCTATCACCATTTGTTGGCTGTCAGTGACATTTTGCGGCTCAGGAGACGTTGATAGTGGCATTTCAGGAGTTCTTCATCTCCTTCATCACTGTCTTGGGGTTCCTCGCCCTGTAGAGCTCGCGTAATGGAAAAGTGAAACACATATCCCAATCATGTATGTTTCAGTCCATTACATTCCTTTTACATTCGTCATAAACATTATCATATGGTATCATATATGTTGATTTATTTTCTACTCATTGCACACATTACTAAGGTAACGTGAAATGTAGGCACTTTTTGACATGTGTGTATATGTTGGGTGATTTTGAAAACATGAAATATTTAAATTCACAATATCCATGTACTGTAAACGGCGATTTTGTGTATTTGTGACAACTTGCAGCCATTTTAATTATTTATTTTCAAAGGGATAATCACTGAAAATACATATTAAATTTGACAATGTTTATATATAATGCATAAGAACTATATTAATGTATATTGTGTTTATAAAACTATGCAGGTGCTATGTATTTTTTTTACATTATTTTATAAACCAGTGTCTGATTAGTTGATTGCATCAAAGAATATTACATATTTGAACACGTGTTTACTAATGTAGCTACATTTATTTATGAACACCATTAAATTGATTTGATTAGTTAATGCATGTCTTATGATATGATATGTACTTTATGGTGATTGTTGTGTGGCTTGGGGAGGACTTCCACTGATGTCAATGCGACCAATTGTTTATCCATGCATGCTAATGCTGTGCCCTCCAGAGGCCAGCTGTCAGGCACCGTCCATGCACATCTCCTAGGTGCTGAGGAACGGTCGCCTATCTGACTTCCTGTTCGCATCCTGTTGCTAGGCAATGGGGCGCTTCTGCCGTGGCTCCTTCACTCTCCCCCTATCAGGGCTTACCTCTGTTAGGAACCCCAACAGCCAGCAACACAAAACCCGGAGTCTACTCAGAAGTCTGGTTTTCGCTGGAGCCCCTAGTGGTGGGGACAGACTTGGCCGCAGACAGCTGAGGGTCGTGAGTTGTGCGCTGTCTGGGGAGAACCCAGCGATAGCGTAAAGGAGTAACAGCAGAGTGAAATCCGGGTAAGGGTCGAGGGCCGGCAGCAGACAGAATATCCAGTACACCGAACCGAGGTCAGAGGTCACAGGCAAATCAGCAGCGTAGGAGTCCAGAAGGCACCACAGGAGGAGGCCAGGGAGGACACCAGGAGGAGGCACTACAGGAGGAGGCCAGGGAGGACACATGGAGGAGCAACCACAGGAGAAGGCCATGGAGGATACCTGGAGGAGGCACCACAGGAGGAAGCCAGGGAGGACACCTGGAGGAGGCACCACAGGAGGAGGCCAGGGAAGACACCTAGAAGAGGCACCACAGGAAGAGGCCAGGGAGGACACCTGGAGGAGGCACCACAGGAGGAGGCCAGGGAGGACACCTGGAGGAGGCACCACAGGAGGAGGCCATGGAGGACACCTGGAGGAGGCACCACAGGAGGAGGCCAGGGAGGACACCTGGAGGAGGCACCACAGGAGGAGGCCAGGGAGGACACATGGAGGAGGAACCACAGGAGGAGGCCAGGGAGGATACCTGGAGGAGGCACCACAGGAGGAGGCCAGGGAGGACAACTGAAGGAGGCACCACAGGAGGAGGCCAGGGAAGACACCTGGAAGAGGCACCACAAGAGGAGGCCAGGGAGGACACCTGGAGGAGGCACCCCAGGAGGAGGCCAGGGAGGACACCTGGAAGAGGCAACACAGGAGGAAGCCAGGGAGGACACCTGGAGGAGGAACCACAGGAGGAGGCCAGAGAGGACACCAGGAGGAGGCCAGGGAGGACACCTGAAGGAAATCTGTTGTGGCTGCTTTATTCTTGAACTACAAGTGGATGAAAACCGTATGTGATAAAGGGGTAATTGATTGCATGGAATTACGTAGGTCACTGAGGTAATGTAGTGAAAGTGTATAATATATAATGTTCTGTAGATAATCATCAAATACAAGTGTCCTGGTCTCAAGTCTTTGATGTTGTGGTAATTGGTTAATAAATTCTATGAAGGTTGCAGGGAGCCATAAATTAACTTATACATTACTTCTAATAGACCCAAGCAGAAACCTGGTTCCCCCGGCCATCTGGGTATTCAGCACTACAGATTCTGTATAACACCCATTTTAAGATAAAAGACAGTTGCTGTCTGTGCTATCCTTAACATTGCACATCTGTGTGTATCTAGCAAAATGAAAACATGAGGTATTAGTTCATATTTTGATCAAAACATTTAAGCCTGCATCCTAGCATCAAAGGTACCTCATTGTATGCAGGTCTTACACTGACCTATATGCTTTAAACACCATTAAAATGCAGCTAAAATCACTCATCTCCCAGGTATAGGGGTTTACATCTAGCAAGGGCTGGCTTGTGAGACACACCCAAATGTGCATTAAATAGGCTTGATGGACAGCTGCTATGACAACATAAGGCAATATTTTGAGACAAAAACAGAGAAAAAAATAAGCCAGCGCATGGTATATCCCATATTATATATATGGTACCGGCTACAAGGCAATATAAATGCCCGTATATGTATATAAAACAAAAAGACAGTTGTTGTCAGCGCTTATCCTTAACACTGCATATCTGTGTTTATCTAGCAAAATGAAAACATGAGATATTAGGTCATATTTTGATCAAAACATTTAAGGCTGCATTACAGCTTTGAGGGCACCTCATTATATCATACAAGCCAGCCCTTGCTAGATGTGAACCACTATACCTGGAAGGCGAGTGCATCTGACTGTAACTGCATTTTAATGGTGTTTAAAGCATATAGGTCAGTGTAGCACCTGCATATAATGAGGTGCCCTTGACGCTGGGATGCAGGCTTAAATGTTTTGTTTCATTTTGCTAGATACACATAGATATGCAGTGTAAAGGAAAAGCACTGACAACTGTCTTGTTGTTTTGTATACATATATGGGCATGTATATTGCCACACAGCTGGTACTATATACAATATGGGATATACCGAGCACAGGCTTATTGCCATGCAGCTGGTACCATATATAATATGGGATATCATGACCGCTGGCTTATTTTTTCCTCTGTTTTTCGCCCTTTCTGAGCTGCCTATTTAGCTTATTACCAAATACGCATGTTTAGTAAATGTTTATTAATAAATATAATTTTAATTCTATGTCAAATACTTTTGCAATACTTTATCTACCATAGTACAAGTTATAGCATTTGTTTTAAGCTGGTGGTATGAAGAGTGAATACTGTAATTACACTTTAGCTTAGAATATAAAACTTATGCTACCACTTGTTCAGTGTTTCCTTTCCATACCTTAATGAAGACAGAAATTCACAGAAAAATGATTTTGCAATTACGTGTGTATTTAACATCATTACATTCTCTATGGCTCTCCAACTGTTGTGGAACTACAAATCCCACAATGCGCTGTAAGCTATTCTGATCTACTGGTATAATTGCATCATAAATATATACCACTGTATCTTGTGCATAATACTCATTTCATAGCACTGATATCAAAATAACAATGTATACAATGAAATAAGCATTTACATTCAACTATATTTGGCCTGACAACTCAAACTATAAGATTTTGCACAGTTACAGATCTCTGTGTTCCACACCAACTATTTCATTGCCAGGGGGCAGAGTAAGAGGTTTGTTTAATGATTGGCACAAAGTGCAGAGCGGAAACTGATGACAAAGCATTAATCAGACTCTGTACATGTGGCAGATTAATGACACGCCGGTGACACACTGTCGAGTGTTTTCTCAAGATACATAGGGCCACAATGGATCAGTGGACTTATAACTGAAAAGATGAGAGATGTAAAAAAGGCATTATGTGAATCATATATCAAAGTTTCTGTACTACAAACAGCCAGCCATCTGATTCTTTGTTGGTGGATAGTTTTCTTCAATCAAGAACCATAACCAGAAGTAAAGCAGTGTGCAGCAGAAATGAACTGGTTACTTCAATAATGCTGACACCAGGGGCGGGCTGGCCCGGGGGGCAGGGGGGCAGCGGCCCCCCGGGCCGCTCGGTCAGGTTGCTATTAGGGCCGGGGGGTAGGCTGGCCAGCCGCCCCCCGGATGCAAAATACAATACTTTCCACCGCGGCCGCATCTGATGACATCAGATGCGGCCGCGTCAGCGCACAGGTGGCCGCATCACATGACAGGGGATGCGGCCGCGTCATCAATGACGCGGCCGCATCCCTTTTCATGTGATGCGGCCGCCTGTGTGCCCTCCGGCCACGCCTCTCCCAGCCCGCGCCTGGCTGACACAAACCCCCATATGTCCCCCAACAAGACTCACTTTGGGGTCCAAATAGGGCGGCTTAGCTATTTGTGAGGGGTGTTATTGGTAAATGTTAGTTTGGATCTCGGCATGACTTGCGTGGAGCGGAGGTATTGCCAATTTTTTCAGATATCTGGACCTGGAATATTGGGGGAATACTTCTAAGATGTACATAATAATCTGGATATAGGAGTATATACTAAGTGTGTCGTATTCATACCAGCTATACCTGAAGATTCACAGTTGTCTTTTACTTCCTTAGGCTTATTTTGTTGATGCTCTATGGCCCAACTCAACCACATCACATAACTGAAATCATTGCATTTTTGTAAGCAGTCAGGTATTCATAAGGAAAACTTTGATAAGATGATGAAAACAAGTTCCATGACTTAATATGTATCTTACTAGAGGGGCATTTATAATATTACCAGAAAAAAAGCCTTTAAATATTATCATATAAAGCCTGGAAAAAATATTTATGGATATATAATGAAAGAAGGTTAAATGTTAAATATACTGTACTTATTAAAGGAATCCTCAGGCATCTGAATATTCTCTGTTCACGGTTAATTTTTCATCAATTTTTTCAAAGATAAGATGATACAGGACAGATTTAGAGTCAGTGTAGGTGTCTTGGCAGAGCTGCAAGAACATTAATTTCTTAGTTTACATTATAAGAGGGAGATTTAATTAGCCTCACGCTATGTGTTTCTGAGCACATTAACCACAATTACGGTACAGAAAACATTACTCATTTTAGGTTGCATTATCCTATTTTTACAAAATATAATAATATAATGAAGTGTCATATATACAATAGAGCATAGTGTCTGGACAGTGTTATTAGAGAAAATTGCATGTTCCACATACAATGTAATTACATAAAAAAACGAATCAAATTAGAGTAGCAATGTCATGAAAAAACTAACTACATTTTAACATAAATCAGTATGACAGGCTTTAAGAAGAATCTTGGTATTTACCATTTTTGCTTGGTTTGTTTCTTCAGGTTGCTGTTAAAGCTTTATAATTCTGCACAGTGTCATGTACTACCATGGCAACCACAGTCACATAGCACATGATGTAGTGAATAGAAAGGCTTTGGAAAGCCCTTCTGCCTTCAGACAACATGATGAGATTTATGAGCCTGCGTCTGTTTAACTGACAGACATATTTTTGCAAGCTGCAGAAAGATTTTGAAATGACATAATGATTTTGTAGAAGGACAGCTACGAAAATGACTATCCGATGCATGCTTCAAAGGTACTTACCTGGTTATGTACTTACCAGATTGTGTTAAATAAATCTGTTGTTTTCCCCTTTAAAAATCCAATGGAAAGCTTCTATCCTGAAGTAGTCTAAATGGAAAAATGGAAATATAAATTAAGTGATGTGACTATACGGGCACAACTGTATATAATATAGCAGCAATGCTGATGACTTAAGTACTATCAGCTGGGGGAGTCAATATGCAGTTTACCCACAAGAGATACGCTTCCTGCCTGGTGTCTGCATCTACGTCCACATCTACTTGCGTCGCAATTATGTGAATAGGTCCTTACTGTAGTTGGCCTATGATTGCCTGCACTATCACTCCGCTGTTCTGCCTACCCAGGTGTAAGAAGATGTAGGTGTCCGATGCAACAAAATCTGGACATGGGAGCATGTTTTGTTGGTGCACATGAGCAGTGCGGTAATTTGTATCTTACACACAAAAATACATATCTATTTCCAACAATACTCTAAGGGGCAGATTCAATATGGCGTGAGTTTCTGCTGAACATTGCCTTGATGTTCAGATGTGCCTATAGCTGACTGTTATTGTAGGAATCTCTGCTCATTTTTCTGCGCACCTCTATGGGGTGTGAGAAATAAATAAGCAGAGATTCCTGTCATAACATTGGCACAATGTATTTTCTAGAGACACCTCGCACCGAATTTAATCTCCCCCTAAGTGTGTTAACAGTTTCTAGCCATAAATTTTAAAACTATTGTGGGGGGAGGGGGGTGGAGGACGGTGTCTTCCTGACAACTGGTGTCCACTCTGGTAGGTGCAACTCTTGTCTAGTCTAGTTACCACCTTAGGTGTCTCCTATTATGGATATTATAAATAGTTGATGTCCAGGTTCATGTTTTTCCAGCATAAACTTGTAGAACAAGGGGTTGAGGTCTTCACCTTTAGCAGCCGCCTTTCCCGTAGAGACTGGTTATGCTGACAGGTACTCGGATGCCCCCAGGACTTATGCTCACAGTAGTACAAGTTTATGCTTACACGGCGGCGCACAGGTACAGGAGGTAAAGCACAGAGCAGGATAGGCCAGAGATCTGCGCCTGGACAGAGCACCAGTGGAGATGTCAGATACCAGCAGGTTCAGGGTCACAGGCAATGGTGCAGAGTCCGGGTACAGGCAGTAGGTCCGGGTCACAGGCAATGGTTCAGAGTCCGGGTACAGGCAGAAGGTCAGTGTCACAGGCCATGGTTCAGAGTCCGAGTACAGGCAGAAGTCATACACGTGAAAGCAATCCAAGGTTTAAAGCACCAATTAAACACAGGAGCAGGTATCAGTACTGAGGCAGAACGCTATAACCGGCAGTGAGGCTCAGTCCTCACTGCCTTAAGTAGTACTCACAGCCAATCAGGGAAGAGCCCTGAAAGTATACCCAGGAGTAGCTAATTAATACATGGCACTACTGGCCTATGAGAAGGCAGAGTGCCAGCTGCCTAAATCATCTAAACAGCCATGAGTGGCTGGCCCTACACGGACCTGCGAACGCGCGGCTGTTTGACAGCTGGCCGGGCGCGGCGGCAGGGAATCTCAAGCATCCTGGTTGTTGCCTAGGCAACCAGGACGAAGGCGCCGGTAGTGATGTCACGGTCGCCATAACGACGGCCGGGACGCCTGCATAGGGAAGGAGAGAGGCGGCTAACAATAATGAAGGAATAGTAGCTTGTCTAACTTATAATATGATATCTCCAGCCAAAGTGACACATTTATATATTGCCCTCCAGTGTTGGTGCATCAATGGGCAATGCAATCTCATCATTACTTGTGATGAAAAGACATGAGCTGAACTGTATTATCTTAGCTGAGCACAGGAACTGTGGAATTACTCAAATCATTTTCTGAAGCAGTCATTTACTTTTGTGAATTGGGAAATTGTGTACAGCAACACAGGTGCATAATTGCCCACATAGCAGCCCACGAAGCTGCTATGGAGACAAGCAGTAGTGGTTGTGGGGTTGATTTGTAGCCAGAGCTATAAGAATTATCCATATACATGTGCCGGCTACAGCACATACTAAAAAAAGCAGAGCAGGGCCCTTCAGAGTGACAAGTAATTATTGGGGAGTGCAGATACTGAAGTGTAGGGGCCCCTTAGAAATACTGCTATGGGTCATGTGATTGATAGTTATGCCCCTGCACTCACCCCTACTATAGCTGTGGATACAACCTTACATACCCCAAAGGAATGGTGCTCTGGTTTACTGGTTTATTTACAGGACCCAAGGAGTACTGGTGGTACAATAGAATTTGTTTTTTGAGGATGTGCAATGGCAATGTTTACCTGTTTTATTAGCTTCACGGAGACCGTTATAGAGAAGGTAATCCTGGATTTATAATGTTATTAACATATCCAGTAGCCGCTCTGTCAGTTGCCTCTTTCAGGGCTAAATTGCTTGTGTTCTGATTGTGGCCTCCAGCTTGAAGCTTAGGACTAGTATGTTCATATCCCTGATATAACATGTATATTACTGTTGTAGCAGATGCTCATCCCACATCTGTGCAGGTTGTTGTCACAATATCATGTCCTTTTCTTCCAGCGTGTCCACATCATAACTGTTTTACTGTATATAAAACAAAGTCTGTTTACTGCTGATGATTTTACTATTGACACTACACATACAGTTTAGTTGTAATGTACTTTCAAACTAAAGACAGTAAAGCTATGGGAGAAGTGTCAACTTCAGGTCTGGACACATTTGTTGTTTTTTTTTATACCCGTGTGAGCAGCACTAATGTGCATGGAATATTTCCAGTAACTTAATATTACAGTTTTGCTTTATAACTGTCTGACTTTATGAATTGCATGTAGACAATGACTTCGCTCTTATTACTGCTTGGATGTACACATGTGGTAATGTATAACTTAATTAGACATATAGAGCTAGCAATGTTAGAGGGACACTTAGTCCAGAGGGGGCACGGGTAAAGGCTGCACTTCTGCATCATTTCAGATACAGTCTCTGTTCTCAGAATATCCATTTAAGTGACTAGGCTTCTGCATAAAGGATCTATTGTCTACTCAGCAGAACTTTCGTATTTAATAGAAAAATGACCTTGTCTAGTGCCTGCAGTGTATTTATCATGCATTGCCTGAACTCCCTCTGGTTTGGTTATATAATGATAAAAAGGTAAGTAAAGGTTAAAGAGGAACATAAAACTACTGGTGTAAGGCATGTAAGCCTTATGTGTGCTAGTGCAGCCATTACAGCGTATGAGCATGTACTATATGGTGCATTATAAAGCATATTGTGTTGTTATAGTATTGCATACAGTAAATATGTGCCCTCTGTAACATAACCTTTCTACCTCCTGCCTGGAAAGGCAAGTCTGCCAAGTACATCAGTACTTCCTGGTCACCAGGGAGGATCTCTTTCACTCACTCCTATTAACTATCTACTGATCTCAGATTCACCACCCTGGCAGGTCAATGTTTTACAGTGTAAAAAGGACGCACACCGTATTACTGTGGTGAAGAGGCTCATACATTTATACACACAGTAGGGTTAGGAGCTTGATAAGGGCAAGAATTTACCAGCCCTGTGTTTTACCCTATGACCTATGCACTTCGTACATAGGTCATAGGGTAGAAATGAAAATATCCTAAAATTGCCATGTTTTGGACACCCCCTACCCCTCCTACCACCCCTGTTTAGCAAACTGGAGGGGTCATTGCCTGCAGTGGAAGCAGGACTGCACTCTGTATGAGAAGACACATTCAATGCAACCATCATGATTAAAAGAAGCTAAGTCGATATGGACAACCACGGTATGAGACATTGAGCACTGGAGATAGATAGTACAGCCTCACAGTTGTGTAGGGAGCAATAATCTCTAATAGAAGAAATGTACACAGTGAATTTTTGTTAACATTTTGACTAATACATTTTGACAAATCTCTATATTGTATAAGCACAGTGTAAGCATAATCTTGCAACCTGCTGCTGATAGGGAAGTAATAATCACATTTAGGGAGGGATTCCACCAACTAGTGGTACTATCAATAAATCAGTTCTTAACTTTCAGATGATTTTAAATGATTGGTTTGTACATGCCCTACTGCACCTTTTACTAAATACAATGCCTTTTACATCAGCAATATTTTTACATCATCAAGCAGAGTTAATTTCCCTGGATAGGACTTACAGCAATGCAGAGAGCACGGCAGGGCTGTGTCTTGTCCCACAGAAGTACAATAAACATCTCCTCCATGGCTATAGTATAGTTCAGCTTTACATTGGAAATATTTATTGGGTTCCGGAGACTCTTCAGTGGATAACAAAGACACCTGCAGAATATCTTTGTTAGTAACAGTCCCTATAGTAGACGTTTGTCTTGATAATAGCTCTGGCTAGTGATCTTATTATGCCATATAATTAACTTAAAGTCTCCTAAATAAGTCATTTGTATGATCTCATTATTGGTAGTATGTCATGAAGCGGCAATAGGAGTTTAATAAATGAGCCACAGGCTAATAAGTTTAATGAGCAATTGGATTCTAGGTGACCCATTTATATAAATATGAGAATAAAAGTACCATATAAAAATGTGCAGGGGAGTTAATATGGTAGAAGAATAGAAATGATCAGGTGAGAGTTATGCGGGAGAAGTCACCTTCCCCCGAGGGATGATTAAATAAAATTAACCTGTTTATACCCAAAGTAGATAGTGCCCATTATTGTAACTTAATATAATGAAGAATAGAATGTCTTCTAAAAGAAGGAGAGAAATATGTTTAGTTTCTTTTCTTTTTTTTTTTAAATGGAAAATGCTCAGTTTACCTGGATCTGCCAATATTCTAGAATTCTATTGTGAAATAATTAAACAGCAAAGTGCCCTGGTATTAAAGTTAAAGCCTGTGCCACATATGCACTTTCCTCTTTACCATGACACCCACCTCCTGGTGCTGGGAAGGTCATGCTGCCGGGCACTGAGAGTTATAGGGCCTCTTGTACTCTGCACTATGGTTAGTAGTGCTCTCCCTGCTGCTTGCTGAATGGACTTTATAATTGGCTGTCATTTAGTAAGAGTTACAGTGCAGACTACAATTTCTATTAACCTCATAGATTAGTGTCCTACCCCCGTGTCCTTTGGGTGGAATTACTGGCATCAGGAGGGTATTTCAGTGATAGGCCCAAGCAAAACCACAGGGGCAGGCCCGGCGCTCCCATTAGGCAAGGTTAGGCACTTGCCTAGGGCGCCGGGCTCTGGAGGGCGCCACAGTATTCTAAAATACTTTAAAACTGTGCGGCGACCGCTGACCATACCTGTCACGGCCGCCGCACAGCATCAGATGGACGGGGAGGGGGGGAAGAGGCTATTTTGTCACCACCGCCGCCTCTCTGCTCCGTCTCCTCCCCTCCACTTACTAGTGTCAGTGAGTGGAGGGGAGGAGACGGAGCAGAGAGGCGGCGGTGGTGAGACAAGGTAAGGAGAGGAGGGAGGAGGGCGGCGATTTTTGCTTGGGGGGGCGGCGATTTTTGCGGGGGGGCGCTTTTTTCAAAATGCCTAGGGCGTCGTGGACCCTAGCACCGGCCCTGCACAGGGGATACCCCAAAGGCCCCCTCAGGTGCCGAGGGACTGGATGCAGGTGGGACAACTGCTGCCTGTATTATAAGTAAGCAATATAACTTGTCTTATTAGTTACCGATTCTTTATCATGGACACAGAAATACACCGTGTTCCATTCTCCAGTTCTGCTAGAGATGTATATAAGAGTTAGTGTTTTGTTGACATGAATGATGTAAAACAATTTTTAAAAATATATATGTATATATTTCATGATAGCAAGAAGCAGAACCGTAACTCAAAATTTAAATGCCTGTGGCAAGAAGTGCTTGTAGCCCTCAGTTTGTAACCAAATTAACCAAAAAGATTCATGATTCTGCGCCGCCCTAGTTACAGCCCTGCTAAGAAGTGAGTGTCTGAAACTATTATATTACATGTCAGCCATCCAACTTTTGATTGTGATATCAATGTCAGCCACATCCATGACCATGTTATGCAGAAGGCAGCTCCCGAGTTTATGTATAAACATCATTGGCGATTTAATGACCAAAGCAGAAAAACATGTTGATTATTTACATTGTTCAGAACATTGCTCCATATTTGTTATAGAGTCATCTCTCTCAAGAGTGCTTTATAACTCTTTAAAATTATACTACACCATGATATGTGATTGTGTATGACCTGCAAGGTCCATAGGTATGTGTTGTTTTCAACTCTACAGTGGACCCTTATAACTTATTTTGATGGTCCTGCATACCACCCCTCGTGCTGTTTGCAATTCAAAACATTTTGGAAATATTCAGCAAGTAGCTAAATATTATATTGCGATCATACTTGCAGTATAAAGCCAAATTGCACAGTCTTGACTTAACTCTAAAAAGTTCAGAGCATACATATTTGACTTACACACAACTCACTGACTGTTCAATGTCCAGGGAAGGAACTAACAAGTAAAGTATTACTTTTTTAGTGAGTTGAGCAAATTAGTAGTAATCCTGGGATGTTAAAGAACTACTCCATCCAAAACAAGTCAATTTAATTTGGAGTGGAATTTGGTAAAATAAAGTATAAAAATGATCACTGCTTCCCCAATCCTCCATTCCCTCCGGTCCCCCAATGGTTGTAACAGACTGATCACAAGACCCTATATTCTTCAGTGTCTTGGCCCTGCTCCTGTGATGTATCCGTATGTAAATAATATTTTCCCAACATTTTAATAATACACTATATTCTTTTATTCCTTATATTTCCTCCAATTTACAAAACTAATTAATTGCTAAGGGAGTGAAAACAGTCAGTGACTTGTATTGGATATCGTGAAGCTATTACACATATGAGTCACCATTATTCTTACACTCCTTGTCCCGTCACCTTCTTCCCACCTATTCTTCATCCAGGTGTGTTAGCCAGTGAGATCATTCTGGTTAAACATTAACTATTGTCTGCATGAAAAGCTCAGATTTCAGGTTTTGAAACGTACTATACCAGAGACTTTTGCAAACACAATTTTAGCATCACAATGCTGACCAGGTGAGCGTACCGGGAACTGTGCTGCAGAATTCAGGAACCACAGAGCGACTTACTCTTTGTAATATAATAGCCATATTCATCTGGTGTATTGTAACAATGCCGCCAACGTCAGTGGTTTGGTAGGCATTGTAAGTGGTAGAAATGGTTTGGGATTTAACTATTGCCACAAGCAAAAAACTCAAAACCCTTGAATCCTGAATATTAATCACAGATAAAAGGCTGTTCATTTTTCCACCTGTAGACAGCTCATGTCACGCATATTATACACTTGGTTGAAAGCAATTTAGTGATTTCATTGTTGTCTTTATAGTCATACATTGGTTGTTTATGCTGGTCAAAATAATTTATATGATACACTGCACATAATCTTCATGGAAATGCATGATAAAGTGGTTTATAGATTTTCTAGATATGCTGTAATATACTCCCAGGACAGGTAATTACTCTTTCTATTAAAGTATTGCAAAATGAGTTAGATTTAAATTACGTCAGCCACTTAATTTTATTAAAGGGGAGCATAACTAGTGTGTAGGTTATCTCTTCTTATTATGTACAGTATAATATTTGTGTGAACATTTATTACATTGTATTTACAAATAAAGTAAAGTCTCTATTTAACATTAATGTCTAGCTAATGCTGTACTGAACTATATAATATATATGAAATAACTGAAGGGGTTATAGTTAAGTATAGTTAACCCTACTGTCTCTCACTCTCCTGTAGCAGAATGCCATGATATAAGGGAGGTGCTTCTATAAAATAGCAGAGACTGACTGACAAGCTTACAGTCTTGCATTTGTGGATTAACACACTGAGCTCAGATCTTGTTGAGTAAGTGTAGAGCCCTATGTATATGTAGAGTAATGAATATTTAGTAGCACAATTAGAGTTTACTATGTAATATAACCTTTATCATGACCAGTATACAATATAGTTCCTCTGTGTCTATATACATTCTCCTATACCTCTGCTGGAAAACTGTTCCATGGCTCTATCACCCTTTATGTAAAGGAATGCCTCATTATATTACTTTTTAGTGTCCCTCCCTTTAGTCTTCCTACTTCGTTGATTACTATCCATGTCTCTCCACACTGTCCCATCACCTGGTTCAATAAACTATGTCATTTGATCCTACTGTCTCTTTATCCCTCCCCCTCTAGAATGTAAGCTCTCAGGGCAGGTTCGCCTCTTCCTCTCCCATGTCTGTCCACTATCCGTCTTCATTACATGTCCATTATCATATCTAAAACAGTCCTTTGTCATGTCTGGTGCTGAACGTTTCTGTATGCATTGCGATTTGTTCTGTTAATTGCATCCATGCATTAATTATTCTTCTTAATTGCACCCGCGTACCTATTATTATGTTTACTGTTTTCATGTTTGCCATTCATGTCCATTTTGTCAGGCACTATGGAATCTGTGGTGCCATACAAATAAACGACAATGATGATGCTTTGTCCTTAAAAGTACATGTAATTTCTATGTATTCTGCAATTGAAACATCTTACATTTTAATTAATCAAATGTAAGAGCCCAGATTTAGGTCCACTCCTATTTTCTCTAAAGCACTACTCATTTCATTTATTCTTTCTGGGGTGTTGGCGACAAAGCTTCGTGTCATCTGCAAAAAAAAGAGATGTTTCCTCAAAGATCACAAGTGAGATGGGCCTCAGAACTGGTCCTTACAGGAATCATCTGAATTAAATATGCATTCAAATATCCTAACAAAATCCAGTCTTGTCTATCTGTCTATCTATAAAAAAAAAATCAAATGCCTAAAAATTGGAACGTTTGTCTTGATATTGAGGAGTAAGAAACACTCTTGCCTCTGCATGTAGATGCGTAACTAAGCTCATTCATGCGCCTATCCCACACTCTGTTGGGAACCTTGGCCACACCAGCTACTGCCCTGCGCAGTGCAGAAACAGATTTCTTACTACTTTGTGCTATGATATGAGCAAGTGATTCATTTTGTCGGTATTTGTGGAGCGACAGAAGTTTCCACTGGCTGAGGGGAGGAGCTCGGTGGACTGCTGGCAGTAGTAGGTGAACTGCTGCACTTAGTTTTGCAGAGCACGATTATTACAACTTGATAAAAGGTGAATATGACATATTTGTAGGGACATATCTTGCTCTCCAGAGGGCCTACAATCATACTTGCCAACTTATGACAGTCGGCGTCAGGGAGCTGCCGGGGGAGATGGGCGTGCCGGGGCTCAGAAAAGGCTGCGATTCTCAGGGAGTCGGGGCACTTTGGATTTAATTCTGCCTACTTCACTAGGAAGTAGGCAGATGCGGGAGGCTGCCATACTCTCCCGGGAGTCTCCCGGACATTCCAGGAGGGTTTGCAAGCATGACTACAATACTACACCAGTTCAGAGTTGTCAGTCTTTGGGTCACGTCCACTACTTCTAATTAGAGATGTTCACTGACCCCCGTGTTCTGGTTTTGGTTTTGGATTTGGAATAACTTCGTGTTTTGGTTTTGACAAAACCACCCTTGCGTGTTTTGGTTTTGGTTTTGGATCCCTTTTTTTTTTCTAAAATCACATATTTTTGCTTTTTTTTCTCCCTACATTATTATTAACCTCAATAACACTTATTTCAAGTAATTTGCAGTCAATTTTGACCCCCTCACAGGTCACAATATTAATTTCATACACTTTCAAACAAAGACTGCAGCAACCTAGCTGGATGCTAAGCGACAGAGCAATGACTCAAATACACGGCAGTTCCTAGCACATCTAGGAAACTTTGCCACACAGGATTGTTAGTAAAGAAAAATGGTGCAATTAGCAATGGAGCAATGGAACTCTCCCCTTTCTGTGTAACCTATATAACACCGTACAATTCGACTGCAAATTCATTAGACCAAGCCTGCCAACCTTAGTATTTGTATTTCAGCAATGACAATTACCAATGGAACAATGAAGCTCTCCTCTTTGTGTGTTACCTATATAACACAGTACAATGTGACTGCAGATTTACACCAAACCTGCCACCCCTAGTATTTGTATTTCAGCAATGACAATTAGCAATGGAGCAATGGAGCTCTCCTCTTTGTGTGTTACCTATATAACACTGTACATTATGGGACTGCAGATTTAGAAGACCAAGCCTGCCAGACCTATTATTTCTATTTCAGCAATGACAATTAGCAATGGAGCTCTCCTGAATGTCACTGGAGACTTTGAAGAACACTGCTACCCTCTCCTCTTTCTATTCTACCTATGATGATGCCCAATTGCTTTACAGATCGACAAGAACTGTGATACCCCTTCTGTGTCCCTCTGTGAGCTGGCGCTGGATCGCTGTGGAGGGCGGTACTTATAGAATCCGACAACGTAACAATGACATTTTGCGTCGTTTTCAATTCCGAGGGCGCATGAAAGTACCGAGCCATACTTGGATCTGTTAAGTTTGGGTGTGTTTGGTTCTCGGGGGACCGAGCCTGAGCATCTCTGCTTCTAATGGGATTCAATTTATGCCTTCATGCTGAATTTCTGTGGAAAGGGCAATTTCTAGACACATTTTGAGAAATTTGATAAAACACTTCATCCAAAAAATAGTAACACACATAATAAAACCAGTCCCAATGTCCCCTTACTGTGATGATTAATTTAAACCATGGGTTGAGGAGAAACCGTTCAGTATTTTAGCAGAAATAAGTGTTGGAACTAACAATGAGGAGGTTTAACTCTGATGTGACATTTACAATTTTGCACAGTGTATCTATTGTGGAAACTTGATGTGAGTTGGGAGGACCATCCAGCCACATCAGTGCAAAACCAAGACATTTTGCAGCACACATCCAGTGCTCTTTGAAAATGAAGCTTAGAAGATGCAAAATATAGTTTAACTGCACATTTGCATAAAATGAGGGTGTGTTGTCACAAAATGGTGTTTGTGCTGTGTGTCTGTAGTTGTGCAACTGACTACATGACCATTGCTATCTGATCACAGTAATTGTGTCTCGTGATCCTCGCTGTGCTCCAATCAAGTGCCTGGATCTGCCTCTGGGCACCAGTACAGATTTATAACACTTTATTTCCTGCCAGATTTTATACCCCCTAACAACCTGTATCTATAAGTTGTACTAACTGAATTCATACTTGTCTACTTGTGATAGATCCTCTCCAAGAACAGAAGCGGGTGGGATGTTTGGGGTGTGGTGAGACAGCATTGTGAGGTGATGCCACAATGACGCATCAGCTAGGCCAGATCCCAACCACTCCAATAGAGAAGCAGGCAACATTTGGGAGGGTGTCGTGCTCTCCCAGAAATTTTGGAATCTCCTGGACATTCACGAGAGTAGGCAAGTATGCCTAAATGAGAAAAGAAGTAAAGGGAAATAACCCTGACAATGATATAATGTCATTTCAGAAAAAGATTAAGTGTAAGGTTTCCTTTCTATCACTGCCCCCGCCTCTGCTGGAACACTCATCACCTTTTACGCAAATGAGAGTTTGTTTTCTCACTTTTCCACCTCTGACTTAATCACTTCCACACTTCCACATTAGGAGGAAAAACTAGGAATCTATAATTCGAATCAATGCATTTAAATAAAGGATATTTATATATTAAAATAAGATTTTCACTGATGCCCTGAAGCAACACACATGATTTCGTGTGCGGCTACTTACTACCTATATATAAGATGCATCTTATTGCAAATCAGTTTACCAAAATGTAAAAGTAAACTATACTAAAGAGCTTGAATATAAAGAGTATGTCAAGCCCAATTAATAGAAAAGGTTGTATAAAAACCCCCCATTACAATGTGGATAGCACAGTGGGATGAACAGACAGAATCGCCCTCTGGTGAATTAAGACAACAGACAATCACATCCCTCTAATAAAGTCTCATAATGAAATGCGTAGGGTGGATGGGCTGCTGCCTTTCATCTGTGTTTGCCTTTGACATAAATGCTGTCTTGTCCTAAGTCTGGGATGTCTTCTTAGAGTGGCGTTTGTTGGGCAAGAAACATTACTGTATGAGAACATCTTGGATGTCCTAGCACTTTTGTAAACTTAATATTAAAAAGACTGAAATAATTTTCTTCCCCCCTTCCAGTACTCACTTCCCGCTCTCTCTTTCTGTTGATAACACTACGCTCTTCTCCGTCCCTGAAATTCGCTGCCATCCTTGTCTCTTCCCTCTCCTCCAAACCTTGCATTCAGTCCCTCTCCAAAGCCTGCTGCTTCCACCCCCAGGAAAATTTCCAAGAGGTGTCTCTTTCTCACCATGGAAGCTATTTATTTTATTCATTCACTCATTATAATCTCTCGCCTTGCTTACTGTAAACTCCTGCTCTCTGGCCTAGCCAAGTCCCGCCTCTTCAGTCTATACTCAATACTGCTACCCACCTTATTTGTCTCTCCTGATGCTCTATCTCTACTGTTTCTCTCTGCTACACTGGCTCCCCATGGCTTACAGAAGTTTATTGACATTCCTCATCCTCATCTACAAAGCCCTCACCCAATCCTCCTGCCCCCTACATCTTCAACCTCATCTCTACCCACCTCTACTCTGCTGACATCCGCCGCATTACTACCACACTGGTTACCTCTGGTTACCTACATCTTCCTGTGGAATGATCTACCAAGCCCTGTCAGATAAGCCTTTTGTCTCCAATGCATCCAGTGTGCCATTAAAATTTATTTATTTATTCAAGCCCATTAGCCTTCCTCCTAACTCCTTTGCCTCTACTATGGCCTCCACTCCCCCACACAGTGCCACCCATTTTGTGTCTTCCCCTTCTCTCTAAGATTATTTTCATAAAGTATTATGTAATGTACTATGTATAGTTGCTCTCTGTGTATTGTGTACTACTGTAAATTTCAGAAATGGCAGTTTACCTGAATTATAGATAAGATTGATAACATTGAAGAACAAATATTTATTTTGCATTTAATAAATCTTGTTATTTAAAAATACCACATTATCAGTAGCTATATAATGTTCATTGTATATCAGAGACTATCTAGGTTTACTTATTTGTGATTTTGTGGGGATTTAAGAACCGTGGAAGTTTTACAACACCACAGAAGTAGTTCAGCAATTAGCTGATAGATCCATTAACCAGCATTTAAAGAAGAACCTACTTTCATCAGGATATTTGATAAGCTATTATCTAGTTTGATTGCTATTGTCTTACTACAACAGAGGACACCTCATGTTTCAGTTTATTCATCGCACTATACTAAAAGACTAATAAATGTAATAAATAAGTTTAATAAATGGTATCAGTAGAAAATATGTACTGTAAACCATATAAGCCAATCAAATCTTAGTGTTCATTAATCTATCTAGAATTGTTTTCTACATTGTATTTATTTATATAGCACCAACCTATTATGCAGTGTTGGGCAGAAAATATTAAATCATTGAAATCAGTCTTTACGGTCTAAATTTCCTATCTAACAAATCCACTAGGGTCCATTTTTGTTAGCAGCTCATTAAACTATCATCAATATGCTAAATGCTGATATCTGACTTGTTTAATCATGTCTAGATGAGAGGAAACAAGCAGAAATAACAATTAATCTCAGCCAGACGAAACAGATGCGGCTGCTTGACCAAAGTGTCTAATGACTGGATCTGTGTCCCCTATGGCCACACATCATCATCATCAACATTTATTTATATAGCGCCAGCAGATTCCGTAGCGCTTTACAATTGGGGACAAACAGTAATAAAACAATACTGGGTAATACATACATATGTAGAGGTAAGAAGGCCCTGCTCGCAAGCCTACAATCTATGGGACAAGGGTTTGATACACAAGGGTAAGTGCTACATCATATTGAATATTTGTCCAGCTAGAATGCAAAGGTTGCAAAGTATTTAGTGGGCTGTATGCTCAGTCACACAACTATGTTGGTCAGAGCGTTGTTGTCTTGTGTTAGCTGTGTAGAGGGTGGTAATAGGGTAACCAATAGAGATTAAGAGGGTGGTAGAGGAATATTATAAGCTTGTCTGAAAAAGGGTGGGTTTTCAGAGAACGCTTGAAAGTTTGAAGACTAGAGGAAAGTCTTGTGGTGCGATGGAGTGAATTCCATAAAGTGGGTGCTGCCCGAAAAAAGTTCCGTAACCGAGAATGAGAGGAAGTGATGAGAGTAGAAGAGAGACACAGATCTTGTGCAGAATGGAGGTGTCAAGTTGGAAGATATTTTGAGACAAGTGAGGAAATGTATGTTGGTGCAATTTTGTTGATGGCCTTGTATGTTAGTAGAAGAATGTTATATTGGATTCGTTGAAAAATAGGCAACCAATGTAGAGACTGAGAGAGTGACTCAGCAGATGTAAAACGATTTGCAAGGGAAATCAATGTAGCCACTGAGTACAAAATAGATTGTAGGGGCTCGAGTCTGATTTTGGGAAGACCAGTAAGGAGGGAAATACAATAATCGATACGGGAGATGATGAGTGCATGAATTAAAGTTTTTGCAGTGTCTTGTGTAAGATATGTGCGTATTCTGGAAATGTTTTTTAGATGTAAGCAGCATGATGCAAATCTAGAGTTGATGTGGGGAACAAAGGATAGTTGCGAGTCAAGGATCACATCTAGGCAGCGAGCAATATATGTAGAATCCTATGAGGCCCAATTAATCGGGTACAAATAGGATTGTGCAATAGACATCTGTTGGATACCAATTTTCATCAGGATTAGTGATTGTTTTGAGCCCTTACACACAACAATTTGTGATCAATTTGGAATAAAACTGCCAAGTTTGCTGTTGGTATTGCTGTGTGTTTGGGTATCATAAACTCACATTGCCACATATTGTTGGAGATTATTCTGATTCTCCACAGTTAATTATATGCGCATTATAGAGAGTTGGGACTAGTTTACACTTGTGCACAGAAAACAAAGGAACAACTCATAAAACCAGAGATGAATTTTCATGCAAATTTGATGCGTTTGTCCAAGCAGATTTCATACAGATTGGTGAAGATTTTAAGCACATCTGAATTCATGTATGCAAACTGCATGAAACCTTATTGGCCTGATTCATGTTCGGACCTAAGTCTGTTTGCGTGAAATAGCTCTGCGCATGCTCATAAACAGAATATACTTAGTGGTCAGCCCTGCGCAGTGATAATGGGAGGGTAACTGAGGTGTGACCCCCTCTGGGAACGTTGTTTATGCTAAATATCTCAATCTCATTCTACATTCTCAAATTAGCTACTCTACGGTTGGCCGGGGTTCTTTTGCTTGCCAATGATATACGCTTTCTCTGGTTCGCACGATACAGATGTATGACTTTGATAATGTTTTAGATAGATAGATGGGATAGACAGACAGGATGTTTTCTTTTTCTTGTTTGTATGTGAAGAAAAAAATAAATTCATGTCCGAGCGCAAATGACACTTAAGACTGCCTACGACTTGAAGAGAGGAATGGGTATGGGAAGGATTGGATGGAAGTAGGCAATGCACAGTAACGGCATACTGAGGGCGTGCAATTCAAGTCCTGTGTTTCTCTTAATTATGCTTGTTTCAGCCACATTGTTTGCTCCAGCTACAGGGCAGGTGTAAATGCCAACTGATAGTGATGACTGGCTGGTATAGTCTTTGTTTGGGAAAATACACATATGCGTGCCACTAGATAGCACAGAACATGTGTATGCAAGTGAGCTAGACCATAAAACACAATCTGAATCAGGCCCAAATATATGTAAATTAGTCCAAAATGCAAAATATACAGAAATATCCTAAATGACTTCAGGATTATTTACCTACAATAAATGTATCAGGGAATACTGGTCAAACAAAGGTTTTTTTTTGCAAAAGCTGATGGTCATTTTATTTAGAAGATGTAATAATAGAGAATAATTCTACTTTCCAAAAAAGGAGTAAAAATTAATTTTCTTCCCCTGTAGCTGAACGGTTGTCATTTCTTACCAGCGGTTACCTTCTTCTGCCTCTCGGGAGAGACCGGACAAAATTGGTCCCTACTGCAGCCTTATAAACCAGCAGAATGACCACAATTACAAGAGTTTGACCAAAGATGTGTATTTTTTTTGAGAAGGAGCCAGTCAACAGCTTATATCAAAAGGTAACATCCTTACGTTCTGTATACACAGATAGCTAGCTGGAAATTCTGTATGTATAATGCTCAGAACACACTGGAGAATTTTCCGACCAATCTATTATCTACAACGATTGTACCTACGACTGAAGGTCCAACCGGTCGGACGAGTCATGCATACACACTGCAAATGATTTACCTTCAGATCTGTGCTCTTCATCTGGTCCTATAGTCGTTTAGAGAATAACAGCACAGTTCACATTCGCATTCACTCATTCCTGTCACGCTGATTAAAACCGCCTTGTTATAGCTATCCACATATCATTACGAATTTCGTTGCTTCTGTGACTCTGAAACAAAATTTTCAGTTTCAGGATGAACAAACAAATTATTCCATCTACAGCACTCTCTACATTTAGGTCACCGGGACAAGAGACTGAAATAAGGATCATTTAAGATCCTTAATGAATCAGGCCCAAGATTATTTAACAGTGTGACCAACCAAATGAAATGGCATTTTGGAACAATTGTCGTTCATCGTGTGATTATACGTACTAACACGATATGTGGCAATCGTTTATCAGGTGATTGGCCCAATAATCAGCTTAAAAGCCTCCAGTGTGTACCTAGCCTAACCTTTCATTTTTTATGCAGTCAGACATGTACCATGGTCAGCATTATTACAGATGTACAGTATACTCCTATTCTTGTGGATGAGAGGAACAGACAATCACTGTCTGCCAACTCCTCTCACTAAAGTCTATGTAATACAGATTTGATATGTTTTGCATCTGTGATAGATTTTACAGAATTGTGCTTGTTTATAGAGTTTTAGTTTCCTTTCAAACCCTCCAAAGGGGCTTGTATAGATTTATGATCATTGTAACATTTTGCTGCCAACATCTAGATTTTATTAGTTAGAATGGGTAAGCCTCAAGCTAGCACACACATATTTATTCCATTATTTTCCCGTGCACTCTGACAATGCTTGTAATGCTGAGCTTTTCATGGTATCCTAAGACAATACTAAATCAAGCTTAGCACAACGGATCAATAGTCTCGGTTAGCAGGATCAGAGCACCAATATCCTCTGATAAAAACCTCTCATAACAAGTGGAAAGCAGTAGTTTTCTGAAGATTGACATCTAACAGTTTGTGATTACCTTTCCCTTTGAATCAGCCTTCCCCATGTTAAGGTATAATGTATGTGTGAAATTAAAAGGATTAGCATGAATTTGAATCTATTACAATTTTACCATCTGTAAAGAATATCTTTCCTCAAGGGGTAACACGTAGGAAGCAATATCAGTTCCTGCGCGGAAGTCAATTTCTGTCAACGTTCCAAACGGGTCTTAAGAGCATTTCCTAAGCCTGTTTGGCTGCAGAGCTGTAATTGAGTGTATTGTAATGTGCACATTCGTGGGAGAGCAGAGATTACAGTCTCCTGGGGGTAGTTACCCAGTTACAAGACAAGGCCATTGTTAAATGTTAAAATGTTACATTTTAACTACCACCATTAACACATTGGTCACACTTCTTATGTACCTGTGTAAAATGTATTTTAACAGTCTCTCATATAATGAATGACAACACAGAAGCAGTTACAGAAATTTTCAGTCATATAATGATTGCCCGATAACTGCAATGCACATTTAGGGCTCATTTACAGTTAGATGTACATCAGTTTTTTGTATTTGTTTTTACATAAGTTATACATTTCTATACTACACACGTGCATCAACGCATACATCTGCATATACATTGCTGTGTATCGTTGACTTACATCTCCTGATGCCTGGAAAAGCATAGGCCGAATATAGTACTGACCTTGTGATTACAACACGCTTCCACAGACACGCCTCTTCTGGTGTATCTCTTTAAGGTGTTGGAGAGCTGGTGCAAAGATCCGCAATGCTTATAATGACTATCAGCAGCACTATCTAGCTACTTCTGGTTGGCTGATAACATATTGACCATTCCAGCTAACAGTACTTAAATCATTAGCATTGCAGCTATATTATATGAAATTATGACCTTGTATTCGCATTACATATTTGACATTTCCATTTGGACTACTGAAGTAAAGAAGATTCCTATGTTGCTTTTACAAGGGAGAACAACAGATGCAATTCTAGTTAGCTTAATTTTTATTTCTTTTACTATAATTTACATTACAGTTACATTCACATTTATTAATAACTCAAGACAATATTCTCTCTTGTGCATATGATACATCATTATCATATTGCATACATGTAGAATAATGTGACTTTAGCATTTACTACTAACACTGTCAAGCCTCTATGCTTTTTCTATGCTATCATGAGGCGTAAGTATACACAGTTTCCAATCTATAAAAGTAAATCTAAGCCCAGGTCATATATCATAGATAACTAATAGCTGATTAAGGAAAAGGCTGAGATCAAGTATCTCCCCAAATAATCTATCTAGTATAGTCATGTTTTATATGTATATGTAAATAATATTGTGCTCTGTTTATTAGTGGTCATTATGTTTCTATGAAGTTCTGATGGAAATCTATTTAATTTCTTTAAGAATGCTTACTAAAAATGTGTGTGGAGTGAAAGCTGTAAAAAGGATTGTAAACACAATTAGCATACAAACAACCTACTCTCAGTGACCTCACAGAGAAGGGGGCTGTGGTGAATGTATTTGATTACAAATTTCCAGCCTATCCCCATGCAGATTCTTTGAAACATACATGCGTTTTGGTTTCTGTTTTTATTTATTAGTGTTCTGCAATATAGATTGGTCCTGTTGGCTGGAGGCCACTGACACACAAAAATAAGTCACTGTGCTCACTAGTGTTATGCAAGTAATAAGTTGTGCAAATAATAAATTGCAGACCTAGGGGTATATGTATCAAGGTCCAATTTTTACAGCGATTTAAAATCACGGCAAATCGTGGGTGATAACCCGTGATTTTAGTCCCCAAGTCGCCAAATGTATTAAGCTGATCTTCAAAATCGCTGTTCATCTCTGGCGATTTGCTACGATGTCAAGCACTCCCGTGTTTAGCTAACTCTCCTGTGTTTAGCAAACTCTCCTGTGTTTCCTAGCTGCGAGATTAGTAAACACATCACTGTTACACTGTCTGTCTATAGAGCCAGAGGTCCGGCAGCTGTCAAAAGTTTAAAAATAGATAAATGTTCACACAAAAAAAAGCGTGGGGTCCCCCCATCCTACCATTATTAACTCTAGTGCTGCCAGTCTACTGCTGGTTACATGAAAATCGGGGAAAAATTTGTTGGGGTCCCCCAGATTTTCAAATAACCAGCACTAGACAAACCAGCCCGGGTAGGTGGCACTAAAGCAGGGGGACACATGGCAGGGGTCCACCTGCCATTATGACAACCCATGACTGGCTGCAACCTGTAGTTCCACAAAACAAAATGTTAAATAAGACACAACTCTCTGTTTAAAACCACAACATTTAATAAAAATGATAAAACTCCAATAAATACACTAAACACCTCATTCATACCACATAAATTTATTAAAAATAAGAAAACCCCAATATACTTACCAATCTGAATTCTTCATCTTGTCAGCAACTTTTAATACAAAAATGCTTGCAAACCATGTCCCAAAGTAAATTTTTAATTCCAATTGTCTGTGCTTGAAATGTCCAAAATAAATTTGTAATTCCAATTGTCCCTGCTTGTAAATATATTCTGTCCTTCTGGCCAGAAGGACCCCCTTGTTGATTGCAATCTTCTGTTCTTCAGGCCAGGAGGGCCCCCATATTTGTAATCCAAACCGGAACATGCGTGGTTAAAAAAAAAAAAAAGATGACAGACGACGCTAAAACAGCTTGTACAGTGTACAAGCTCCGATACACTATAACTATACACTATAACTATAACGATACACTATAACATTGACTATAACAGAGCCGCAAGCTTTTTTTTATAGTGTAAGGGATTTTCCCGCGCTGTCATGGGGTTAATATTGCAAGGTCAGGAGAACCCCAGGCTTTTTTTTTTTAAACTCAGGACTTTGATCTCAATCGATTTTGGAAATCGTGATTTTGACAGAAACACATCTCTGTCGATTTTACATGAAATCTCAGGTTTATACATAAGCGAGTTTCAATTCTCCCGAGAAAATCGCTGGATTTTCAAAATCGGAGCTTGATACATTTACCCCCTGGTCTTAGAATGGAGATGATCTGAAATTATGGTCAATTTTGTTAGTGTGCAGGAGCGCTTTCGCTCTGTCTCCTGCGCGTTTCCATGGTTACCCTTTAACCCCCGGGGGTCTAGAAGGATACAGAAAGTGGGGCAGGACTCCAATGTACGATGTGCGCTACTGCACATGCCCAGACCTCCGAAACCCGGAAGATCGACTTTTCGTGCTGCACTTACTTTCTAGATAGTAAAGGGGACAGTCGCAGCAGAGTTAGCTGCGTGCCACAATAATATAAAGACCCCAAAGTGGCTCATACAATGAACGGAGGCTCCCTACTGTGCCTATAATATATATTAGAGAAGTCTGCCACAACATAAACTGCACGGCCGTGCAGTATATATATAGAAAACCTGCCTGCATCATATCTATATATCAGCATAAGAGTGCATCTGCATACCAGCATACATACAAGCATACCATATATACTCTGTTTTGCCTGATTGCTGCAACTGTTGTAACAGCTGAATACGGCTGTACTACAAGCAACTGTGAGTAACTGCATTCATCTGTTGTTATCATCTTTAAACAAACAGCAACCTGTTTAAGTTACAAAAGCATTGTGGCTTAACATCCACATTAACACCGCTGAACACCTTTAGTAACATCAGAAGGTATAACCAACAAATTTTACAGCTAAGTTGTCTGCTACTGTAGTAGGGTCAGTAGGGAAGACCCAGTATGGAACCTATGTACAGGTAAGCAGACAGGCTGAAGTCTGGTTGCAGGCCTCAGTCAGGTGAGATTCGAACCCAGGGTCTAGTACACAGATAGTGGATAAGCGGTGGTCAGTATTCAAAGCCAAGGTCTGGTACATAGATAATGGACAAGCAGTGGTCAGAGTTATAGCCATGGTCTGGTACAGGGTTAGCAGATAAGTGGTGGTTTGAGGAATAGCCATGGTCCAGTAGACGAGTAGCAGGTAACTGGTGGTCTGAAGTATAGCCAAGATCTGTTACACAAGTAGTGGATAGAGGTGGCCTGAGGTATAGCCAGGTCTGGTACATAAGTAGCAGATAAATGGTGGTCTGAAGTATAGCCAAGGTCTGGTACACAAGAGGCGGATAAGTGGTGGTCTGAGATAACTAGTCTTTATCACATAAGCAGCTCTCTGCCACCAGACACGAATAGCAGCCATCGAATGCCATGTTTCTGGCATCCTTTTTATTGTAAAACCTTTTTCTCAATTTGTTTTTCTATATGTCATTGTATTATCTTTTGCTATACATTAAGCATTGTGCCTTTCTTTATCATATTAAGTCTCATTTAATAATGTTCTGTCTTTGTGTTCTTTTGTCAGGTTTGCCTGGTTGTTATAAATGTTACATAACTAAATACAGGAAATTGTTTCATGTACAATAACTCTGATTAATATAAGTTGTGATTGTATTGTGAAATAAATCAAGGATTAATTGAAGACTTCCTCAAAGTATCAGCTTTGGGACCAAATTTTGAAGGTGGCATAATTTGGGGGGATTTTAGTCAATTTTACACAGACCAGGTGGATTTTTATTAATTAACCCTTTCACACACACACACATCACACAAGCTCATCTAAGTCTTGCCATGACAAATGCAATGTGCTATGCAAATACTAGGCAAACATGGAATAAAAACATGCAGCAATACTCTCAGCAAACACATATAAAACAGTGTGCAGCTTCTACATTACTTGGACAGCAAGCAGCAAGTTTGTCCAAGTTTGATACAGAAAAATTCCAGTTCAAAAATAGTCACATTATAAATGCAGTGCAATAGAGCACAGTGCAAACCACACATATTACTAATGTTCCTGGTATAACTGTAGCAAAATTATCACAAACCTAGAAAAAAACATTTGAAATGCATAAAAATAATATGCAGTTTAAAAATATAACACTCAGCATTACCTGCTATTTTGCTACTGGTTAAATACATATTTTATGCAAAATGAGCACTGAACCTGATGCAGAGTTAAACACATGCCCATTAGCGTTGCATTAAATGCATTATTTCATTCTATGCATGGCCACAAAAACCTGCAAGTACTTATATCTATGCAGAGCTACACATATCCACATTTGCTTGGGACGGGGGAAGGAAGGTGCATTCTAAAGTAGGACGAGTAAAGTAAGGGTATGTTCACGAAATAGCGAGCTGATGCAGAACTGAACGGTGAACTCCTTTATTAGCCGTATTATTTTCACCAGTCCAGGGGCTGCTGCGAATACATGCTGAAGATGATTGCCAGCATTCGCTAACGGCTTCCAATTGACTGATTGCAATTTCACCTCTGATGCTACTCAGTGCTTTCTTTATTGTTTGTTATATTATAGGATTTTGTGTATGTATTGTGGCAAAGAGGCATATTTGTCACAGTTCCCCTATAAGAAAATAGGTAAAAACACAGCTAGTCTGCAACAGCAGGCTGCAGACAGAGTTAAATTTTCCCTGGGATCCTCTTTCACCACATACACACAGGTAGGTGTTCCACATGGGTGTAATTTGTTTGTTTAGCTGTGATTTGTTTGTAGTGCTTGGGTGGAGGATAAAGACACGGGCCTGATCCATTTAGGATCTTAACTCAAGAAACTACTTATTTAAGTCTTCTGGACAACACCATCAAAACCATGTTACAATGCAAGGGGTGCAAATTAGTATTCTGTTTTGCACATAAGTTAAATACTGACTGTTTTTTTCATGTAGCCCACAAATACTTGATAGCTTATTTGTACACTGAAATTTAAAGTTGATATTTGTGTGCTACATGAAAAAACAGTCAGTATTTAACTTATGTGCAAAACAGAAAACTAATTTTCACCTCTTGCATTGTAACATGGTTTTGTCCAGGAGACTTAAATAAGAAGTTTCTTAAGTTAAGATCCTTAATGAATCAGGCCCACTGTTTGTATTTGTGGGCGGGGCCACCGATGCCAGTAAGTGGCTGGCTAGTAGTCAGGGAACTAATCTTTAGCCAGATGTAGGTGGTGGGAGATTTTGTGATACTTTTGCTGGATATGACTGCTGTACCATCGCTGAAACTGTTTAGCCATCCTGACAACTGCTAATAAACAGTGAAATGGTTCAGCAAACTTGTGTGAGATTCCAGTGAATGCTTTACTTTATCACAGTATTTACCCCCCAAAAATGTTATTACATGATATGTGAGAAGCAAGGTGTATTATATGAAGTGTAATGCCAAATGTGCTTTTTTCTATGAAAACAAATGTTTACAAAGTTTTATTGTGCTTACAACCTGGTGTATGTGTATGTGAGTGTAAGTAAACCTGGTGCATATACCAGAGCTGGCTGCAACCTGAAATCATCATCATCATCAGCTATTTATATAGCGCCACTAATTCCGCAGCGCTGTACAGAGAACTCACCCACATCAGGCATCCAATTAGCCTGACATATGCTACTTTTGATGAACAAAAATAAATAAATAAACATTTTTATTAACTATAACATACACAATACTATAAAATAATAATGCATTGAATATCATATAACACTGATTTTATATAACCAATACTAGGCCAACAACATGAATTAAGCATTGATAAAACTAATACATGATTTCTGCAAGTGCACAAAGTTGACAGTGAAGTAGTGACAACTGTTTTATGCTTTAAAAAAAATATTTGTTGGTTTTGTAAGTATTTAAATTTTATTCCGGATAGCATTAAACTTGCAAAATAGTTTTCATCTAATAGTTTCTTTTTCCCCCTTCCTTGTTAATGTTTCCATAAACCAATTTTATGAGCCATCGTTTTTCTTTTATATACGTGATTATGACAATAACTGCATTAACAAATCATAGAAGTGGGTTCCATAATACTGCTATGGCATGACCTACACATAAACAGAACAGTTAGAGAACAGTTTTATTAAATAATATAGATCAGTTACGCGTTACAGTCCTATTGTGGTAAAGTTTTGTGGCATTCAGTGCCGTTTTTATAGAGATGTATTTAGAAGTTTATCATTATGTTGTGCTAAATTGTATACTTATAATTATAATACAATGCGGGAGTGTAAAAAGCAACAATTGAGCAAACAATCCTTAAGTAAACGTACAATAAAGTTCTTATTTGCCAATATTTATACCAGGATGGACTTTTATGCTATGATAGAATGACCAGGAGTCTAAAACAGCAAAGAAATTCCGCAGTAATATTAATCAGCTGATTGCAGCCACATCTAGTTGTGCCGAGGGCCGGAACTGTGTGGCTCGCCACTGAGACAATTATTATTTAAACTGCAACTCTTGAGAGACTCCCAGGAATATTCTAGTTGCGCAATGAGCTTCACTTGTTCCTGTTATATAGCCCATCAGAGGAGGCACTGGGCTATATAAACCCAGCAGCATCCCGATTTCCTTGCTGGATTATTGTGGTTTTTAATAGTTATGTTGCATTTTTACTTTTACTATTGTTACCTGTGAGCTAGCATGCAGACTCTTTTTTTTATATACAGAATAATAAGGAGAGTGCAGTGCAGATTCTCTGATCCTACTAGGGATTGCTTTTACTCAAAATCTGCATTTTTAGGTCCAGGTTATAAAAGTTCTCCAAAATCAGCTTCAAGATATTAAAAAACTGCTGATGAAGATTTTACTCACCATCTAATTCAAGAACGGTGTGTACTTCCCACGTCCTGTAACTCTAAGGCTTGAGTTGAAATTCCCATGTTATATATGTCTATGACCGCTAAGAGCTCATTTGCGATGGGATCTCTTAGCAGCTGGTATGTATGAGGTTTTTTTTCTGACAAGCTCAGGATTCATGGATTTAGAACAGATTAAGAGGATGCCATGCCTGGATATAGGTGAGAAATAAAGAGACCATGGCCTTATCTGTGTGGAGTTTGTATGTTCTCCC